>NC_041381.1:123649093-123714559 GCF_002162155.2 Triticum dicoccoides | reverse complement strand
GCAGCAGGGAGGGGGCTCGCCGGTTCAGGGGGTGGGGGCTCGCCGGGGTGAAGGAAGAACCAGCCGCAGCGGCTAGGGGGGCTCGCCGGAGAGGTACCCCACTATCTATCTTAGGTTCAGGATGGGGGCGGTGGTCGCTGGCGGTGGCGGGGCGGTGGCGTGGGGATCGCCGGAGAAAAAGCTCGGCACAGGGGGGCCTAGAGGTATTGCCGGGGCGGCAGAGGACCGGCGGTGGGGAGTGTTTTCTGGGTGGACGGGGCGGCGCACCGCCGGCCGCGGGCGGCGGTGGGCTGCTGTTTGGCCGGTGGTGGCTGGTGGCTCAGGGGGGTGGAGGTTGAGGATGAACCGCAGGCCCTTGATTTCGTATCCAACGACTGCAAAATCAATTGACCAGAGATGAAAAAGTCAGTCGACCGACGTGTAGCCTCACCTTGCTAGTGCGTTCAGTTTCGACAGCAAAATTCAGTTTCGACAGCAAAATTCAGTTTCGACAGTTAAGTTCAGTTTCGACAGTTAAGTTCAGTTTCGACAGTTAAGTTCAGAGATGAGCGGCTGATGTGTTTTACATCTAGCACTTTGTGGTTATGTATATTACGTCATGTATTGGAGATGCTATTAGAATTCCACTCAGGTTAACGTTGTTCGTTGTCTCTCTTGTCCTGCTTCAGCCTCGGTGTTGTACAACTCACCGGAGCTGCTCCAACGAAGAAACCCTCCATCACAGCGGAGCAGTACCTCGGGCTCCATCTCCAGACGCCTAAGATCTTCTTCCCCTCCTCCGACAGCCAAGTCAGCCGGAGCATCCTCACCAGCCAACCCAATCACGCTGAGATCGACATGGCTTCACCAAAGAGGTTGTACACTTGTTGCATCTCTTTTTTACTCTACATGTTATATATATTGTCCACTGAGCACTCGTAGTAACAGGAAATACGATTATTTTATCCTACTATATGACAAGCAGTGAGGTACCAGGCAACTTAGCTATCCATGATGGACTCTCTTGAACGCCATCATTATTTATCTCTGCGCGTTTGAGCTGTGCATTTGTCGATGGGCTTGGGAGTTGAGCTAGTATGGCAGTGGCCTGGGTCCAAAGTAATAGAAGTAGCACAAAAACATTTTTTTAGTGTAGGATTTTCCTTGCTCAAGCCTGCCTACTAGAATCATCAGTGCTTGAAAGGAAAAGTGAATGAAAAACATAGGAATTGGAAAGTTTCCTACGGTACTACTTTTGATGAATTTGGTGCAAAGGAAAGGAGCAAAGAAAAACTGTAGGATTTGTTCCTTTAGTGTCTCCTTCAAAGAAAAACCGTAGGAATTCTAATCCCCCCTTCTCCTCCTTTTCATATTCCTATTCATCAAGCACAAGACCAAGAGATAGTAGCATAATAGCATTATAACCGTACATTTTCTTGTGGTTTGACTTAATCTCACCATGCTTTTTTGCATCCTCTGATCTTCCAATTGTTGTTAATCAAACACCCAGATTGGCATAAATCCTGTTTTTTTAAAATTCTCTGTTTTGCATGTGCATTCCTATCCTATTCCTGTCTATTTCCTATCCCTGCATTGTTAGAATCCTCAAATTCAAACAAGCCCTTACTCAATTACTTATGTTACAGATATGTGTCAAAGAAAACCCTGTGTGGTTTGTCCTGCTCCTGCGGCGCTGTGTTCCACCCCAGCTCAGCTGCTCCAACAACGAAAGGGTTCACCACAGCAAGGATCCGCTCTCCAGACTGTCTTTCGCCGCCTCAGATCTTCTTCCCCGCCGTCGGCAGCCACGACAACTGCATTACCATCATCAACTGAGCAGATGACCTTGAGGACTACACGGGTCCGCAAGAGAGGGTGCACTCTTCCGTGTCTGCTTACGTTATGTGTCGCTTAATATGATGACATGCTACATCATCGTCGTGTTCACCTATTAGACTCCGAGTCAGGTCCAAACTAATGCTGAAACTTGAGTTTTTAAATGGTTGTGGGGTACATATTGGGGCAACAATGAGTACTATTTGTCTACTATCTGGTTAATCTCCGATGTCTACTATGAGTTTCATGTTGGGTGCAAACAAACATTAAAGGAGCCATTATCTGTATTTTTTAACTAAAGCTATTATCTGCATGCTATCATTGGTTTTGGGTCTATCCACAGTTTGCTACCATCACTCTGGATGTGTGCATGCACTCCTTACATAATCTCACTATGTTTTATTCCTATGCATGCCAGTTATTGTACACAATGGAACTGATCATGTAGAGCAAAAGAGACGAGCCTTGCGTGGCAATAAAATTTCATGCAGACGTTGTTCCATGGTGGGCGCAAAGGCAGCCCCCATTTTAGATCGTAATCAAGAGGAAGATAAATGTTTTGAGGGGGATTCAGAAGGAGAAGACCACTCCTATTCACCCCATGAGGTCATCTCTCTAACTTGGCATGCTGATGTTGGTAACATCATGCATATGGTGCCTTGCATTGCTTACTGTATACATTAAAGATGTCATCTACTTAGTTTAGACATGCTTTGTGTCAATGCCATCTATTTAGTTTCTTTATCGTATATGTGAATCATGCAATGCCATCTTGTCTAGGCAGACATCATATATGTGAATTTTGCAATGCCACCCTGGTTATCCAGTCATCTTATATGTGAATTATATCATGCAATCATTTTTTATTACGTGTTAAATTTGTCAACAATTTTAGTACATTCAATTACTCTTCCTGTGCATCAGCCATTCGGCACGGTCATGGAAAAATCTGGAGTGGAAATAAGGTCTTCAGAGCAGACAATTCTATCTGACAAAGCGCATGTCTTGCTGGTTACCGATAGCTCCTCAGAGGAGGATTCAGAGACAGATGACCAGTCATATTTCCCCCCCGAGGTGCATGCCCTAACTTGGAAGGGTTATGTTACTCATATCGTGCATATGGTATCTTGCATTGCTATGTCATATGCTTAGTTTAGACATGCTTTGTGTGAATGCCACCTATTTAGTGTCTAATTACCACATATGTGAATTATGCAATGCCATCTTGTTGCAAGACATTATATATGTGAATTATGCAATGTTATCTTGTTGCAAGGCATTATGTATGTGAATTATGCAATGCCATGCTGTTTAGGCAAGCATCATATATGTGAATTATATCATGCCGTCCTTTTTTTGTATTTCTCATTGCTTTTGTCGATAATGTTTGTATATTCAAATGCTCTTCCTGTGCATCAACCATTTGAATTGGTGATGAAGAAATCTGGAGTGAAAACAAGGTCTTCAGAGCAGACAATGCTACTTGCTGAAGCAGATATCTTGCTGGTTACAGATAGCTCTTCAGAGGAGGATTCAGAGGTAGTTGACCAGTCTTATTATCCCCCTGAGGTGTATGCTCAAAGTTGGCAGGGTTATATTACTCATATAATGGGTATGTTGTATTGCAATGCTTAGTTTTTACATCATATACACAATATTGAACTCCTTAGTGACACATCATATATGCGATTTCCCTCTGCTCACTTCCTTAGCATATAAATCATATATTTGAATTATGTCATGCCATGATGTTTACATAGACAACATGTATCTGAATTATGGCATGCCAACCCGTTTTCTCAAGACATAATATAGTTATATCATCTCATCCTGTTTACATAGTCATCATATTTTAAATTATGTCATTCTATCCGCGAATTATATCATGCCATCATGTTTCCATCGACGGCATGTTTGTGATTTATGGCATGCCAACCACTTTAATAGACACATCGTATAGTTATATCATGTCATCCTGTTTACATAGTCATCATATTTTGAACTATGTCATTCTATCCTATTTAGTTAGCCATCATACATATGAAATTGTGTCATGCTATCCTGTTTAATTAGCCATCATATATGTGAAATTATGTCCTGCTATTCTGTTTGTTTAGACAACATAAATGTGAATTATTTCATGCCCTGTTTTCTTCCCTACTATCCATTGCACCTGTCTATCTTACAATGTTTGTACATTCAATTAATTTTCTTGTTTATCAGCCATTTCAATTGGAGGGAGTGATGGCAGTATCCGTGGGAGTAAAACCATGGTCTTCAGAAAAGATCGTGCTACCTGTCGATGCAGATAGAACCACGGTTGTACTTGCCCAAGAAACAGCCCCACCACACATAACCCACACTCATGCAGATTGTACCCCTACCCAGTTGGACAGAGAACCAGCTACACGCCTTCTAACCCCAACCTGTCGGGGAAACTGATCCACGAACACCTATGGGACCGGCGGACCGAGCCCCTTTCGGTTCGGTGGGGGGCGGAGATCGCACGAAGAGCAGATCGAGGCGAAGCACACGAGTAGTTTACCCAGCTTCGGAGCTCTCCAGAGAGATAACACTCCTACTGCTGCATGTCTGAGTGTATTGAGTTCTTGCTCAGGAGCACTGAGTGCTACAGTACACTCTAGCTGCTAACGAGACCGAGCGTGAGTGTTTTTCTGCCTTCGAACCGAACCTCCTCTACGTTGCGCATGGGCCTCCTTTTATATGCTAAAGGGGTAACCGACAAGTGGCAACATGGGTAAAAATGGAAAAGGAATTGCGGTTGGTACAACTACCTGTACAGTGTATCATACCTAACCCTAACGGTAGGGGACAAAGGCATTAAATGCCCGTCTGTGTCGCTTGCCACTGCGCACCGTTGGCTGCACAGCCTCTTGCCACGCGCGCCTGGAAAGGCCCCAGGGCGACACGTTGGTGGATGTGCTGGAGCGCGGGTACAGAGTGGTGGCTTGCCGCGGCAAGCGCCTTGCCGCGGTCGTTGTCTTGTCGCGTCCGGAAGCTTGTCGCTCACCGGGCCTCGCCGGGACGTGTGGCACGGCGCGGCAAGTTCCTTGAGATGCCTTGGTTGGCCTTCCCGGCAAGCTCCTCTTGCCGGGGCCTTGTCTCCTTGGCCTGAATACTTTGTTCTTGAATGGCTCCAAAGGAACCACAGAGGACCTTGGCAGTCACCCGGCAAGCTTTGCCGTGGGGTGCTGCGACTGCCCGTGCACAAGTTCGGGATACTAGGGTACCCCTACTCTAGTACACCGACAGGAGCCCCCGGGCCTGGGCCACACACGGTGCCGAGCCCTATTGGGCCAGGCCCAAAACAGGGCACGGACACGCGCGGCCTGGGTTACGCCGTATCTTACTCCGTATCCACCGCGCCCTCCCCGAAAGGCACGCGTCGAATGCGGTGTCGTGGGAGAGATCGTGGGTGGTTTCTTTATTCGGAACGACGGAATGTCTGCCCCCTCCCTCTTTATAAGCAGGGGAAACAGGGGCAGTTCGCCCATCTCGCCAGTTGCTACTCCAATTTCACAAATCTCCGCCGCTCCCTCCTTCTTCCCGAAGCTGAAAGAGAGCAGCGCTCCACCCCCCATCGCCACCGGCCCCACCACCTCCGCCATGGCTACGAAAGCCGACAAGGGGAAGGGCGTGAAGTCAGCCGAGGCGCAGCGGCTCGCGGCGCTGCGAAAGGAGCGGGCAATCTTCCCCCCTCAGCTTGCCGCGAAGGAGCTGAGGGAGTACTACTACCTCTTCTGGTCGACGGAGACGCGAGCGCATCCGCGCACGAAGGTACTCTCAGCTACTGCTTCGGAGCTGGCTCCGAATGGATATCCCTTCTTTGCGTTGTTCTTGTACTGCGGGCTCTGCCTGCCTTTCTCTGAGTTTTTCTGCGATATTATGAACACCTACGGGTTTCGCCTCCTTGACTTCACCCCCAATGCCGTTCTGACCATGGCAGTTTTCGCACATCTCTGCGAAAACTTTGTCGGAGTCCATCCAAATGTAGCTCTTTTTCGCCACTTCTTGATGCCCCGAGTTGAGAGAGAGGATCCTTTATCCGGCGGAATCGCCTGGATTTTGAGAGTTGGCAAGAAGGAAGCTTATCTGGAGGGAGAGCTCCACAGCAAGTGGGAGGAATGGAGAGCAGAGTGGTGCTGGATTGTCGAGGAGAACCCGCAGCCATTTACCGCCCTGCGCCAAGCCCCAGTAGCCCGCGACAACGATTGGAGCAACGTGGCCCCGGAAGACGATAGGCTGAAGATTGCCGTCACCCGGATCTTACGCCTCAGGCTTGCCGGGCTCACCGTAGGCGCCGTTGGCACAGATTTTCTTTGCCGCCGCATCGCCCCCCTGCAGGAGAGGAGGAGACCCGCCTAGGAGTTCCAGAACGCGGCGGATATCATGAGGCTGCGCCCGGGCCTCAACTTCAACTTCACTGTCCTGGAACTAGACGCGATGTTCCTGGAACTGTTCAAGCGCGATCCTCAACATCCATTCATGTTGCCGAGGGGTGTCGTTCCGCTGTGCAACAACTCCTCGCTCGACCGCATCCGTGCAATGATGCCGCTGTGCAATTCACATGGAATTGTTCCAACTTGGCAAGAGCCTGCAGACGACGTCATGCAAGAGTTCTTTGACGGCTTGGTAGAAGTGCCAGTCCGCCCCGATGAACAGAAGAGCCTTACTCGCGACACCACCGATGCGGAGATGCAGCGCATCGCCACTAGGCTGGAAGAGGCGGCGGCAGCAGCTGCCGCGGGCAAGTTTGGATTCACCGTGGAGGAGGCAGAGGCAGCAGAGGCGGCAAGCCTTGCCGAGCGAGAGGAGCTTGCCAGCGAGGGAGAGCTTGTCGGGCCTGAAGATGAGTCGAGCGAGCCCGGCGAGGGAGAGCTTGTCGGGCCCGAACCTTCAGACAGCTCGCCGCAAGCGGAACCCCCAGCTCCGCCAAGAAGGCGTCTCCGCAAGGCCGTGGACGTAGCGGGGCGGCAGACGAGTCAACAGCCGCCGTGCCACGCGACACGCTCTACCGCGGCAAGCACTGTTGCTGCGGGAGCGCCTCATGCCGCTGTGGCAACTGGAGCGGGGTCTTCTCGGTCCACCGCTACTGCTCCCGCCAAGCGGACAAGGGAACCTACTCCTCCGCCTCGTCGCACCGGAGGCGAGCAGGACTTCGATCTCTCCGCGCTCAGCTCCGACGAGGAAGAAGAAGAATAAGATTCTTTGCTGTACTTGTAATCTTTCAATTCTTGCTGTTTTGTCTTGTATCTGATTTGCTTTACTCTGAACCCACTCTTTTTCAGGACTCTGGCCCAGAGAGCAGCGAAGAGAGCCAAGGTCCCGGTGATTGTCATCGAGGACGAACCCACCGCGACAGCAGGGGCCGTGCCTGAGACCACGTTGCCGGACCTGGCAACTTTTCCCCAAAGCAGCCCCCAGCGCAGCCCCCAGCGTAAGTATATAGTTTACTTCCTGCTGTCAGGCGCGCATGGGTGCTCTTTCTTTGCTGATATCTGACTGTTGGTTTGTGTAGGAGCAGAGAAGCCTCACCAGGAGTGCCCAGAAGCCGCTCCCGAAATGCCATCTGCTTCGACTACACCGCCAAGGGAGGATTCCCCGGCAAGGGAGCGTTCTCCGGCAAAGGAGAATTCTCTGGCAAGGGACAGTTCTCCGGCAAGGGACAACACTGGCGACCCCCAGGTGGTTGAGACCATGACTGCAGATCCTAGTACAGGTAATCCTCTTGCTTGAAAACTTCCCTTGGGTTCTTCTTCTTCTGATTTTCTTTTTGAATATTTGCTTGACTTTTCTCCCCTCTTCGGTCGTCAGATCCATCTGCCACGGAGCCGATGGAAACCGAGGTCGCCGGCGAGGAGAACGCGCGCGGCAACAACGACGACGCCGCTGCCACCGAAGGAGAAGCCGGCGCTGATGATCCCGCTGGCGAAGAGGCCGCCAAAGCTGCCGCCGCAGAAGCTGGCGAGGGGTCCGGCGGTCGCACTGACGGCCCCGAGGCTGCAGGAGCGTCAGGCGCTACACCGACCGCCGATCCCTCCGCCGCTGCTGCAGCGCCAGGCTCCGAAGAGCCCCAACCCGGCGCCTACTTGAAGGCCGGCGATGGCATCTTCATCAAGCTCCCCTGGGCGTCAAGCTCCAGGGCGCCGGTCGAAGGAGAGATCTTGGATGAAGAAGTGCTCGCCTCCGCTGGGCTGACGCTGGTCGACGCGCCAAGCAGCAGCAGCGACGAGCCTGAGGAGGAGCGACTGCTGCGGAAGCTGTTGTCGCTTTACCGCGCCCGACAGGCCAAGCTAGAATCCCGATAAGCGCTTGTCGCGAAGGCGGGAGTGGACATTGAGAAGCGCGCGGAGGAGCTCCGGGGTCTCAGGCAGGAAACTCTTTGATCCCTGGCAGAGGAGCGGGAGCAAGTCGCCGAGGAGAGGAAAGCCTTCCTCCTCGAGAAGGCTGAAGTTGAAGAGCAACAGCGGCTTGTTGCCGAAAAGCTATCTGCACAGGAAGGCGAGTTGGCGCAGCGCAAGGTCAACCTTGACAGCCACGAGGAGGAGCTTGCCGCGCGCGAGCAAGCAATTGGCGGGGCTCTCAAGGAAGCAGAGGATGCTGCCGCAGCTGCCGAGGCCACCGAGAAGGAGCTGGAGACGAAGATGGCGCAGCTGGAGGCCGATCTCAAGACGAGCGGCGAGGAGCTTGCTGCGCTCAAGCGTGAGCGCGAGAAGGACGTCGCCGCTCATGGCGAGCTGCAGGGTCGTCTCGCTGAGAGGCGCAAAGAGCTTAGCGCCACCAAGGACTCCAACGCAGATCTTGAGTTGAAGCTGGTTACTTTGACTCAGACGCTGGACGGTGCCAAGGAGCAGGAGGTGGCCTTGAAGGAGAAGATCAAGGCCAACGAGGCGCTGCTGGTGAGTGCTGCTGCTGCCCAGAACAGTTTCAGGGAGAATGTGGAGCACTGGACCGAGGGTCTCGTGGGTGTTGCCGCAGCCATCGACGGGGGCTGGCACAGCTGGGGATGGAGGATTTTGGGTATTCCTCCGATGAGCACCTCCAACCCAGCGCCAAGCTCAGCTTGTTCTTCAAAGGCATGGCGACGGCCCTCCAGCGACTCCGGGAGAAGATCCCAAAGCAGCTGGCCGACGAGTCGCGCAAGATCTGCGCAGGAGCTCTTCAAAAGGTGCTGGTGAAGGTGGCCTTCCGCAACCCAGGCCTCAACCTCACCAACGTCCTCAGGTCCTTGCCGCCGGATGCTGATCTGGAAGCGCTCAAGACCCTTGTCGCACCCATTGTGGACAAGGTGAGCGGGATCAAGAGGGTTTAGGGCGATCACGTAGATTAGGCCGCCCGTCTTCTCTTTTTCTTTGTCGCTGCTGGTCATGTCATGAGAACAATCTGTTAGAGCTGTGACAAGCTATCTTGTAATATAACTCTATTTTGGGTAGAGATTGTTGTGTTATTTCCTTTACTTGATTCCTTCCTTTGTATGTTTTTGCCCTACGCTTTCAGGGAACTTGTCGGCGCAGGCACCTTGAGCTGCGAGCGCTGAGTGCGGGACGTCAGCAGCCTGCTGGCGGTGCCGCTACCGACAAGAAACCTTGTCGCAACTAGTCGCAGCTCACTTAAGTTGTTGAGCGGACTCGAAACAAAGTAAGGGCGCAACTAGCTACGAGTTGGTTCCTCCGCGCACAGGTTTTCCATACAAAGCACGGTCGTTCGAGGAAAATAACTTAAAAATTTAAAACTGATTGCTCAAACTTTAGCAACTTAGCTTTTCTATCGTTTGCTTCCCGGTAAGGCGAAACTTCCTCGAGCGACGCTTGGCCCACACTATTATCTTCTCCTTTCCCCTCGGCAAACTTGTGGGCAAGGGAACCTTCCTGTCTTTGAGAAAGAGAAAGAAGAGAAAATAAAGATATGGAGCCTTATGGCTCGTTATTGCTTACCGGGGGTAGGCGCTGCACAAAGTGTCAGATAACACATGCAAAAAAGGTAGAAAGCATGAAATTGACAAGATGTGCGGAGCACATGAGCTTTACCTATGCACGGGGTCTACGCCCGGCTTTGTACAAAGGATTACATGCAACATCGGCAAGACTTGTACAATAGGTGGTTGCCGGAACAGGTTCCGGCAACCGCGCCCTACGGGTAAAACTTACGAAGATGCTCAATGTTCCAGGAGTTGCTCACCGGAATGCCATCTTCGGTCTCAAGGCGGACAGCGCCAGGCCTAGTGACCCGTTTCACCCGGTAAGGGCCTTCCCACTTCAGCGTCAACTTGTTGGAATTCTTGGCAGACTGAACGCGCCGAAGAACAAGGTCGCCTTCCTCGAGACTTCTGGCATTAACTTTGCGGCTATGGTAGCGGCGCAAAGCTTGCTGGTATCGAGCAGCTCGTACAGCGGCCTGAAGACGGTCTTCCTCAAGGAGCAGCGTGTCATCTTGTCGCAGCTGCTGTTGCTCAAGCTCATCATAAGCGAGCACTCGAGGCGACCCGTATACGAGTTCCGTGGGGAGAACTGCCTCTGCTCCATAGACTAGAGCGAAAGGTGTCTGGCCAGTGGCTCGATTTGGCATCGTCCTGACCGACCAAAGAACCACCGGCAGCTCCTCAATCCAGTTCTTTCCACACTTGCGCAGCCTGTCGAAAGTCGTGGTCTTGAGCCCGCGCAGCACTTCAGCATTCGCCCTCTCCGCTTGACCGTTGCTTCTCGGGTGAGCAACAGAAGTGAAGCAGACCTTGGCGCCAAGATCTTGGACGTACTGCATGAAGGTGCGGCCGTGAATTGCGTGCTGTTGTCAGTGATGATCCTGTTAGGGATCCCGAAACGGCAAACAATCGACCTGAAGAACTTGACTGCTGACTGTGCTGTCACCTTCCTCACTGCTTCCACTTCCGGCCACTTTGTGAACTTGTCGATTGCAACGTACAAGTACTCAAAGCCCCCGACAGCTCGGGGAAAGGGACCGAGGATGTCGAGCCCCCAGACCGAAAATGGCCAGGATAAAGGGATCGTCTGGAGAGCTTGAGCTGGCTGGTGTATCTGCTTGGAATGGAACTGGCACGCTTCACACTTGGTTACTTGTGCAGTTGCATCCTGGAGGGCTGTCGGCAAAAGAAACCTTGCCGGAACGCTTTGCCGGAAAGTGCTCTTGCGCCAATGTGGTGACCACATATGCCTCCATGTATCTCTGTCAATAGCTTTTGTCCGTCTTCCCGGTGAATACACTTCAATTTCACGCCGTTGAGTCTTCTTCTATACAGTGTGTTGTCGACAAACTGGTACATACTTGACTGTCGAGCTACTCTTTCCGCTTCTTCTTGCTCTTCGGGAAGTTCTCCTATCTGAAGGAAACGGACAATCTGTTGTGCCCATGTTGGATCTTGCGACTCGACAACAAGGACCAAAGGCACGTCTGCTGCTGCGGGAACATCCGCTTCTACGGCGAGAACCTGCGGTTCAGCCGGAGCATGACATTCCCCGGCAAGCGTGCCGGAGCAAAACTTGTCGGGAGCGTCTGCTTCAACGGAACAAACCCTAGGGCTTGCCGGAGCAGACTTCTCCTCAGCACCCTTGGTGTTGATTTTGAGGACCTTCTTGGCGGCGGCTTCGGGGAGCTCTGCCGGAACATAGTCACCAGAAATCAACTTCCTCTTCTTGCTCTATCCAGTTGATGGCGTTACAGACGGTTGAGTCAGTTTGAGCACAAAGATCCCTGGCTCCACAGGTAACTTAAGTGCGGCGCACTTCGACAGGCCATCGGCAATGTCGTTCTGAGCTCTTGGAACATGTTCCATCTGTAGGCCGTCAAAGTGCTCTTCTAGTTTTCTCACTTCATCAACGTAAGCTTCCATCAACGGACTCTGATAATTCTTGTTCACTTGGCGGACGACAAGCTGTGAGTCACCCCTGACAATGATCTTCTTGATCCCAAGGTCTGCTGCGATCCTGAGACCGGCAAGCAAACCTTCATACTCTGCGGTATTGTTCATTGCTTGCTCCTTGGGAAAGTGCATCTGGACTACGTACTTGAGGTGCTCTCCGGTGGGTGCAACAAGTAGCACGCCCGCACCGGCGCCTTGCAGCGAGAAGGCACCATCAAAGTACATCATCCACTCTTTGCTTGCTTCCTTGACGGGGATGCTTGTTTCTGGAATTTCTTCATCTTGTGTTGGCGTCCACTCTGCTATGAACTCCGCCAAGGCTCTGCTTTGGATAGTTGAAGTGCTCTCAAACTTGAGGCCAAAGCTTGACAGTTCCAGTGCCCACTCGACAATCCTGCCTGTTGCTTCTGGATTTTGCAGTATCCTCTTCAGCGGAAAACGAGTGACGACTGTGATCTCATGTGCTTGGAAGTAATGGCGCAGCTTTCTCGAGGCCATGAGAAGGCCGAAAAGCAATTTCTGCACACCAGAGTACCTTGACCTAGCCCCCTGCAGAAGGGAACTGACAAAGTAAGCTGGGCGCTGCACCATTCTTTTCTGCATCTTCTCACGCGCCTGCGCAGATCCATCTTTGTTGGGACCAGAGCTTGCCGGTGAAGTCCCCTGCTTGTCGCTTGATGCATCTGCCGTGGTTGCTGGCTCATCATCCGCCTCCCTCTCCGCTACTAACGCAGCACTAACCACTTGATTGGTTGCCGCTATATATAGCAGCAACTTCTCTTGTGGCTTAGGTGCGACAAGTGTTGGAGTGGAGGAAAGGTATCTCTTCAAGTCCTGCAGCGCAGCCTCCGCTTCCGGAGTCCATTTCATTGGACCTGCCTTTTTCAATATTTTGAAAAATGGTAGGGCGTTCTCAGCAGACCTAGAGATAAACCTGCTGAGAGCAGCCACGCAACCGGCAAGTCTTCGTACATCCTTGACACGCTTTGGTGCTTCAATCTGCTCAATGGCCTTGATCTTGTCGGGATTGGCTTCGATTCCCCGCTGAGACACGAAGAACCCGAGAAGCTTGCCGGAGGGGACTCCAAACACACACTTCTCGGGGTTAAGCTTGAGGTTGATCTTGCGCAGATTTGCAAAGGTTTTGTCTAAATCTTGAATCAGAGTCGCCTTGTCCTTGCTCTTGACCACTATGTCATCCATGTAGGCTTCCACATTTCTGTGTATTTGTGGCTCAAAAGCGTCATGGACTACCCTTGCAAATGTTGAACCAGCATTCTTTAAACCGAAAGGCATCCGTATGAAACAGTACGTGCCACATGGAGTAATGAATGTGGTCTTCTCCTCATCCTATTCTGCCATGAAGATCTGATGGTATCTTGAGTATGCATCAAGAAATGAAAGCAAGTCACATCCGGCCGTGGAGTCAACAATTTGGTCGATGCGCGGCAAGGGAAATGGGTCTTTGGGACAAGCTTTATTGACATCGGTAAAGTCGATACAGAGCCTCCATTTCCCGTTCGCCTTGCACACGACTACAGGGTTGGCCAACCACGTAGGATGGAGCACTCCTCTGACAAGGCCTACTGCTTCCAACTTCTTGATTTCTTCTGCGATGAATTCTTGGCACTCCACTGCCTGTTTCCTGACTTTCTGCTTGACGGGCCGTGCATGAGGACAGACGGCAAGATGGTGCTCGATTACTTTCCTGGGAACACCGGGGATGTCAGACGGTTGCCATGCAAACACGTCGACGTTCGCCCGCAGGAAAGCAATGAGCGCGCTTTCCTATTTAGGGTCGAGAGTGGCACTGATGGTGAAGGTACCACCAGTGCCGTCCTCCTTGGCGGACACCTTCTTGGTCTCTGGTGGAGCTACCATTGTCTTATTACACTTGCCGGTGGAGCTCGATGGTGCGTCCTCGACGGTAGCGCAGCACTCCGAAGAGGTGCGCTTGCCAGAGTGGGCATCAGAACTCTTGCCGGACTTGGTCTTCTTCTTCCCCCCGGGAGCTTCAACGGCAAGTGACCTGTGATCTGTTGCGGCTGCTGCTTCCCGGTAGATCTTGTCGGCGCAGATAAGAGCATCCTTCTTGTCGCCAGGGACAGAGATGGCACTTATTGGGCCTGGCATCTTCAGCATGTTGTATGCATAGTGAGAGGCTACAATGAATTTGGCGAGTGCTGGACGGCCGAGTATCCTATTGTAAGGCAATGGAAAGTCGGCAACGTCAAAAGTGACCCTCTCAGTCCTGAAGTTTAACTCGCTGCCAAATGTCACCGGCAATGTGTTCTTTTCCTTCGGCTTGCTTCTTCCCGGATTGATTCCTTGGAATGTGCCGGTCTCTTCGAGCTTGCAATCAGGGATCTGGAGTTTCTGGAGTACCGCGGAGGAGATCAGGTTCAAGCCGGCCCCGCCGTCAACTAGCATCTTAGTGACCTTGATGTTGCGGATAGTTGGTGAAGCCAACATCGGCAAGCACCTGACAGCAGTTATGCGATCAGGGTGGTCCTCAATATCAAAGATGATAGGCGTGCTGGACCATTTCAGAGGCTTGCATGACTCGACGGTTGGTTCTGCCGCATTGACTTCCCGCACCCACTGCTTGAGCTGGCGGTGTGAAGTATGCAGAGAAGCACCGCCGTCAACGCACAGGACCTCTGTGGCTTTCTGGAACTCTTGCTCATCAGTCTCGTCATCATCCATATCTTCATCGTCGTCGTCATCTTCATCCTTGTCGCGGCCGCGGGGAGGTCTGTCTCCTTGCTGCTGCTTGGCCTTGCCGCGGCGTCCTCCTCGGCCGGGGCGTTTCTTGCCGGCTCCTCCAGCACCTTCCTGGGCTTTTTCCTTGTCGCGTCGCTCGTATTCAGCCTTTTGCTGCTCGACAAGCTGCTCGACCTTCTTGCAGCTCTGGAGGTCATGGCCCTTGGTGCAGTGGATCTTGCAGTACTGCTTGTTGGTGCCGTCCTGCCTGTCGGCGACCCCTACAGCCTGGTAGTCGGTGCCTGCAGCAATCTCCTTGCCGGAGCTACCAGCTTTAGCTTTCTTGGCGCCACCTCCGTTGCCGGACTGCTCAATGACTAGCACATCTTTGCCTTTCTTCTTCCTGTTGTTCCGCCGCCGGTTTTTCTTTGCCGGGGCAGCATCCTCACTATCAGATCCTCCTGCTTCTGTATTCTCTCCGGGGAGTTTCCTCCCTTCCTCAGCATGTGCACACTTGTCGGCCGGGGCATATAGCTCACTGACGTCTCTGATCTTGCACATCGCCATCTCCTCCCGCATCCTGCGGTTTCGCACATTCTGATGGAACGCGCTGATTACCGCGGCAGGGTGGACATCTAGGATGTTGTGTTGTACGCGGCTGAATCTCTGAATGGACTTGCGCAGGGGCTCTCCTTCCTTCTGGGCGAGCAGATGAAGGTCACTTTCTTGGCCATGAGGCTTGTGGCTGCCTGTAAAGGCGCCGACAAACTGATGGCATAGGTCTGCCCAGGAGGATATGGAGTTGTCCGGCAAGTGCATGAGCCAGGATCTGACATTGGGTTTGAGCACCAGTGGGAAGTAGTTGGCAAGGATCTTGTCGTCCCGCCCCCGGCAGCTTGCACCGCGATGGTGTAGATGATGAGGAACTCCGACGGATGCGACTTGCCATCGTACTTCTCTGGTACGTCTGGCTTGAAATTCTTCGTGCTGGGCCACTGGACTTGCCGCAGCTCACGAGTGAACGCAGGGCAACCTACCGCATACGGCAAGTCGCCTGGTTCCCCTGGCGCATGCATGTCGACAGAGGGCCCAGCGCGCTGGTCCGATTGACACCGCGCTTGACTTCGACGCTCGATGCGAGTACGACCGTCTTCTTGCTGTCGTTCGTGAAGAACTTGGCGCTGATCGCGACGAGCTCGTGGATCCGATGATGCGGTGGAGTCGCTGTCGAGATGGATCCGGCGAGTCGGCAATCTTGGCCTTCGGGGTGGAGAGTGCATGGTGGTTGTACCCCCACCAGTTTTGTCGCCGTCGGCTCGTGCCTCGCAGTCCTGCCGCGGCAGCGATGTACTCGGCTGCCGCGGAGTGTCGCCGTTGGCGAAGCCGGTGAGACTCTGAATGGTGGCCCTCCATTCATCGATCTTGTCTGCCATTGGAGGGTAATCTAGGAGCAGTTGAGCTCGCGCCAAAGCTTCTGCTCGAGTGGTGGGCGGCAGTGGCGAACGGTGCGAGGAGCGGGATATGCTCGGACTTCTAACTAAGTTAGAAGGAGCAGTATCTCATCCGGGCAACCGTGTCCCGCTCGTGCCAGCATGTTGGCGTGCACGCTGGTCTTGAGCACTCTGAGATCCACCAGCTCGATCTTGGTCCAACAAACGTATGGTACTGCGAATACCATGACGCTGTCGGTCCCGCGCCTCCTGAGATGGGCGCGGTGCATGTACGGACGCCGAGGTCTGCGCAGCCTTGTCCTTGGACCTGGCAGCACCATGAGCTCCCTCGTTGATGTCCGTTCTTCCGCCGGCGTCTACCCCACCACCCGTTTGCTCCGGTGGTGGTGGGATCGACGTGGACGGAGCAGCTACCGCGAAAGTCTTCTTCTTCAGTGGCATGTCGATGAAGAAGATGAAGATCTAGCTCGTGTGAACGCCGGATCAGGTTCACACAACCTCGACGCCCCCTACCTGGCGCGCCAAAGATGTCGAGGAAACTGATCCACGAACACCTATGGGACCGGCGGACCGAGCCCCTTTCGGTTCGGCGGGGGGCGGAGATCGCACAAAGAGCGGATCGAGGCGAAGCACACGAGCAGTTTACCCAGCTTCGGAGCTCTCCGAAGAGATAACACTCCTACTGCTGCATGTCTGAGTGTATTGAGTTCTTGCTCGGGAGCGCTGAGTGCTACAGTAGACTCTAGCTGATAACGAGACCGAGCGTGAGTGTTTTTCTGCCTTCGAACCGAATCTCCTCTACGTTGCGCATGGGCCTCCTTTTATATGCTAAAGGGGTCACCGACAGGTGGCAACGTAGACAAGGGTAAAAATGGAAAAGGAATTGCGGTTGGTACAACTACCTGTACAGTGTATCATACCTAACCCTGATGGCAGGGGACAAAGGCATTAAATGCCCATCTGTGTCACCCAAATAGTGCAGAAAAGGACCGTCAGGGACGCCACCGTTCGCCACGATGGCAATCTTGTCAGCGTCGCTTGCCACTGCGCACCGTTGGCTGCACAGCCTCTTGCCACGCGCGCCTGGAAAGGCCCCAGGGTGACACGTTGGTGGATGTGCTGGAGCGCGGGTATAGAGTGGTGGCTTGCCGCAGCAAGCGCCTTGCCGCGGTCGTTGTCTTGTCGCGTCCGGAAGCTTGTCGCTCACCGGGCCTCGCTGGGACGTGTGGCGCGTCGCGGCAAGTTCCTTGAGATGCCTTGGTTGGCCTTCCCGGCAAGCTCCTCTTGCCGGGGCCTTGTCTCCTTGGCCTGAATACTTTGTTCTTGAATGGCTCCAAAGGAACCACAGAGGACCTTGGCGGTCACCCGGCAAGCCTTGCCGCGGGGTGCTGCGACTGCCCGTGCACAAGTTCGGGATACTAGGATACCCCTACTCTAGTACACCGACACAACCCCAGCAGATAGACACCCAGTTCCCATTGACACAACATCGTATCTACTATAGAGCACCCAAACACGAGCAATTAGTAAGGCAACTGCAGTGCCCAAATCACGAAGACCACCACTCCGAACCCGAAGTCAATGCTTAAAGCAGAAGAAGAATTGTTCTCAGGTGAGGCTCCGTAGCTATGGTTCATACTACTTTTGCTCTTGCATCATTGTATTTACTGATACCAACTAATTTCAAATTTGAAGGATGCAATTGAAACTCCAATGGCGCAACAGGTATGTTTTAAACCTATTTCTTCAACGTGTTTGGCTGTTTGCTGTTGTAATTTTCTCTATGTTGATTTCAATTTCAATTGAATAAACATTTATGTTCTCATGCCATGCACATTACAAGTGTTGTTATTGTTGTGTAGTTTCCCACACTTATATTCTGTCTATCCTGCTTTGTTTTAAATAGATATGATTCAAACTGTATCTATCTTGATTTGGCAACATAAACTAGAATGATATAGACCATACAGTGACCATACTACATAGATATATGTTTGTTTCATGCTGTTATCCTGTCCACCTTACTACTGAACTGGTTTACCAAAATGAGTTTCATATACTACATTGTAAACCTGAGATGTGTTTGTTTGTTTCTCTTTTAGAACGCCGATAAAATATTGGAGAAGAGTACCCTGTTATGCAATGGTAAAGGAAGTAATGCAGATAAGGTTCAAGATAGTGAGACATCCCTGTTGGTCTCCAAGAAAGCTAATAAAAAACTATATTGAAGACACTGAGACAACCCCAAAGTCCTATCTTGATGTAGTGTTCGAGTTACTGGCTACCACTGCTGGCACCAGCTCTTCAAACTCTTTGCCTGAATCAGTTTGGCTTCTTGAGTCTCAACTTCAAGTTGAAAGACATCGATCAGACATTATGCGACAGGAAGCCGAAGGACTGAGAAAGTCCCTGCGAAATTCAGATGCATACTTTCTGGTGCAACAGCAAGCACTAGAGGACTTAAGCGCCAAACAAGAGAAAGTTAATAAGCTTGCTAAGCATCTTGCCATCATTATGGGTACCCAGGATATAGTTTCTTCAGCTTTTCTGAAGTGGTTTCAGTTCTGGACTTGTTTTGCTGTGGCGTTTATATGCTGCCGTGTTCCCTATATTTGCACTGGTGGTGAACTTTGATGCCTAGTGGATGTAATATGTGTAATAGCCGTGATAGCCTAGTGTAAGTTGCTTGCTTATTTATTTCCTTGTTGTCTTGTTTATTTGTTTGCTTGTAGCCAGTGCAGTTCTTTTTTCTGCAGTTTGCTAGTGGCTGCAATAACCTATTTTTTAAAACTAGGCCATAATAACGATGGGCTAATATTTACTGTAGTGACACTACGCCTCCTACGGGCCGTAGAAACAGTGGGCCTTCTAGGGCCGTATAAGCAGTGGGCCTTCTACGGGCCGTAGAAGCAGTGGGCCTTCTACGGGCCGTAGAAACAATGGGCCTTCTACGGGCCATAGAAACAATGTGCCTTCTATGGTCTGTATCATCAATGGGCCTTATACGGGCCGTATGATCGATTGGCCAAACATGGGCCAAACAGACCGCATTCAGGACGTAAACAGGCTAGAGTTGGAATCGTCCGTTCATGGGCCGACCATAATGGGCCATCGCTAATAGGCCGTATTTGATGACACTATGAAAACGACCCAACATATTAATGGACCACAAACGGGCCGACTGTTACCATAGGCTGAATTTTGCCCACAAGCAGAAAATGACAGTAACGGGCCGTAAGTAAACGAATACTGGAAATGAGTCCAAGAATAAATGGGCTCTGATAAGGCCGAAAGATAACATGGGCTGGAAACGGCCAAACGGAATAATGGGCCGTTAATGGGTATAAAGTGATACACTATTCTTTACGGGCTAGTTTCACCACAGGCCGTTAATGGGTGTAATGTGATACACTGTTCATTACGGGCCAGTTACGTAGGGCCTCATATGGGCCGAAAGACGTCATGGGCCTTTCATGGGCCAGAAGTGAAAACGGGTTGGACTCATATTGGATGGCCCAGATGATGCTACTAGGCCTAATTCGAATAGGGCGTAACGGGCCTTGGGTTAGCGGGCTGTAAATGGGCTTAATATGCGAACAAGCCGTTAACAGGCTTTCCATGGGCCGGCCCACCACCTTTTGACCAAGTCAAACGGGTCGGCCTTTTCATAGGAATTGGCCTCTGTTGGGCCGTGCCACGTGCCGAGTATCATAGGCGCCTTCTGTCCAATGAGTGGATGGCATCTGTCCCAGCGATGAGCCGACACGTGTTTCCTCCAGCCAATGATGATTTTACATGTGGAAAATCCCCATTGGTCGGGGCTGTTAACGGGTTATCGAATCCAAAACCCAACCCGATAGCTTAACAGTGTTCCGTTACGGTGGATGCCACATGTCGGTCACCCTTTACGAAAGCACTTCTGTGACGCGTGATTTATCGTCATGGAAGTGGACACTTCTGTGATGATAATTTTGGTAATGTTTTTTTGACGGTTAACGACAGTGGGAGAGGCTCCCACTGACTTTCTATTACTCACAAGGGAGCAATTACATCAAGGTTACAAGTGGGTTTTTGGTGGCCCCCCGGCCAAACTCAGAAGAAACAAAGCTAGGCAAGTGCTACAAGGGGGGTTACATGCTTTGTATGTAAGCGTTTAGGTAGAGATGGAGATCCTCTCTACAGCTACGCAATAGAAG
Organism: Triticum dicoccoides; assembly: GCF_002162155.2. Classification (NCBI taxonomy): domain Eukaryota; kingdom Viridiplantae; phylum Streptophyta; class Magnoliopsida; order Poales; family Poaceae; genus Triticum; species Triticum dicoccoides. Next base: position 123,694,499 of record NC_041381.1, on the reverse strand, counting down.
GCACAACAAATTTCTGAATCTAGCAAGCCATGAGTCAAGTGAATGTTGGACCCCTCTGAAATAAACATTGTTCCTTTCCATCCACAGACTCCAGGCTGCCAACAAGAATATGTCCATAAACAAAGGCTAGTGCCAGCTTTCTCTGCCTCCATGAATCAAAGATATTCTGTCTCCCATCACTGGCCAAAGCATGCCAACTTTGGCCCAGCAGCGCTGGCTAAATGGGCAGGCGAAGAACAGGTGTTCCACTATTTCCTCAGGTGGGATTTGGCAAAGCATGCAAGTATAAACATTGTTAGACACATTATAATGTCTACATCTCAGCATGTTCCTTGTATTCAGGCGATCAACCAGCAACAGCCACCCGAACATTTTGAATTTGATTGGGCATTTAGCTTTCCAGAGCCAGATAAAGGCCTTGTCCGCCACAACCTCCCTGAAACAGTGTTCATAAAACTTCTTTGAGGAGTAAGTTCCATCGAGGGTGCACTCCCAAGCATCATATTGATGATTATCCAAGGCTGTATGCAACGAGCCCTGTTGGATCTCTCTAACCTCTCCCCTGGCCTGTGTTGATAGTGGCAGATGGAAGAGTAAGCTGGGGTCTGTGGTCGTGAGGACATCAGCGACATATGCATCTTCATTCAAACAGAATGAGAAGGCTCGGGGGAAGAGCTCCATGAGGGGGGCCTGGCGGTCAGTACCGAACCAGGCATCTTTCCAAAATAGGGAGGAGGACCCGTCTCCCAGCGTGACAGTGGTAATCCCATGGAAGACGTCAGAGAGTTGCAGAACATCACGCCACCAGAAAGAACCAACCGGATCCACAGCATGAGGAATCTTGTCAGTATAATATGCATCCCAAATCATGGTCACCCAGGGTACATCATCATGATTGTAAAATTTTGAGAGATGCTTCAAGAGAAGGGCCATATTCTGCGTCTTGATGTCAATAACCCCCAGGACACCCTTCTATTTTGGTCTGCAGGCTAACTCCCAGGCAGCCAGTGAGTTATTTTTAACGCCATCTTCAGAGTTTTTAGCCTAGAGGCAGTATCTGTGCAATTTATCCAAATGTTCAATCACTCTAGGATGTAGTTTGATGGTGCACATGGCATAGATCAGCATCGAAGTCACTGCCGAATTGACCAACGTGAGTTTGGCCCCGGACAACATTAGGGACAGAGCTGTGGACATCTTTCTCTCCACATTATGCACTAGAGGCAGGAGTTCCAGAAGTGTGGGTCTAGTCGTGCCCATGGGGAGGCCAAGATATGTGAACTGAAGACTCCCAACAGTGCAACCAAAAACCTGTGCCAATTCAATCGCATATGGCTGATCTATGTTAATGGGGATCAAAGTAGATTTATGGAAGTTGATCTTCAGTCCAACAGAAGTGGCATAGTCCTCCAGAATGATTTTCATGCGGGCTGCTTGATCAATGCAGGCTGGCATCACTAAGATGGTATTGTCCGCGTATTGAACTACTGGGTAGTCACCACATCGGTTATTTAGAATTGGCAAGTCCAACAGCCCTTGAACGAACGCATCATTAACCGCAGCTTGCAGAAGATCAGCTGCGAGCACAAAAATCTGTGGCGATAGGGGGTCTCCTTGCCTCACCCCACATTTACAAGAGAACTTTCTGCCCGGAGTTCCATTGAGAAGTATAGAAGAGACACCTACACCAAAAATGTTTTTCATCCAGCCTAGCCACTTGGCATCAAAGCCCATGTGCCGCATGATTTCCATCATTGGTGCATGTTCAATTGTATCAAAGACTTTGGCAAAGTCAAGTTTGAGCAGTATAATCTGTCGAGAGGATGCCTGACATTGATGTATATACTCAAATGTCCACGCCAGACAGTCTTGAATGGTTCTCCCTTTAAGAAATCCATACTGATTCCTATGGATGATTTTCAGAATAATTTTTTGCAGACGATTAGCAAAAATCTTGGTGATGATCTTGAGGCAGCAGTTAAGCAGAGTTATTGGCCTGTACTCATTAGCGGTTTGCGGGGAATAGATCTTGGGGATCAAGGTGATATATCCCTCGCTAATGCTGGAAATATCCAAGTTCCCCTCATGAAAATCCTCACACAATTTATAGAAATCCTCTTTAATGATTGGCCAACAGCTTTTAAGAAAACACCCGTTAAAACCATCCGGACCAGGGGCTCTATCAGCTGGCATTTCTTTGATGACTGCATCGATCTCGCCTCTTGAGAAAGGCGCCGACAGCTCCTCCAACCCATCGACCCGTCTGATGATCCAGGCGAGGTCAAAACGCATACAGGTGGGTTTAGAAGTGCCCAAGCGATCCTTGTATGTTTTATAAAGGATCCCTTCTTTGCCAACATGATCGTTAATGATAGTATCCCCATCTCTCAGGCTAGCAATAGAGTTATGCCTAAACCTCTCGGTCGCAAGGGACTGGAAGATTTTAGTGTTTTCGTCGGCAAACCGAAAGTATCTGACAGTGCACCTTTTCTTCTAGTACTCATTCTGATATTTCAACAAAGAAGCGAGATGTGATTTGAGAATACACCTGAAATTCTTTTCTTGGGTGACAAGGAGACGCTTGTCCTTAATATCATCCAACCTGAGAAGAGCCTCGTTACTATTCTGAATCATGATCTTCAGATTAGAAATACCCCGGCTCCAACGTTTAAGATCGTAACGTAAGTGTTTGAGCTTCTTACAGACGAGGGCTGCAGAATTAGGGGCATAACATGGTTTGGACAAGGAGCCAGCAACAACATCAAGGAAACCTGCATGATTGACCCAATAGTTCTCAAATTGGAAGAGTTTGGATTTGGGTATTTTGGATTCGATAGCCACAACACAAGGAGTGTGATCAGATACAGGTTTGCCCAGAGGCAGCACCATGGTGTTGGGATATGACGTGGTCCAGTTAGAGGAGGAGAAAAACCAGTCAAGTTGCTCAAGCAGCGGGTCATCCTGCATATTACTCCAGGTGAACGATCGGCCTTTAACTGGCAGTTCCATCAGAGACTGTGCACGTATTATTTCATTGAACAGAAGCATATCATTGGCGTCTCGTCCTGGCTTGTTTCGGTTGGACGGTGAGTGGATGAAATTAAAGTCACCGAGGATTAGCCAGTTCTCATCATCAGGTATATGAAGATCAAAAAGCCAAGAGCTAAAATCCAGACGTTTCTGACCAGTACAATGGCCATAGACATTGACAATTTTCCAAGATTCATTCGATTGTGTTGAAACAAAAGAGATCCCCAAAGCAAAAGATTCCGTAAGCCACGGTGTGCCCACAAACAAAGAGCTGTTCCAAATAGTAATCAGGCCACCAGAGGCTCCTACCGAAGGCACAAAGACAAATTTATCGAAACGCTTAGGACAGAACATTTTAATAAAAGCTAGATCAAAGGACTCGCGCTTAGTTTCTTGGATACATAGCACCGAACACCCGCTAGATTCAATAGCGTTCCTAAGAGCCAAAAGTTTACCATCAGAGTTTATGCCTCTGATGTTCCACGACAAGACATTCCAAGATTTATTCATGACGAAGACGAAGATCAGTTGCCGCCGTCAGGAGCCGACGACTGGTCATCCAGCAGTTTCTCGACAGAGAGATCTTCAGGAGGAATACCACACCGGGCGCCCACCTGCTGAATTTCTTCGACAGAGGTGGGGGCAGGGCAAGCAATGGCAGCTGAAGAAGTAGGAACAGCAGCCATAGAAACAGCACGCAATGTTGGCACCACACGAGCTTTCACTCGTGACTTAGGTTGTCTGTTGTCAGAGATCTGGTTGACCTTAAAGCCATCATATTTGTTGGATCTCGTACTTCTTCTGACAGCAGTAGCGTCGAGGGGGACTCTGGTGCAACAGGAAGCTCTGGTAGCAAACAAGGATGAGGAGGCAATCATCTGTAGAGCAGACCCATGGCCCATCCGGACTGCAGTAGCCGGTTCAGTGCACACAGGCTCGGGAGCAAATTGCGCAGAGATTGCCTTGAGCCCAGGGGAGTGGGCAGCCTCCTCCCAATCCATAACTGCCGTTTCAACCGCAACATGTGGGCCACCTTGCAGCAAGAGACGAGGACCAATATAGACTCCTGACTGAAAATGATCACTAAAGATACGTGCTATGACATCAGGCTCAGGGATGACATTCATCACATAGACAACAACAATGGAATTGAAGTGATTCTGGATGACCCTAAAAGGATTTAGCGGGAGCATCACACTGCCTCTGTGTGCATCTGTAAGGGTTCGTGTGTATATGCGTTTAAGCATACCACCCAGCCAAGTCAAGAACTCCATATCCATCGCAATCAGCAGATTAACAGCATCACCTCCAGCTCTGGCAAAGGCCAATTGTGCAGTAGGGTTACCAAGGACAAAACGGTCAGCGAGAGCTTCAACTTCCTCAATCTCAGCTTCAGACGACCACACATCAGACAGATTATCTTGAATATTGTGTTCTGGATCCACTCCATCCATTAGAGATGGCCCCTCACAATTTTGGTAATGTCATGGAACACTTCTACGACAACACAGGTATGACTATCTTGATTCTATCATAAATTTGTCATGGATGTACATGCATGACAAAAAACGCGACCTACTGTGACAACCACGTATCATCACAAAAGTGTATTTTTTTGTAGTGTATGCATCTTGTTCATCGTGATCGTAATTACACATATAATTTCTAGCCTCGCGAAGGAGAAAGCATCACTCAAGCTTGGGGGAGGCTTAAGTCAATGTTATATTCATGCCCCAATCATGAGCTCTCAAGAGAAATTATTATTCAAAACTTTTATGCTCGGCTTTCTCTCAATGATCGCACCATGCTCGATACTTCCTGTGCTGTTTCTTATATGTTGAAGACTACTGAATTCAAGTGGGATTTATTGGAAAGAATTAAACGCAACTCTGAAGATTGGGGTTCCGATGATGGTAAGGAGTCAGGTATGACACCTAAGTTTGATTGTGTTAAATCTTTTATGGACACTAACGCTTTCCGTGGATTTAGTGCTAAATATGAACTTGACTCTGAGATAGTAGCTTCTTTCTGTGAAACTTTTGCTACTCACGTTGATCTCCCTAAGGATAAGTGGTTTAAATATAATCCTCCCATTGAAGTAAAAGTAGTTGCACCTATTACAGTTAAAGAAAAGACTATCACTTATAGTGATCCTATTGTTCCTACTACTTATGTTGAGAAACCACCTTTTCCTATTAGAATGAAGGATCATGCTAAAGCTTCAACTGTTGTTCCTAAGAGTAATACTTGAACTTATACACCTCCTGAGAAAATCAAAGTTGAACCTAGTATTGCTATGGTTAAAGATCTCTTAAATGATAATATAGATGGGCATGTTATTTACTTCTGTGGTGAAACCACTAATATTGCTAAACCAGATGCTAAGATACATAGACCTGTTGTAGGCAAGCCTGTTATTTATGTTAAAATACGAGATCATTGTTATCATGGCTTATTTGATATTGGTGCTAGTTCTAGTGCAATACCTATTTCCTTATACCAAGAAATTATGCATGATATTGCACCCACTGAGTTAGAAGGTATTGATGTTACAATTAAGATTGCCAATAGAGATACTATTTCACCAGTTGGGATTGTTAGAGATATTGAAGTTTTGTGTGGGAAAGTTAAATACCCTGCAGATTTCCTTGTTCTGGGTTCCCCACAAGATGACTTTTGTCCCATTATATTTGGTAGACCCTTCTTGAATACTATGATTGGCTTGAATGATATGACTCATGAGTTTAATTTTGCTAAGTTTCATAGACAACCCCATGATAAAGAATTACGTAGTAAAGATGAAATAACTGGTCTTGCTTCTATTGCCGTGCCTCCTACTGATCCGTTAGAACAATATTTGCTAGACCATGAAAATGATATGTTTATGAACGAAAGAAGGGAAATAGATAAAGTATTCCTTCAACAGGGTCCTATTCTGAAACACAACTTACCTATTGAAATCCTTGGGGATCCCCCTCCACCCAAGGGTGATCCCGTGTTTGAGCTCAAACCTTTACCTGATAATCTGAAATATTCTTATCTTGATGAAAAGAAGATATATCCTGTTATTATTAGTGCAAACCTTTCAGAGCAGGAAGAGGAAATATTATTGAAAACTCTAAAAAAGCACCGTGCTGCCATTGGATATACTCTGGATGATCTTAAGGGCATTAGTCCCACTCTATGCCAACACAAAATTAAAGTGGAGAAAGATGCCAAACCAGTTAGAGACCCTTAACGATGCTTAAATCCTAAGATGAAAGAAGTTGTAAGAAAGGAGATACTAAAGCTCCTTGAGGCAGGTATAATTTATCCCGTTGCTGATAGTGAATGGGTAAGCCATGTCCATTGTGTCCCTAAAAAGGGAGGTATTACTGTTGTTCCTAATGACAAAGATGAATTGATTCCGCAAAGAATTATTACAGGTTATAGGATGGTAATTGATTTCCGTAAGTTAAATTAAGCTACTAAGACAGATTATTACCCTTTACCTTTTATTGATCAAATGCTAGAAAGACTATCCAAACACACACATTTTTGCTTTCTAGATGGTTATTCTGGTTTCTCTCAAATACCTGTGTCAACGGAAGACCAATCAAAAACTACTTTTACTTGCCTTTTCGATAATTTTGCTTATAGATGTATGCCTTTTGGTTTATGTAATGCACATGCTACCTTTCAAAGAGGCATGATGGTTATATTCTCTGACTTTTGTGAAAAGATTTGTGAGGTATTCATGGATGACTTCTCCGTCTGTGGATCCTCTTTTGATGATTGCTTGAGCAACCTTGATCGAGTTTTGTAGAGATGTGAAGACACTAGTCTCGTCCTGAATTGGGAAAAGTGTCACTTTATGGTTAATGAAGGCATTGTCTTGGGGCATAAAATTTCTGAAAGAGGTATTGAAGTTGATAAAGCTAAAGTTTATGCTATTGAAAAGATGCCATGTCCCAAGGACATTAAAGGTATAAGAAGTTTCCTTGGTCCTGCTGGTTTTTATAGGAGGTTCATTAAGGTCTTTTCTAAAATCTCTAGGCCTCTGACTAATTTATTGCAAAAAGATATTCCTTTTGTCTTTGATGATGATTGTGTAGAAGCATTTGAAATACTTAAGAAATCTTTGATCACTGCACCTATTGTTCAGCCACCTGATTGGAATTTACCCTTTGAAATTATGTGTGATGCTAGTGATTATGCTGTAGGTGCTGTTCTAGGGCAGAGAGTTGATAAGAAATTAAATGTTATTCAATATGCTAGTAAGACTCTTGATACTGCCTAGATAAATTATGCTACTACTGAAAAAGAATTCTTGGCATTTGTATTTGCTTGTGATAAGTTCAGGCCTTACATTGTTGATTCTAAAGTTACTATTCACACTGATCATGCTGCTATTAAATATCTTATGGAAAAGAAAGATGCTAAACCTAGACTTATTAGATGGGTTCTCTTGCTTCAAGAATTCAATTTGCATATTATTGATAGAAAGGGAGCTGAGAAGCCCGTTGCAGACAACTTGTATAGGCTAGAGAATGTTCTTGATGACCCACTACCTATTGATGATAGCTTTCCTGATGAACAATTAGCGGTCATTAATGCTTCTCCTACTGCTCCATGGTATGCTGACTATGCTAATTACATTGTTGCTAAATTTATACCACCTAGTTTCACATACCAGCAAAAGAAAAAGTTCCTTTATGATTTATGACATTACTTCTGGGATGACCCACACCTTTATAAAGAAGGAGTAGATGGTGTTATTAGACATTGTGTACCTGAGCATGAACAGGAACAGATCCTACGCAAGTGTCACTGAGAACCATATGGAGGACACCACGCTGGAGACAAAACTGCACATAAGGTATTGCAATCCGGTTTTTATTGGCCTACTCTCTCCAAAGATGCTCATAAGTTTGTCTTGTCTTGTGATGAATGTCAAAGAATTGGTAATATTATTAGACATCAAGAAATGTCTATGAATTATTCTCTTGTTATTGAACCATTTGATGTTTGGGGCTTTGATTATGTGGGACCTTTTCCTGCCTCTAATGGATATACACATACTTTAGTTGATGTTGATTACATTACTAAGTGGGTAGAAGCTATTCCAACTAGTAGTGCTGATCATAACACCTCTATTAAGATGCTTAAAGAATTTTTTTCCCAAGGTTTGGAGTCCCTAGATATCTCATGACTGATGGTGGTTCACATTTTATTCATGGTACTTTCCTAAAATGTTGCTAAGTATGATGTTAATCATAGAACTGCATCTCCTTATCACCCACAGTCTAGTGGTCAAGTAGAGCTGAGCAATAGAGAGCTCAAATTAATTTTGAAAAAGACTGTTAATAGGTCTAGAAAGAATTGGTCCAAGAAACTTGATGATGCATTATGGGCCTATAGAACTGCATATAAAAACCCTATGGGTATGTCTCCGTATAAGATGGTTTATGGAAAAGCATGTCACTTACCTCTTGAACTTGAACATAAAGCATACTGGGCTATTAAAGATGGTTTATGGAGAACCCAAGCATATGAGAATGCCAAGCTGTTTAAAGTAAAAGTTAAAAGATGGCATGACAAAAGGATACAAAAGCGTGAATTTAACGTAGGTGATTATGTGTTGCTATTCAACTCTCGTTTAAGATTTTTTGCAGGAAAACTTCTCTCTAAATGGGAAGGTCCTTATGTTATCGAGGAGGTCTATCGTTCCGGTGCCATAAAAATCAACAACTTCAAAGGCACAAGTCCGAGGATGGTGAATGGTTAAAGAATCAAACATTATATCTCAAGTAATCCTATCAATGTTGAAACTAATATTATTGAGACCGTAACCCCGGAGGAATACATGAGGGGCACTTTCCAGAACGTTTCAGACTCCGAAAAGGAATATGTATGTGGTACAGTAAGTAAACCAACTCCAAAACAATTCTAACGGCAATTTCTCTCAGTTTTGGAGTATTTAAGAATTTTGGAAATAAAGAAGTAATCCGGGAAGGACACGAGGCCTCCAAGAGGGTGGAGGGCGCGCCCACTGACAGTGTCCTGGACTAGGGGGTACTCACCACGTCGTCTCCCGATCAGTTGGATTGGGCCGAGGATCCCATGGTCGTATACTCATGGGCCAGTCCGGACAGCTGCCGCATACAAGGAAGATTCCACAAGACTTGGCGATCAAGACAAGGACTCCTCCCCCACCGGCGTATTGGGCTAGGACTCTTGTTATCCTAGGCCTTTGGTGCATTATATAAACCGAGGCCAGGCTAGTCGATAGATATACAACAACAATCATACCATAGGCTAGCTTCTAGGGTTTAGCCTCCTTGATTTCGTGGTAGATCCACTCTTGTAATACCCACATCATCAATATCAATCAAGCAGGACGTAGGGTTTTACCTCCATCAAGAGGGCCCGAACCTGGGTAAAACATAGTGTCCCTTGTCTCCTGTTACCATTGATGCTAAGATGCACTGCTTGGGACCCCCTACCCGAGATCCGCCGGTTTTGACACCGACATTGGTGCTTTCATTGAGAGTTCCGCTGTGTGATCGGCGAAAGGATCAATGGCTCGACTGCAGGTCAACTGCGACGTCGGCTTCTTCGTCACCAGCTCGACTGGTCACCTTGGCTTGACCGAGGACTGCGGCCTACCTCCGATCGTCATGTTTGGATGAAGGCCTTCATCAACACCAACTCCGATCTCTATCAAGATCATGGAGGAGTCATCCATGGAGCTCGGGGGCTCAACATCAACATTGCCCTCAGGCGACCATGTTGTTTTTCTGGACAACAAACTTGTACCCACCGCCACGGCCTCCTCGAGTGTCTCCTAAACGATTACTTCGGTGGAATTATGCGGAATTAAGTCTACAACAACCCTGCAAAAATTTCGTCGAGTTACGATGGAGGAATCTCCGGCAATCTCCGATATACCGGAGCCCTGTTGAATCCGGACGAGAATCTGGACGAGTTTAGGGAGTGGTATCCAGCATCTAGCTCGTATGTCCTTTGGAAGATCCAACCGTTGATTTGCTGCAGAATTACCATATCTACCACCTGCCAAAAATTCAGCTCGATCCGACCGTCCAAACTCCAGGAAACTTTTGATTAGTGCATCACTTTTTGGATCTGTTTTCTGCGCGAGAACGAATCCGGCCCGAATTCATCTTCTTTATGAACGGGATCTCGGACATCCTTTTTGAAGGAAGTTTTCGTATGGGGTGTTGTGTTTTATTCTCAAACACATCCCAATAGTATTAAAAGTATTCTTGCAATACGAACTTCACCGTCGCGCCGGTGTCAAACCAGCCCGACAACATCACTCCACGGCGGCCGACCTGCGTTAGACACGTCGTCGCTTTGTTGAGCCGAGCTCAGTTTCTTCGGATCATCATCTCGGCCAGCCGAACAATAGTTCGGCATCACGAAGGATAAATCATCACCAACATTGCCGCCCCACGGATTACATGGAGCGGGCAATACCGGCATCGCCGCACGATCGCTTCATCAAGCCGGCATCGACCACGTCACGACCTGCATCGACAGGGCCACACTATTGCTTCTTCAAGCTGGTGTCCATCACGCCGACCTACTTCGACATCTCGGCTGGACTGGGGGCTTCGCCATCTCTTCATCAACCTACTCCGGACACTTCGGCGTCACTAGCCAACTAGGCAATGGGTGCGCGGATCGAGTCCCAATTTTGGGAATCACCTTCCTTCGGATTGCTACAACAAATAAACCAGGTGCTATTAATCCTAGTATTTCTTTTTGCTTGTTTGGGTTAATTTTTCCCAAGGAATTATTACTCTGGTTAGTCCATCATATGTACACAGGTCTATCAAATAGTGGCCGCATTATCGACGGTCGCATGATGGTTCGGTCAGTTTCCGTACATAGTCCGGCGAACGCCGCATCCGGAACTCGGACCGACCTGTGAATCCAGGCTTTGCCACGCCTTTATTACATTACACCGACGACCTGCATCGACATCGACTTCGGCGCCAGGCCATATTTCTTTTATTACTCACTTTGCATAAATTATTTATTATGCAATGATCTTTTTTTTACTATTATCTCTGGTTTGCACTATTTTTTGTGCACAGGAAAATGATCTAGCCGGACTATATCCGTTGACGTCACCTCGGCTGGACGGGGGGCTTCGTCAACACTTCATTACCCCATGCCAGGGACTTCGGCATCACTCTGTCGTCCTGCATTGACCATGCTATGTCACCACTTCACAGTGCCGAGCTCTTTGCTCCGCCACCTCGGGACCGGCTTGGGGGATGGAACCTTGTCCCGCATCAAGCTCGGACCGCATCGTCAATACCGAACACATTAACCAGCTAAGTTGCCTTCATGCTTGAAGTTTTAAAATTTCTAACTTGTGTTCGGTTCGACCAAGCATTATACTTTCTCGGGAAAAAGTTGCTTATCTTCCTTGTCGAAACTTTGTTCGCACACACTTGACGCGCTACCCGCGCTCATTATACCTGGGGGCTTCTTTAACAGAAGCTTATTAATTTGGGCTTTATGCCCAACACATGTGTCACACTTCCGCATGTACCTTTTATTCACCATTATATGCATCGATATGACTTAAGTTTTGGCCAAGCTGGGTTGCCTGGCTCCTGTGCTTACCCCTACGTTCCCGATTGTTCGGCTAGGTGGTAAAGGGAGCACCTCTGCGATTGTTACTGCCGGGTCAGCCGGATGTGTACCTCAGACTGGGTGAAGCCGAAAGCTAGCGTTCTTAAGGGAATACTCGGTCGGTGAACTAAAAGATGATTTCTTAGCTATTTATTTACCTGCCCCCAGATGTTTTTCTGCTCTTTTCGCAGTCCGGACATGCACTTTAGGGCATGCCTCCCAGGGAAAGGAACCCCTAACGGAACTATTCTCCCTGGAAGATGTTTCTTACTAGCCATGTAATATAACATAACTAGTTGGGCACTTGTCTGATAAAGCACTAATGACCCCTACGCCTGGTCTCCACGCATGCCCCGGTTTTTATAACCGCGAGGGTATTCGGACACACTCTGGACTATTGGGTCCAGAGGTTGAAGCGAAAAGGTCCGCTACGACAAATGATCTACAATCCGGCTAGAAGGCATTCTACATGCCACCTTACATTATATAGTCAACTTTTACCCAAGTCACTTGGGGGCTCTTATGTTTATTTGAGCCGTTTCATACTAAGTGTTTCTCTTCCTAGCCGTTGCAAAGTTTTTATTATTATTTATCACTCCTTTTTTCGACACAAGTGTGCGGTCACTAGCCGGGGAGCCTAATTTCTCTCTCAAAGCCGCTAGGAGTTTAGTTTGCTAAACTAGCCTAGTAAGCCGTAGGCTGACCCACTTGAAGTTTTGAGATAGGATGTGTCATGTTAAAGCACGGCAGAAGCACCTTTTTTTCCAAAGCCCAATTTTCGGATTGGCGTCGAACATTTGATCTAGTTCGGACATTAACCTTTTGAATAAGTTTTTTGGCTTTTCGAGCCCATGGCACTTTTAAACTATTTGTGTGTTTTCAGCACAAGTCTCACAGTGCAACGCCGTACACCTTTAGAGATTCGGCAAAAACATTCTCGGATATTGCTATATATGCATCGGTTTCGAATTGTGTCTTCGGTCCATAGTTGGGTTGCCCGGCTCCTGCGCTTGCCTCCTATGTTCCGCTTTGTCCGGTTATGTGTGCAAAGGGAGAACCACTGCGATTGTGCTTCCAGCTCACATGGTTAAGCACCTTAGTGGAGAAAGCCGAGAACTGACAGTCACAATAAGCGTAAACTGGTCGGCAATCTGATGACGGCGTTAAATGATGGGCCATTTATAACAATGGCCGAAGTGTTTACGGCTTGACCTCGACTGTCGCCGAACACTACCCGGGGCTATTAACTGGCCTCCCAAACTAAATCCTCGATATTTTTCTCTTACATTGGAGTTGAGGTTTCATGATCATGCTTAGCATGACAACCCAAAGAAAGGAACCGATAGCGGGACTGTTTTCTTTGGAAGACATTTCTTCTGTTAAACAGTAATATAACATGTCTCTCCGCGTACCTTTGTTTATAAAACCATATGGTCAGATGGCCTTGTTTGTTGTAAATCTTTGCCCTCATAAAGGCTTTATAAAGTAGGACAAACACTCCTCGGCTATTGGCCGAGGAGGTGGGAGCCGATGGTCGGTCAACAAAGTTTTGTACAATGCGGATCCGAGCATTAATGACGTAAAGTACTTGGATACATAGAGTCATTACACATAATTTGTGGTTTTACTATGGATATCGATCCTTAATTCGGCCTCCCGTGCCCGCATTAAGGCTCGGGGGCTACTGGGCTTCGGGCTTATTATTTATACAAATATTAAAGGGGCACATCGATCCCCTGATCTGGTATTGCCACCCGACCAGTGTCTCGGGGGCTACTGCATTGCCTGTTCTATGCAGGAAATTTTAAGTGCAATACAGTTTCCGAGGAGATTTTGATCCTCAGGTTGGTCGGCCGCACCCAACCTGAGTCTTGAGGACTGACCACGTCGCTTTTTGTGTCCCGAAGTATTCTGCCGAGCTAGGACTTGATCCTCAGACCGATTTTGCAAATCAACTTGAGTCTCAGCAGCTACGGGGATCAGTGGTCTTATGTCATCCTTCATGGGCATCTCGGGTTTTAGACCGATACCCACCTTGAGGGCTACTGGCTATGTATCTCGGCAGAGAATAAATTGCACCAGTCAAAAGATATTGACAAAAATCGGCCCACATTCAGGGTGGTGCACCACCTCAGAAGCAGTCCGGCGTAAAGCTCGGGCGCTAGTGGCTGGCTCCATAGAGGGCACTTCTGGCATTAAGCTCGGCTAAACTCCTTCAAACTTTTTGAACCAAGGTGATTTACGACACCTCGGATACATAGTCCGGCGTTGGAGCTCGGATACCGTCCGGCGTTGGAGCTCGGATACATAGTCCGGCATTAGAGCTGGGAAGCAGTCCGGCATTGGTGCTCGGCTGCAAAAGATACCTTGAATGCAGTCCGGCGTTGGAGCTCGGACGCAAGAGGACGTTGCCGCCCGGGAACAACTTCAAACCCGAGGTGTGGCATAAAAATAACAAGGCATTGATAAAGTCCAGAAACTTAAAGGGGCTCCTCGGATACCCGACGTATAAACTCGTCGAATGCATTTCGGCGATCCTCAAGATCGAAGATGAGAAGATTTGTTGAACCAGTTTTCAAGACCGACGACCGGAGATGAAGAACAGTTCGGAAGAATTGAGGAGCGTCCCCAACTTGAACAACGGTTCAGGGGGCTACTGACGGTGTCCTGGACTAGGGGGTACTCACCACGTCGTCTCCCGATCAGTTGGATTGGGCCGAGGATCCCCATGGCCGTATACTCATGGGCCAGTTCGGACAGCTGCCGCATACAAGGAAGATTCCACAAGACTTGGCGATCAAGACAAGGACTCCTCCCCCACCGGCGTATTCAGCTAGGACTCTTGTTATCCTAGGCCTATGGTGCATTATATAAACCGAGGCCAGGCTAGTCGATAGATATACAACAACAATCATACCATAGGCTAGCTTCTAGGGTTTAGCCTCCTTGATCTCGTGGTAGATCCACTCTTGTAATACCCACATCATCAATATAAATCAAGCAGGACGTAGGGTTTTACCTCCATCAAGAGGGCCCGAACCTGGGTAAAACATCGTGTCCCTTGTCTCCTGTTACCATTGATCCTAAGACGCACTGCTTGGGACCCCCTACCCGAGATCCGCTGGTTTTGACACCGACACCCACCCTTACTGGGCGCGCCCCCCTATCTCGTGGGCACCTTGTGTGCCTCCCAGACTCTGTTTTATTGCATGTTACTTCTTTTGGTCGGTAAAAAATCACTATATAATTTGCCGAAAGTTTTGACGACCGTATCACAAAGAAATCCTCTGTTTTTGTTTCGAGTTGTTCCTATTGCAGATTTAGAGCAAGATGTCTTCTCAAGAGTCAGTCGGGGAGAGTCGGGTGTCTCACCTGACCCCAGGTCCAGGAGCAAATAGCGATGCTTATCACTTTGGACCATCAACGGAGGATGAGATGGAGGCCGACTTGAAAAGGATAGATGCCATGGAGGAAGATCAATAAATTACCTCCCGCTTCCAAGTAGGATTCATAATGGGGGAACTATAGAGCTTGACTGTTCCAAATTCGGTCATCCCTTCCAACGTTAAATTTCTTTCTTATGAAAATATGAAAAAGAGTGTCATAACAGGCAAGCTCCGCAAGGAAAGTACCCTTGGGTAAAAGGAGCTTTAGCAGTACCCTTGGGTAAAAGAAGCTTTAGCCATAACAGGCAAGGTCCGCAAGGAAAGTATGAACCTCAAGCAACAAGTCAATAAGCTCAAGTAGGAGAATCGTATCCTGAGGGGAATCATCACCAAGAAGATCACAACACCAACTCTGAAGAAGGAGACATAATTGCATGGGTATGGGCACTCCCCTTGGCAACTGCCAAGCTTGGGGGAGGTGCCCCTGTATCGTATCACCCATCACACTCCTATCTTTATAGTTTTACTTAGTTCGATCCTTTTACTAATATCTTGATATAGTAGATTGAAGTTTTGATATGAATTAGTTTTGAGTTTTTCTTTGTGATCTCTTTATGTAATCGAGTCCGTGAGCTGTCTATAATAAAGATTAGCTGAGTCAAGGGCTTTGCTATTCTGCTTTGATCTTGAGGAATTAAAAAGAATAAAAAGAATAAAAGAGTTCATATTGATCTTTTGGATAGTAATGACTTCAAATATAAAAAGTGTGAGGCATAAAAGTTGTTGAGAGTTGACAAACATAGTTTTGGTTATCGTTGCAATTAATAGGAAGTAATGAAGAAAGAGAGGTTTTCACATATAAATATACTATCTTGGACATCTTTTATAATTGTGAGCACTCATTAAAGTATGACATGCTAAAGAGTTGATGTTGGACAAGGAAGACAACATAATGGTCTATGTTTTCTCACAAACCAGTTAAAGTATATTGTCATGGATCATTCAACATGTTGAGCTTTCCTTTCCCCCTCATGCTAGCCAAAAATTCCTAGCACCAAGTAGAGATACTAATTGTGCTTCCAATTATCCTTAAACCCAGTTTTGCCATGAGAGTCCACCATATCTACCTATGGATTAAGTAAGCTCCTTCAAGTAAGTTGTCATCGGCGCAAGCAATAAAAATTGCTCTCTAAATATGCATGACTTATTAGTGTGGAGAAAATAAGCTTTATACGATCTTGTTATGGAAGCAATAAAAGCGACGGACTGCATAATAAAGGTCCATATACAAGTGGCAATATAAAGTGACGTTATTTCACATTAAGATTTTGTGTATCCAACCCTAAAAGCGCATGACAACCTCTGCTTCCCTCTGCGAAGGGCCTATCTTTTACTTTATGTCTTTTACCTTATGCAAGAGTCAAGGTGATCTCCACCTTTCCCTTTTTCATTTTATCCTCCGGCAGGCACCTCGTGTTGGAAAGATCCTGATATATATATCCAATTGGATGTAAGTTAGCATGAATTATTATTGTTGACATCACCTAAAGGTGAATATGTTGGGAGGCAAAATTATAAGCCCCTATCTTTCTCAGTGTCCAATTAAAACTCCATAACCATAAGTATTGCGTGAGTGTCAGCAATTGTAGAAGACTATATGATAGTTGAGTATGTGGACTTACTGAAAAGCTCTATTCTTGACTCTTTCTGATGTTATGATAAATTGCAATTGCTTCAATAACTGGGATTATAGTTTGTTAGTTTCCAATGAAGTTTATGTTGCATACTTGACATTGTGAATAGATTGTTACTTGAGCATAAGAAATCATATGACAAAATCTATAAATGTTGCTGTTATAAGAATGATCATGATGCCCTCATGTCCGTATTTCATTTTTATCGACACCTCTATCTCTAAACATGTGGACATATTTTTCGATTTCGGCTTCCGCTTGAGGACAAGCGAGGTCTAAGCTTGGGGGAGTTGATACCTCCATTTTGCATCATGCTTTTATATCAATATTTATTGCCTTATGGGCTATTATTACACATTATGTCACAATACTTATGGCTATTCTCTAATATTTTACAAGGTTCATCATGAAGAGGGAGAATGCCGGCAGCTGGGATTCTGGCTCAAAGGGGAGCAAATATTGGAAACCTATTCTGCACAACTCCAAAATTCCAGAAACTCCATGAAAGTCATTTATGGAAATAATAAGAATTAATGAGCAAAGAAAGTACCAGAGGGGGCCCACACCCTGACCAGGTGGGTGGGGGGCGCCCCCTCCTACTAGGCGTGCCCCCTGTCTCCTGGGCCCCCTGGTGGCCCTCCGGTGCCCATCTTCTGCTATATGAAGTCTCTTGTCCTGGAAAAAATCATAAGCAAGCTTATGGGATGAAACTCCGCCGCCACGAGGTGGAACCTTGGCGTAACCAATCTAGGGCTCCGGCGGAGCTGTTTTGCCGGGGAAACTTCCCTCCTGGAGGGGGAAATCATCACCATCATCATCACCGACGATCCTCTCATCGGGAGGGGGTCAATCTCCATCAACATCTTCACCACCACCATCTCCTCACAAAACACTAGTTCATCTCTTGTATCCAATCTTGTATCAAAACCACAAATTGGTACCTGTGGGTTGCTAGTAGTGTTGATTACTCCTTGTAGTTGATGCTAGTTGGTTTATTTGGTGGAAGATCATATGTTCATATCCTTAATGCATATTAATACCCCTCTAATTATGAACATGAATATGCTTTGTGAGTAGTTATGTTTCTTCCTAAGGACATGTGTGAAGTCTTGCTATTAGTAGTCATGTGAATTTGGTATTCGTTCGATATTTTGATGAGATGTATGTTGTCTCTCCTCTAGTGGTGTTATGTGAACGTCGACTACATGACACTTCACCATTATTTGGGCCTAGAGGAAGGCATTGGGAAGTAATAAGTAGATGATGGGTTGCTAGAGTGACAGAAGCTTAAACCCTAGTTTATGCGTTGCTTCGTAAGGGGCTGATTTGGATCCATATGTTTCATGCTATGATTAGGTTTACCTTAATACTTCTTTTGTAGTTGCGGATGCTTGCAATAGGGGTTAATCATAAGTGGGATGCTTGTCCAAGTAAGGTTAGTACCCAAGCACTAGTCCACTCACATATCAAGCTATCAAAGTACCGAACGCGAATCATATGAGCGTGATGAAAACTAGCTTGACGATAATTCCCATGTGTCCTTGGGAGCTTTTTATCATTACAAGAAATTGTCCAGGCTTGTCCTTTGCTACAAAAAGGATTGGGCCATCTTGCTGCACTTTATTTACTTTCGTTGCTTTTTACTCGTTACAAATTATCTTATCACAAAACTATCTGTTACCTACAATTTCATTGCTTGTAGACAATTCCTTACTGAAAACCGCTCGTCATTTCCTTCTACTCCTCATTGGGTTCGACACTCTTACTTATCGAAAGGACTACGGTAGATCCCCTATACTTGTGGGTCATCAATAATGCACCGTTGTGGTTTTGATGCGTAGGTAAGAACTGTTCTTGCTAGAAGCTCATAGCAGCCACATATAACTTGCAACAACATATTAGAGGGCGTCTAACTTGTTTTTGCTGGGCATGTTGTGATGTGATATGGTTAAGACATGATGTGATATACATTATTGTCTGAAATGATCATGTTTTGTAAAAGTTATCGGCAATCGGAAGAAGCCTTATGGGTGTCTCTTTATTGTATGAAATGCAAATGCCATGTAATTGCTTTACTTTATCACTATGTGTTAGTGATAGTTGTAGAAGAAATAGTTGGCGAGACGACCATGACGCAATGATGGGGATCAAGTTGTCAAGCTAGTGATGATGGAGATCATGACGATGCTTTGGAGATGGAGATAAAAAGCATAAGATGATGATGGCCATGTCATGTCACATATTTTGATTGCATGTGCTATTTATGTTTTATGCATCTTACACTACTAGGGAAAAGCTTATACACAGACGCTTACTAGCAGCGCGGGTGTATAACCCTCGCTACTTCTACTTACTAGTAGCACAAGTTTTTAAACCTCGCTATTACTAAGTTGATAGCAGTAGCGTGGGTTTTTAAACCTCGCTACTACTAAGTGCTCTCTACCATGCCCCCCGGGACATGCCATAGTAGTAGCGCGGGTTTTTAACCCTCGCTACTACTAAGTTGATAGCAGTAGTGTTGGTTTTTAACCCTCGCTAGGACTAAGTGGTCTCTACCGTGCCCCTGGGCCATGCCATAGTAGTAGTGAGGGTTATAAACCCGCGCTACTACTAAGTAGATAGTAGTAGCGCGGGTTTTTCCCCGCCGCTACTACTAATAGTAGTAGCAAGGGGTAAAAACCCGCGCTACTACTAAGTACTGGGTTTTTTAACAAAAATGAAATCCCCAATCCCCATCTCCTCGTCCAAATCACTCCTCTCCCTCATCCCTCTTCTGTGACGTCTCCCTCAAATCCGGTGACCTCCTCTTCCAGCGTAGCCCCTCCTTCCTCCTCCTCCTTCACCTCCTCCGCTGTTGGAAGGAGAGGAAGATCCAACCCATTTTCAAACCGGAACTAAAGGTCCCATTTTCAAACTCTACCCCCCCCTGTGGATCGCCTTTTTAGTTTTGTAAAAAGCAAAAGGAAATGATAAAAACTTCAAAAATTAAAATCCTTCAAGATGTAGTTATGTTACTACATCTACTAGTTAGGAAATTTAAAAACTTAAATTTGGACATGTTTCGCAAAAAGTGTAGGGAAAATGTAAAATGGCTATAACTTTTGCATACGATGTCAGAAAAAACATATAATATATCAAAATGTTCAGCACGAAAATCCACATCTTATATTGACTACCTACGGCTTGTTTTCAAATGTTTAGAATCCTCAAATTCTGAAAGGAAAAAAGTTATGCTCAAATTTCAGTTTTTTAAAATTTTGGTCAAATTTGGTCAAACTGTGGTCAAACTACTTATTCAAGAAGTATTAGTGTTACTAAATAATTATTCAAGAATATTAGTGCTACTAAATAATTATTTCAGCTTTTTGGAATTTTGGTCAAATCTGGTCAAATTGTGGTCATACTGTGGTCAAACAATGGTCAAACTACTTATTCAAGAAACATTAGTGTTACTAAATAATAATTATTTTTTAGAACAATAGTTTCAAACTCAAACAGTGAAATGTGTGACTTCATGCTCAAGCTAAACTCCTGAGGGTTAACAGGATTGACATCTTACTATAGTTAGGAAAACAACAAGTGCAGACTTGGAAACGAGGGAGAATAGAACCCGGAAGTTAAGCATGCTCAGGCTGGAGTAGTGAGAGGATGGGTGACCGTCCTGGAAGTTAGCTGATTTGGAATGATGAGGGGTGACTAGAGATTAGAGGTTAAAATAATTCAGAAATTTGAAAATTCAGGAAAAAAATCAAAAAAAAAATTCATTTTTTTCACAGAACGGGTTAGTAGTAGCATGGGTTTTTACCCACACTACTACTAAAGGACGTAGTAGTAGCGGGTGGCACCCGCGCTACTACTACTACCTATTTGCTATAGCGTCGTATTAGTAGCGCGGGCACCCGCGCTACTAATATGCCTAAAACCCGCGCTACTGCTAGGCTTTTCCTTAGTAGTGTTATTTTGCTTAGTACGATGGTGGCATTATAAGATGATCACTTAACTAAAATATCAAGGTATAAGTGTTCTCCCTGAGTATGCACCGTTGCGACAGTTTGTCATGTTGAGACACCACATGATGATCGGGTGTGATAGACTCTACATTCACATACAATGGGTGCAAGACAGTTTTGTACATGCGGAATACTCGGGTTAAACTTGATGACCCTAGCATGTACGGACATGGCCTCAAAACACTAGAGACCAAAAGGTCGAACATGAATCATATAGTAGATATGATTAACATAGAGATGTTCACCATTGATGACTACCCCATCTCACGTGATGATCGTATATGGGTTAGTTGATTTGGATCATGTATCATTTAGATGACTTGAGGGATGTCTTTCTAAGTGGGAGTTCTTAAGTAATTTGTTTAATTGAACTTAGTTCTGATAGTATTTGCATATCTAAGTTGTAGATCAATGGCCCGTGCTACCATTCCCCTGAATTTTAGTGCATTCCTATAGCAAGCTAAGTTGAAAGATGACGGTAGAAACTACACGGACTGGGTCCATAACTTGAGGATTATCCTCATTGCTGCACAGAAGAATTATGTCCTTGATGCACCACTAGGTGAAAGGCCTGCTGTAGGAGCAGTGATGTCTATTACCTTACCTTCTTCTTGTAGACTCGTGTTGGGCCTCCAAAGAGCTTTGTAGGATAGTAGAAAATTTCCATCGTGGATGACCTAAGGTTTATCAATCCGTGGGAGGCATAGGATGAAGATGGTCTCTCTCAAACAACCCTGCAACCAAATAACAAAGAGTCTCTTGTGTCCCCAACACACCCAATACAATGGTAAATTGTATAGGTGCACTAGTTCGGCAAAGAGATGGTGATACAAGTGCAATATGGATAGTAGATATAGGTATTTGTATCATCAAAATATAGAACATCAAGGTAGCAAGTAACAAAAGTGAGTGAAAACGGTATTGCAATGCTTCGAAACAAGGCCTAGGGTTACACTTTCACTAGTGCAAGTTCCCTAAACAATGATAACATAATTGGATCATATAACAATCCCTCAACATGCAACAAAGAGTCACTCCAAAGTCACTAATAGCAGAGAACAAATGAAGAGATTATTGTAGGGTATGAAACCACCTCAAATTTATTCTTTCTCATCGATCTATTGGGCTATTTGTAACACCCGATGTAACTTTCCATCTTTGTAACTCCAACTCTTGCCAACTTCGGATATGTGTTATGATATTCCCTCCGTGGTTGGGTTTTGTCTTTTGTTTTGCATTTTATTCATGTCATGCATCTCATATCATGTCATCTTGTGCATCTCATTTGCATACGTGTTCATCTCATGCATCCGAGCATTTTCCCCGTTGTCCGTTTTGCAATCCGACACTCCCACATGCACCAGCGCACCCCTCTTGTCTCTTTTCGTGTGCGGGTGTTAAACATTCTCGGAATGTAACAAGGCATGCCAAGTGGCCTTGGTACACCACCGGTAGACCACCTGTCAAGTTTCGTGTCATTTGGAGCTCGTTTGATACTCCAACAGTTAATCGGATAACCGCAAAGGCCTCTTTTGGGTTGCAGCCCAACACCCCTCCAAAACAGCCCAATAACCCATATAAGTCACTTCCATGCTCTCCGTCATCGGATCACAATCGTGTGGGCGAAAACCGCACTCCATTTGGAGCCTCCTAGCTCCCTCTACCTATAAATAGGTGCTCCCCCCGAAAATTTCGCAGGTCAAACCCTAGCCTCGCTCCCTCTCCGCCGCCGGACACGTCCGGACGGAACCGTACGCGTCCGCCCGCTGCCGCTCGATGAACCACGCGCCGCCACGTGGCGCCGCAGCCGTCCACCGCCGCCGGCCCGCCCGAGCCCAGGTCGGCCCCCCGAAGCCCGTCCACCTCCGCCTCCGTCGCCCCGCGGCTCGCCCGCGCGCCGCCGCGAATCTCCGTGCGCCGCCGCCCTGGACGCCGCCGGCCGCCGTCTGCCCCGCCTCCGCCGCGCTCGCCGCCGCCTGACGCGCTCCGGCCGCCGCGCGCCATCGCCTCGCCGCCCTCCGCCGCCCGGCGCCGGATCCGGTCGGATCCGGCCGGCCCATCTCCATCTCCGGCCGTCCCTATCCTCCTCCGTCCTCCCCCGGCAACCTCTCCGGCGAGCTACTTCGGCCGCCTCAGTCCACGAGCAGGATCCAGATCTGGAACCTAGGTTGACTTCGTTTTTTCGCCAAGTCTGCATAATTTTATGACATGTTCATCGTGTCATAACTCCGTCATTGTAGCTCCGTTTCATGCGCATGATATATCAAAATGTTAATCAGGATGTGCTCTTCATTTTGTTCCATTGCGCCATGTTCATTTGAGGTCATCTCGAGGCCCGAATCTCTGATGCAAGAGTGTTATATAATGTTAGTTTCTGTTTCTTAACAGATTGTGGGCATTTGTCATTTTTGCTACATTTATTGTGTGCATCTTATGGGCATGAGCTCTACAGGTGTTTTGTTCTATGCCATACCATCTTTACGGAGGTGCTTTGACATGTATTTTTGTGATCAATGTGGTGACTAGCACAAGCATGCAAACTACGCTTCGTGATGTTGCTGATTTTAGTCCCTGTTCTGCTGTTATTTTTATGCCATGTAAACTTGATGCTACAGAGAGATCCATGCATATTTTGAGTTACTTCAGTAAGGATGTTTTGAATATATGGTTATGATATATCCATTTATGCCCCTATTTTAAATTATGGAGTAGTCTAGCATGTCTTTTTCGTGCTCTACTTTTGCTATAAAATGTTTCCTGGCAGATTGTTTACATGTTATTCAATTTTGCCAAGGTTATTGTAGTTGATCGTTGCATGCTATGAATTTGTTCTTGCCATGGATACCTTCATAAACATGTCTTCTTGCTGATGCTATGCTTATCTTGTCATGCAATGACTTGTGGTGAGTGAATCGAGCTCGCGAAGATGCCTTCATAATTCTGTCAATGCCATGCTCTGTTTGCTGAATCTGTTAATGAAACTTGCTATGTTTACATGGGTGCCATCATATCTTCTGGTCCTTTTTGTCTCATGGTCACTAAGGGATTTTCGTTCTATGCTTTGAGTAGAATCATTCCATGTCTTGTTTTGATATTATAAGTTCCTGTAGCATGTTGGTTGCTTGCTCTGAACATTGCTACCTGATGTGGTTTATGCCATGTCCTAGCTGATATCTTTTGCACTTTTTCCGTGCTTGTTTGAACCTGCTATTTTGTGATTTAGCCGTAGCTCAGTGTTCCTCTTTTGTCAAGCATCTCCTGTAGATCACTTCCATATGCTTTGTTTTTATGTTGGAGTGCTGTAGCATAGTTTCTTGTTGCGTGGTAAGTAGCATCGTGCTGTTAATCGCAAATTTGTGTCATTCTTGTTTTGCTTGCCATTTGCAAACTGTGCATCCGTTTCCGGTGATCTTTATATCAATTTCAACCGAAATCATCTCATATTTCCAGCGGCATACTTGGTTTGCCAAGTTGATGCCTTGTTCATCATTTTCCCTTCCAGAGCCCGCATATGCATTGCATATCACATCTCGCATATCATGTCATGTATTGCATCATGTTGCTTGTGCATTGCACCGTGATTTATTGTGTTTCCATTGCTTGTGTTCTTGCTTTGGGTAGAGCCGAGAGACAAGTACGTGCATCAGAAACCTATTGAGTACGACAACGAGGATCAAGCCTTCGACAATTCTGAGAACTTTGCAGGCAAGATGACCATACCTTCGATATCACTTCTATCTTTGCTTTGCTAGTTGCTCGCTCTATCGCTATGTTAGCTCTACCTACCATCTGTTTATCATGCCTCCCTATTGCCATGTCAAACCTCTAACCATCCTGTCCTAGCAAACCGTTGTTTGGCTATGTCACCGCTTTTGCTCAGCCCCTCTTATAGCATTGCAGGTGAAGATGAAGTTTGTTCCTGGTTGGAACATGGATATTTTGGGATATCACAATATCTCTTGTTTAATTAATGCACCTTATATACTTGGTAAAGGGTGGAAGGCTCGGCCTTATGCCTGGTGTCTTGTTCCACTCTTGCCGCCCTAGTTTCCGTCATACCAGTGTTATGTTCCTTGATTTTGCATTCCTTACGCGGTTGGGTGATTTATGGGACCCCCTTGACAGTTTGCTTTGAATAAAACTCCTCCAGCAAGGCCCAACTTTGGTTTTACCATTTGCCACCTAAGCCTTTTTCCCTTGGGTTTTCACGAGGCCGAGGGTCATCTTTATTTTAACCCCCCAGGCCAGTGCTCCTCTGAGTGTTGGTCCAACCTGTCAGCCGCCGGTGGTCACCAGGGGCAACCTTGGGCTGGCCTATCGGATGTTTGGACAATCTGGTGTGCTCTGAGAACGAGATATGCGCAGCTCCTATCGGGATTTGTCGACACATTCGGGTGGCTTTGCTGGTCTTGTTTTACCATTGTAGAAATGTTTTGTGAACCGGGATTCCGAGACTGATCGATTCTTCCCGGGAGAAGGTATATCCTTCGTTGACCGTGAGAGCTTATGATGGGCTAAGTTGGGACACCCCTACAGGGTATTATCTTTTGAAAGCCGTGCCCGCGGTTATGAGGCAGATGGGAATTTGTTAATGTCCGGTTGTAGATAACTTGACACTTGACCTCTTCAAAATGCATCAACCGCGTGTGTAGCCGTGATGGTCTCTTCTCGGCGGAGTCCGGGAAGTGAACACGGTTTGGGTTATGTATGTACGTAAGTAGTTTCAGGATCACTTCTTGATCGCTTCTAGTTTCTCGACCGATGCGTTGCTTCTCGTCTCGCTCTCACTTGCGTATGTTAGCCACCATATATGCTTAGTGGTTGCTGCAGCTCCACCATATTACCCCTTTTCCTACCTACAAGCTTATATAGTCTTGATCTCGCGGGTGTGAGATTGCTGAGTCCCCGTGGCTCACAGATTCTACCAAAACAGATGCAGGTGCCGAGGATACCAGCGCAAGCAGCGCAACCAAGCTCAAGTGGGAGTTTGATGAGGACCTTGGTCGTTACTATGTTTCGTTTCCAGATCATCAGTAGCGGAGCCCAGTCGGGACGACCGGGGATCTAGCATTTGGGGTTGTCTTCTTTTTATTTGGATTTGACCGTAGCCGGTCTATGAGTGTATTTTGAATGATGTATGATCTTAATTATGTATTGTGTGAAGTGGCGATTGTAAGCCAACTCTCTTTATCCCATTCTTGTTCATTACATGGGATTGTGTGAAGATGACCCTTCTTGCGACAAAACCACCATGCGGTTATGCCTCTAAGTCGTGCTTTGACATGTGGGAGATATAGCCGCATCGTGGGCGTTACACTATTCCTATAAGTGTCTCAAAACAGCCCTAGAGTTCGTACTAAAATAACACCTTACGACACACATCAACCAAAACCCTAATGTCAGCTTGATAATCCAATGTCACCACAAGTATCCACGGGTTTGATTATACGATATGTATCACACAATCTCATATTCGTCTGTTCAAACAAACACAAAGAACTTCAAAGAATGCCCCAAAGTTTCTACCGGAGAGTCAAGACGAAAATGTGTGCCAACCCCTATGCATAAGTTCACAAGGTCACAGAACCCACAACTTGATCACCAAATCATACATCAAGTGTTCTCAAATCCTTAAAGACTCAATCCGATAAGATAACTTCAAATTGAAAACTCAGTCCATTACAAAAAGGTAGAGGGGGAGAAACATCATAAGATCCAACTAGAATAGCAAAGCTCGCGGTTCATCAAGGTTGTGTCAAATCAAGAACATGAGAGAGAGAGAGAGAGAGAGATCAAAGACATAGCTACTGGTACATACCCTCAGCCCCGAGGGTGAACCCTCCTTGTCATGGAGAGCGCTGGGATGATGAGATGGCCACAGATAATGGATTCCCCTTTCGCCAGGGTGCCGGAACAGGCTCCCGATTGGTTTTTCTTGGCTACAGAGGCTTGCAGCGGCGGAACTCCCAATCTAGGTTTATTTCTGGGGATTTCTATATTTATAGGAATTTTTGGTGTCGAGAACAAGTCAGGGGGGTCCACGAGGAGCCCATAAGACTGGAGGGCACACCATGGGGGGGCGCCCTCCACCCTTGTGGAGGCCTCTCTTCTGGACCAACTCTTTTGCTTTGGGGGCTTCTTCTGGTCCATAAAATATCACCGTAAATTTTCAGCTCATTTGGACTCCGTTTGGTAATCCTTTTGTGCGAAACTCAAAAACAAGGAAAAAATAAAAACTGGAACTGGGCTCTAGGTTAATAGGTTAGTCCCAAAATAGAATAAAATAGCATATAAATGCATATAAAACATCCAAGATGGACAATATAATAGCATGGAACAATCAAAAATTATAGATACGTTGGAGATGTATCAAGCATCCCCAAGGTTAAGTCCTGCTCGTCCTCTAGTAGGTAAATGATGAAAACAGAATTTTTGATGTCGAATGCTAGCAAGTGCACAAGTTTGATCAACGATAATTTCAATCACTTTTTGTAGCATCATTATATATCATAACAGTAGCTCATATCATAAAGCTTATCATGATCAAGTATCAAGCTATTCACATGTAAAAGCATAGATCATAAACTTTCTTGAAAACTAACAAAATAGGTCCTCAGTCATCAAACAATTGCAATTCTTCTTATTTTCAGGAAGGGTCTATGTAAGAGCTTTGATTTAGCAAATCCCACATACTCAACTATCATATAGTCTTCCATGATTGCTACCGCTCAAAGCATATTTTTAGAACAAATAGCCATTGATCACAGAGAAAGATATGGGCTTAATGTTTCGCCTCCCAACTTATTTATCATATAGATAATTGTCAAAAATAATAATTCATGATCAAATATATTTGAATGTCCATATATGCTTAGATCTTTCCCCATTGCATAATGCTTGCCAACTAAAGAGTAGCTTGGAATGAGAAGGAATACTACTTACTCTTGCATGAACGTAAAAGATAGGTCCTTCGCTAAGGGAAGCAGGGATTTGCAGAGGTGCCAGAGCTTGAAGCTTTTAAAACAGAGATGAAAATAATTTTGAGAGGTATGCTTTCATTGTCAACATAACAACCAAGAGTTCTCACTATCTTCCATGCTAGAAACATTATAGGCGGTTACCAAACGGAATGGTAAAGTTTTTAAAACAGAGATGAAAATAATTTTGAGAGGTATGCTTTCATTTTATACATAACAACCAAGAGTTCTCACTATCTTCCATGCTAGAAACATTATAGGCGGTTCCCACTGTCAGTGTCAAAACTGGAGAATCTTGGGTAGGGGGTCCCGAACTGTGTGTCTAAGGCTAATGGTAACAAGAGACTGGGGACACGATGTTTACCCAGGTTCGGGCCCTCTCGATGGAGGTAATACCCTACTTCCTGCTTGATTGATCTTGATGATATGAGTATTACAAGAGTTGGTCTACCACGAGATCGTAGAGGCTAAACCCTAGAAGCTAGACTATGATTCTGATTGCTGTTGTCCTACGGACTAAACCCTCCGGTTTATATAGACACCGGAGGAGGCTAGGGTTACACAGAGTCGGTTACAGAGAAGGAGATCTAACATTCGAATCGCTAAGCTTGCCTTCCATGCAAAGGAGAGTCCCATCCTGACACGGGATGAAGTCTTCAATCTTGTATCTTCATAGTCCAACAGTCCGGCCAAAGTATACAGTCCGGCTGTCCAGATACCCCCTAATCCAGGACTCCCTCAGTAGCCCCTGAACCAGGCTTCAATGACGATGAGTCCGACGTGCAGATTGTCTTCGGCATTGCAAGGCGGGTTCCATCTCCGAATACTCCGTAGAAGATTTTGAACACAAGGATCGTGTCTGGTTCTGCAAAATAATTTCCACACACCAGCGTATAGAGCACGATACTTTACAAATCTAATCCGCTGACAATTTTTCACAGCGTGTCCTCATGTTGCGGCCTAGTTTAATACGAACAGTTTTTCTCAGCCTGCCACGACATGCACTACAAGGCGGTTTGATTGGCACGCCTTTGTCGAAGCAGAGATCGTGTCCCCCTTATCGTGGGATTCTCGTCCATACGGGTGCGGGTAACCCAACTACACCTGTTGGCATGACTCCGTGTTTTTAGGCAAGTCCCAAACGGTTATGCTGAGGACGCTTGATATTCACCCCCTTTATAGAGGGGTCGAGGCCTATCCCTTTCTTACCACACTTGCGCCTTTCCGCATCTCGATTTCCAACACCCGAAGCTCAAGCTTAGGCACTTCGGATCTTCAATCATGTCTGGATCAAACCTTCGAGGCCGGTGGATAGCCTCCTCCGTCCCAGAGGAGGACATTGCGAAGCTCAGGGAGGCCAGATATCTGACCACCGACGTCAAGCACAGGCTTCCTGCTCCAGGGCAGGTCATCCCCACTCCCGAACCCAACGAGAGCGTTGTGTTTGTTTCCCACTTACTCCGAGGCTCAGGCTTTAGTCTTGATCCCTTCGTGAGAGGGCTCATGTTCTATTATGGGCTAGATTTTCATGATCTAGCTTCGAATTCCATCCTTCACATCTCGTCATTTATTGTCGTGTGCGAATCCTTCCTCCGCATAACCCCACACTTCGTCTTATGGCTCAAGACCTTCAATGTAAAGCCGAAGGTGATCGAGGGGCGACATGCGGAGTGCGGAGGCACTACAATAAGCGGAAACGCCGATGCCCAATGGCCAGAAGTTTCCGTCCCGAAGGTGTACGATCTATGGCAACGGAGGTGGTTCTACATCACAGCTCCCCGAGGCACAAAGTGGGCGGCTGCCCCCGCCATTCGCTCGGGCCCTCCACCTCAACTAGCATCGTGGGCCAATGTGGGACTGGACTGGGGGCCTGCTAATGACGTACCGACATTGTAGAGCCGCATTCGGGAGCTTCTTGAGAGGGATATCAGTCTTGTCAGAATAATTCAGGTAATGCTAGTTCTACGGGCCCTGCCGTGCAAACGTCGACCTCTCCGGATGTGGGAGTTCAACCCAGAAGGTCCGCGAACCATTCATCACTTCTTCGTCATGATGCTCGAAGGGATGTATAAGTTATTCTTCGGACCACGAGTAAAGTGTCCGGACACCACCAAGGACGCGAGCCTGAGCTGCAACCGCCCAGATACCCAAGTAAGTAACCCTGTAACCGAATACTTTGTTTATATTTATCATAACATTATTCTGAAAGCTGTCTGTTGCCAGGATTGGCTCAGAAAGGCGGAGAGGATTAGGTGTCCGGCCCCACTTCCCGAAGGCTCGTCTAGTCCTGCGATAGCCAGGATGCTTAGACGTGCACTAAGTCCAGTGCCCTCAGGGAAAGGCGAAGGGAAGAATAGAGAAGCCGAGCTTCACACATTGCACTTCCAAACTGGGGAATTACTGTCTCCACAAAGGAGGATAATCGGGGAGGTGAATCTAAGGTTTCCTCCCCCAGCGGGAAGAAGAGGGCCACCTCCGAAGACTCAGAAACGGATGTGCCTAAACAAGGGAAGAAAACTTCACCAGGGGGCCCTGCCGCGGAGGGCGTCCTCACCGCACCATGCCCGCAAACGGGCCAGCCCTCCACCGAGCTGTAAGTTAATCGTAAATAAAAAGATATTGCTTCCTACTCCGAGAACACTAACCAGGATCTATCCTTTGCAGTCCGGCTACTAGCTCTTCTCAACAGAGTTCGTCTTCTGGGGATCTTCTTCCAGAGATGATGGAGAGTGAAACCCCACCCGCCTCTCCGCCCCATGGGGCAGGCGATCCTGAGGTGTCGTCACGGAGGAGTCCAGATCCGCCGAGGCCGGAAGCTAACACTTCGGCCACCCCGAGCCCGGAGTGTTCGGCTCCCACGGAGGGAAATAGGAAGGGTCCGGGACAGTCCGGCGCCCGGCCGGACACACTGACGGGTCTTTTGGAGCAAGCTGCTGTCTCAGAGGTTTCACTGTATGTTAATGGGTACGGTGTTGGAGAAGATTTCATCCGCCACAAGCGGGTTGAATGAAGCTTTTACGAGCCTGCTCAAAGGCTTTGAGGTAGCAACATAACACATAATTTTTTTGGTGGTACCACACGCGCTAGGTGTGCTCCGTATAGATAGTAGCCCCTAAGACTCTGGTTGCCAGCCCTAGGCGGCAAACGAAGGATCACACTCCCAAGTAATGATCACATTTCATTCATGCATAGGTGGCTAAGGGTCCGACTGTAGATCGGACCACGGAATCTGCCGAACTGAGGCGACAGTTTCATGTGGTGGACGCCGACATCACGCTTGTAAACAAGCGGCTTGACGAGTCACAGAGTATGTGCTTTTTTTCCTCATATGTTTATGAAATATCAAGAGGAGCATAATGTTAATATGATATGCTTTGGCTGCAGGCGGAGGTGCTGTCGTGGAGGCCCTGAGGGCGGAACTTGCCCTAGCCAAGGAACAAGCCCAAGCTAGCAATGCGGCTGCCCTAAAGGCGGCCGAAGATTTGAGAGCCGAACAGGCTGCTCATCGCTGAAGTGAAGATAAAATAGTCGAGATGGTTGTGGAGCTGAGGGATGCCGCTGGCCGGTATGAGCTCCTCGAAAAGGAGAATCAGGCGAAGTTGGCTGACCTGAAGAAGGCCCTGGATGCGGCCAAGGAGACGCGCTCTAAAATTAGAGCTGCACGGGATGAGCTTCGACAGGCCAGAGACATCACGGATGGAAACCCCTATTTTTTGCGGATGAAGTTCGGAGATCCAAAGTACGCTCCTCTGGATCAGTCTTGGAGCGCTGCAGACGCGTATGCGGATCTGGTAAAAAGTACGGCTGATGCGACCAAGTTCTTCAAGGATCAAAAAGATAATGAAATAGAAAGGCCTTTCTGGTCGCAATTCAGTGCTCCAATGCGCCTGCTGCCATTGAGTGAGAGGATGGCCACTATGGCCGAGCTCCATAGGTTGTCTGATCTTGCAATGAGGTTTGTAGTAGACCATCTATAGCCGAAGGGACCAAGGTCGGGCACTTATTTTGGTTTAGTGCAACAATTCCTTGGCACCGTATCGCTAATCGATGCCATGAAGAGGTCGGCGTGCATAGAGGGTGCACGGATGGCTCTTGCCAATGTTAAAACATATTGGGCGGATATGGAGGCTACCATCATTGCAACCCAGAGTCCGGTAGGAAGCCAGGACCCAACCGAGCACTATTTTGAGCAGGTCATAGAAGGTGCCCGTTTAATAGAGGCTCAGTGCTCGAAGAGTGTCATGTTCGATGACAAGTCGTTCAATTGTAAAAACAATTCTATTTTAATTATAAAGGCTGTGTTTATACTTTTCCCCGAAAGTAGTATAGTGCCTCCTGTGCGGCCGTTTATGCATGTATATAACCTGAAAGTTAGTAGTCGTTGGCTTTAGCCCCCACGCATATAATGCGGGGTTGTTCACGAAAATGTGTGTAATCACACTTGATCCAACACCTTGGTCCATTAAGGAGGTGATCGCAAGTCGAACTAGGCAACTGGACTATATAGCTTTAACACTTTCACTTAGCCATAGGAGTTTGACGGTGGGGCTACTATGTAGCCCCTAGTACCTTCGCGTGCATCCGGATAGGGGCGCGTATGTACATGATCGGGAAACGGTCCTTCGTTAATGTAGAGGAATCCCGAAGATTCCAATGAGTCCTCGAGTGGTTGACCAGTCTTTTGCTGTATCATGACAGTCAGTTTTTAGCTTTCCCTACTAAGGTGCTCATCCGGAATAACCAGGGCACAATCGGAGTAGTTCTCCTTTGGTCGCCTTAGCCGATAGAACAGAACGTAAGGCAGCAAACCCAGGAGCTGGGCAAACCCAACATTTTACCAAAGACATGATTCAGAGCCGATGCATATAAGGCCAAACTCGCGACGCCAAACACTCCCGAAGGTATTCAGACTTTATAACATATACTGGGCTGAGTAATGCCCTTGATTATGAACCCTATATTTCCAGGTACGTGCATTAATCTGTCGTGGCGAAATGCCTATAACGCCAACATCCCCTGTGGGTGTATTGAATACCCATGGGATGTCAAGAAACAAGAGACAATAAAGAAGGTTTACACAGGGGCTTAATCTAAAGAGAAACCTTTGAGCGGTGCCCTGCTGCACGTTTGCGCATTTATCTCTGTTGTGCCGTATCCTGGAAGGGTGTCGCACGAATGGTGTCTGCAAAAAGGAAAAGTCATGTAAAAGAGTATGGCGTAAGCGTGCGAAAAGTTGGTTATTCTCAGTGGATAGTAGAAATGTGAGATATTGGCATATTAATAAGGTCAAGCCAAATTGTGGGCTTTGTTACATGTTTGCAGCCCCTGGTACCATCTATGGGGTATATGTATAGCACCCAACTAAGGTTTATCTGGGCTATTACCGACCGTGGTGCACCGGACTCGTCCAACCGTGTCCATGGTCTTAACGACCGATCATGTATTCTGATAGGAGAGGCCGCTTAGTGTCCGACTGCTAGAGCCGCCACATACTCTTCCGCACGTAAGGAACGCTCTGTGTTTCCGCTAACAGTGATGACGCCACATGGACCGGGCATCTTGAGTTTAAGGTAGGCGTAGTGCGCTACTGCGTTGAAGCGAGCGAAGGCCGTTCTTCCGAGTAATGCATGATAACCGCTACGGAAGGGAGTGATATCGAAGAGTAATTCTTTGCTTCTGAAGTTGTCAGGATAACCGAATGTCACCTCTAATACGAGGGAGCCCCTGCAGTGGGCCTCAACATCTAGTATCACTCCTTTAAAGGTGGTGTTACTTTGGCTGATTCTGGATGGGTCTATCCCCATCGTGCGGACGGTGTACTGATATATCAGATTAAGACTACTGCCGCCGTCCATGAGGACGCGAGTGAGATGGTATCCATCGATTATTGGATCGAGCACCAAGGCAGCCGATCCTCCGTGCCGGATACTAGTCGGGTGGTCCCTTTGATCAAAAGTGATCGGGCAGGCCGACCAGGGGTTGAATTTGGGGGCAACGGGCTCTACAGCGTATACGTCTCTGAGCGCGCGTTTGTGCCTTCACTTTGGTATGTGAGTCGCGTAGATCATGTTTACTGTTTTGACTTCTGGTGGGAATTTTTTCTGTCCCCTAGTGTTCGGCTGGCGAGGCTCATCCCCGTCTTCACTTAGTGTTTCCCTTCCCTTGTGTTCGGCATTTAACTTGCCGGCCTGCTTGAAGACCCAGCATTCTCTATGAGTGTGATTCGCAGGTTTTTCGGGGGTGCCATGAATTTGGCACAATCTGTCCAGGACTTTGTTTAGGCCGGATGGTCCCTCTTTGCTGCCTTTAAATGGCTTCTTTCTTTGACCTGGTTGAGAGCCCCTGAATCCGGCGTTGACCGCCGTGTTGTCCGGACTTTCTTCCTTGTTTCGACGCTTATTTTTATTTCACCATGGCTTCCTGTTGCTATCCCTAATTTCGGATGTGCCTGGGTCACTGGTGCCTCTACGGGCCAACCAGCTATCCTCACCCGCGCAAAAGCGGGTCATAAGGCTTATTAAGGCCGCCATTGTCCTCGGCTTTTCTTGGCCAAGGTGTCTAGCAAGCCAATCATCCCGGATACTATGCTTGAAGCCCGCTAGGGCTACGGCATCCGGACAATCAACAATTTGATTCTTTTTAGTGAGAAATCTGTTCCAAAGCTTACGAGCTAACTCTCCGGGCTGTTGTATTATGTGACTTAAATTGTCTGCATCCGAAGGTCGGACATAGGTCCCTTGAAAATTGGCCCTGAAAGCGTCCTCAAGTTCCTCCCAACTTCCAACTGAATTTTCGGGGAGGCTTTTCAACCAATGCCGAGCTAGCCCTTTCAACTTGATGGGAAGGTATTTGATGGCGTGGAGGTCATCCCCACGAGCCATGTGGATATGAAGGATAAAATCCTCGATCCAGACCCCAGGGTCTATCGTTCCGTCGTATGCCTCTATGTTTACGGGTTTGAATCTCTATGGAAATTCGTGATCCAGCACCTCTTCGGTGAAGCACAGAGGGTGCGCAGCCCCTCTGTATCTGGACATGTCGTGGCATGCTGTCGACTGTTGTTGTGTACAGTGTTGATTCTGAACTGGTATTCGATCAGTGTGATCGTTTTGGTGACCATAATCCCGCGCCAGAGCATGTCCTCTAGATCCATAGATGGACCTGGTCGCGCCGACCTTTTTGTCCAAGAGCTCACGTAAATCGTGTGCTGGCTTGTGTGCGGCGTCAGTAGCTGCTCTATCGTGGCCATGAGGTGGTTTGTCCGGCCGATTGGCCGTATTGTTCTTCGGCGGAATGGGCTCTATGGCCTCATCGTCGAATTCGGGCAGCGGCTTGCGCTTTGGGTAGCTCTTTGTGTGGCGATCGTCGCCATATTTTTCTTTGGTGTCTAGCACTTTATTCCATCTGCGGTTGAGCGTATCCTACGCGGCCTTAAGCCTTTGCTTCTGCTTCTTTAGGCTCCTCGCAGTGGCCATCAGCCTTCTGCGGAGCTTATCTTGTTCCAGACATTTTTCCAGGATGATGAATGCATCGTCATCCGGACTGTCCTCCTCTTCGGAGGCAGGTTGATGGGTTTGATCCTCGGGATCACTGTGATCAGGCGTCTGCTCTGGGCTGTGTTCGGCGTGACCTGTCTCATCTCTGCTCCATTGTTGGGTGCATATGGTCGTTGTTGCCTTTGGAGTCGACCTGAGTGTCAATTTTTCTTGCGTTGTTATCGCTATTTTTACTGTGACTAGACTTAGAGCGGCGCCTGCGCCGTCATTTTGGCTTTTGTGGGGGGTTTATCCTCCGTTGTGTCCTTTTGGTCGCCGTTGTCTTCCTTAGGCGTGTCCACCATATATATATATCATATGATGAGGTTGCAATCCAACGCCCCGTGGGCAGTGGTTCCAGATCGTCCCCTGCATCGACGTCCATACCGTCGATGTCATCAGAGTCGAAGTCAAGCATGTCTGTTAGGTCATCGACAGTGGCTATTAAGTGGGTGGTGGGTGGGGCGCGATTTCCTTCGTCGTCTGTATCCCACTCGAGCCGGACATAGTTCGGCCAAGAGTCTTCGGAGAAAGAGAGAGACCTTAAAGAGTTTAGCACTTCACCAAAGGGGGAGCGCTGAAAGATATCCGGGGCGGTTAACTCCATGATTGGTGCCCAATCAGCTTCGTTGGGCACGAATGCGCGTGGTCCGGGACCCACAGCCGAAAACAAGTCTAGGGGTCCAGTGACACAGATTTCCCTAGAGGTGGAGTCTGTGTTCGGCTCAAACGCTGATGAGTATGTGGCCTCCGTGGCGGGGTCCATCTACCCATCCTCAGACGACGCGATCTGCCCCATATTTATGTCCGGAGCTGCTGCAGGTGCGATATCCTGAATACTGTCTGACAGCAGATCCAAGTTGTGCTCTTGACGCAGGCCCGAATCCGTTGAAGATCAAGATTCCACGGATGTCGGCCGTGTAATTCAAGTTTCCGAACCTGACCTGATGGCCATGGGAGTGGTTGTCGATCTTCTCCAGATGGCCAAGCGAATTGGCCCGCAGTGCGAAGCCACCAAACATGAAGATCTATCCAGGGAGAAAGGTCTCGCCCTGGACCACATCCTGGTTGATGATTGAAGGAGCCATCGAGCCTTACAGCGATGACACAGAGGAACTCTCAATGAAAGCACCAATGTCGGTGTCAAAACCGGCGGATCTCGGGTAGGGGGTCCCAAACTATGCGTCTAAGGCTAATGGTAACAGGAGACTGGGGACACGATGTTTACCCAGGTTCAGGCCCTCTCGATGGAGGTAATACCCTACTGCCTGCTTGATTGATCTTGATGATATGAGTATTACAAGAGTTGATCTACCACGAGATCATAGAGGCTAAACCCTAGAAGCTAGACTATGATTCTGATTGTCGTTGTCCTACGGACTAAACCCTCCGGTTTATATAGACACCGGAGGAGGATAGGGTTACACAGAGTCGGTTACAGAGAAGGAGATCTAACATCTGAATCGCCAAGCTTGCCTTCCACGCAAAGGAGAGTCCCATCCGGACACGAGACAAAGTCTTCAATCTTGTATCTTCATAGTCCAACAGTCCGGCCAAAGTATACAGTTCGGCTGTCTGGATACCCCCTAATCCAGGACTCCCTCACCCACCACCAACAAGCATATTCCATGACTAGTTTGAAAGAATGGGTACCATCCAACTATCAACAATCCCGGGGGAGTTTTATTTGCAATTGTATCTGATTTGATTTGAGCATGGAACTTGGCATCCTGGTTACTGCCCATTTTCTCGTGAATGATAAGCGGAGTCCACTCATCGTGAGAATAACCCACATAGCAAGGAAGATACTGACAACCCCTAGTTGCTATATGAGCGATTCAGGCATACAAAAAAGATTATTATTTGAACGTTTAGAGTTTGGCACATGCAAATTTACTTAGAACAATAGGTAAATACCGCATATAGGTAGATATGGTGGACACTCATGGAAGAAACTTGGTTCAAGGGTTTATGGATGCAGAAGTAGTATCTCTACTTAGTACATGAATTTTGGCTAGCAAAAGATTCTAAAAAGCAAGCACCACATGTTGGAGGATCCATAACAATATAACATCTATACAAATATACCCAAACATAATTCATTAAGTTGTCTTCCTTCTCCAACTTCAACTAATTTGATCAAGTTTGAAAATAATTAATGGGGCTCACAATCATAGAAGATGTCCAAGATAGTATATTTATATGTAAAATCTCTCCTCCTTCAATATTCTTTCATGAATTGTTCAAGTGACCAATACTATGTTTGCTAACTTTCAATAAATTTACCACCTCTTCTTCTTATATGTGAAGTCATTACTCCCCATGGTATAAGCATAGGAAACATATATAAATTCATATTTATGATATTTAATTCATTCAACCATTTACTCATGGGATATAAGTGAAGCACGAGAGTAAAGGACAAACTACTCCAAAAAGATATAAGTGAAGATCAATGAGTAGTCAAATAATTATGTAACTATGTGAAGACTCTCTAACATTTAAGAACTTCAGATCTTAATAGTTTATTCAAACACCAAGCAAAGCAAAATAAAATGACATTGCAAGGATAGCACATATCATGTGAAGAAGGAAAAACTTAGGCTCAACCAAAACTGACCGATAGTTGTTGAAGAAGAAAGGTGTGATGCCAATCGGGGCATCCCCAAGCTTAGATGCTTGAGACTTCTTGAAATATTAATTAGGGATGTCTTGGGAACACCCAAGCTTGAGCTTTTGTGTCTCCTTAATTCTTCGCATATCACGGTTTCCCTAAATCTTGAAAACTTTTCATCCACACAAAACTCAACAAGAACTCGTGAGATAAGTTAGTATAAATTAATGCAAAACCTTATCATTCTCTACTATAGCAAATCACTAAAATTATTATTTGATATTGCCTACTAAATGCCTCTGCACATTTAATAATCCTATCCTCAAATAGAATCATTAATTAGGCAAACATATGCAAACATAACATCAATCTATCTAAACAAAACATCCTGTAAAGAATGCAAGAGGAATCATACTTACCTAACTCCAAAAATTCTGAAAAATTACCACACTATATAAAATTTGTTGGTACTCACAGTGTAAAAACTTCAAGATTTTATCATGTTCTGACTAGTCACCAATATTCAAAACATAAGAACAAACTTTCTGTTTTCAAACAACAACATATAGACTTGAAAAATAAGCATTGTAAAGGCTATACTTGACACTTTTATTGAACTAATAGATTTAAAACATTACTCTAAATAACAGAAGGAAAATCCTAACAAAAGAAAAATGATGCTCTAAGCAAAACACATATCATGTGGTGAATAAAATTATGGCCTCAAGTAAGGTTACCAATGAATGAAGATGAAAGAGGGGATGCCATCTGGGGCATCCCCAAGCTTAGTTGCGTGGATCTTCCTTGAATATTACGTTGGGGTGCCTTGGGAATCCCCAAGCTTAGGCTCTTGCCACTCCATATTCCGTACTCCATCGAAACTTTACCCAAAACTTGGAAACTTCACAACACAAAACTCAACAGAAAATCTTATGAGCTCCGTTAGTATAATAAATCAAATCACCACTTAGGTATTGTCGTGACCGCATTCTAAGTTTAAATTGGTGTTATATCTACTGTATTCCAACTTTTCCATGGTCCATACCCTCCGATACTACTCATAGATTCATCAAAATAAGCAAACAACAGATAGAAAACAGAATCTCTAAAAAACAGAACAATTTGTAGTAATCTAGAAACTTTCCATACTTCTGTAACTCCAAAAATTCTAAAAACTTAAGACAACATGCGAAATTTGTATATCAATGTTGTGTAAAAAATTCAGATCAGAAGCACGTTCCAGTGAATTTTCAAAATTCCTGGACTTAGCACAAAAGTTTCTGTTTTTGCAGAGAATGAAGTCAAAGATCATCCACACTATCCCGAATGATTTACTTGGCACTTTATTGAAACAAAAGCTATAAAATATGATTACTACAGTAGCCTAATCATGTGAACACACAAAAATAGTAAGTATAAATATTGGGTCGTCTCCCAACAAGCGCTTATCTTTAATGCCTTTTTAGCTAGGCATGCTAATTTGAATGATGCTCACATAAAAGATAAGAATTGAAACACAAAGAGAGCATCATGAAGCATATGACTAGCACATTTAAGTATAACCCACTTCCTATGCATAGGAATTTTGTGAGCAAACAATTTATGGGAACAATAATCAACTAGCATAGGAAGGAAAAACAAGCAAAACTTCAAGATTTTCAACACATAGAGAGGAAACTTGATATTATTGCAATTACTACAAGCATATATTCCTCCCTCATAATAATTTTCAGTAGCATCATGAATGAATTCAACAATATAACCATCATGTAAAGCATTATTTTCATGATCCACAAGCATAGAAATTTTATTACTCTCCACATAAGCAAAATTATTCTCATCAATAGTAGTGGGAGCAAACTCAACAAAATAACTATCATGTGAGGCATACTCCAACTGAAAATTAAAATCATGATCACAAGTTTCATGGTTATCATTATTCTTTATAGCATACATGTCGTCACCATAATCTTCATAGATAGCAAGTTTGTTCTCATAATCAATTGGAACCTATTCCGAAATACAGGATTCATCAATAAATAAAGTCATGACCTCTCCAAACCCCCTTTCATCAATATAATCACCATAAATGGGAGGCATGCTATCATCATAGTAAATTTTCTCATCAAAACTTGGGGGCCAAAAACTATCATCTTCATCAAACATAGCATCCCCAAACTTGTAGCTTTGCATATCATTAGCATCATGGATATTAAAAGAATTCATACTAACAACATTGCAACCATGCTCATCATTCAAATATTTAGTGCCAAACTTTTATTGACTTCTTCTTCTAACACTTCAACACAATTTTCCTTTCCATCATTTTCACGAAAGTCACTAAAAAGATGAAGCATATGAGGCAACCTCAATTCCAATTTTTTTGCAGTTTTCTTTTGTAAGCTAAATTAGTCACAAAACAAGAAACTAAAAGATTCAATTGCAAGGTCTAAATACATATCTTCAAGCACTCACCTCCCCGGCAACGGTGCCAGAAAAGAGCTTGATGTCTACTACTTAACCTTCTTCTGGTAGACTCGTGTTGGGCCTCCAAGCGAAGAGTTTTGTAGGACAGTAGCAAATTTCCCTCGAGTGGATGACCTAAGGTTTATCAATCCGTTGGAGGCGTAGATGAAGATGGTCTCTCTCAAACAACCCTGCAAGCAAATAACAAAGAGTCTCTTGTGTCCCCAACACACCCAATACAATGGTAAATTGTATAGGTGCACTAGTTCGGCGAAGATATAGTGATACAAGTGTAATATGGATTGTAGAAATAGGTTTTTGTAATTTGAAAATATAAAAATAGCAAGGTAGCAAGTAACAAAGGTGAGCAAAAACAGTATTGCAAAGCTTCAAAAGAAGGCATAGGGTTCATACTTTCACTAGTGCAAGTTCTCTCATCAATGATAACATAACTGGATCATATAACAATCCCTCAATGTGCAACAAAGAGTCACTCCAAAGTCACTAATAGCGGAGAACAGACGAAGAGATTATTGTTGGGTACGAAATGACCTCAAATTTATTCTTTCTGATCGATTTATTGGGATATTTCTATAAGTGTCACAAACAGCCCTAGAGTTCATACTAAAATAACACCTTCGGACACACACCAACCAAAACCCTAATGTTACCTAGATACTCCAATGTCTCCACAAGTATCCGCGGGTTTGATTATACGATATGCATCACACAATCTCAGATTCATCTATTCATACCAACACAAAGAACTTCAAAGAGTTCCCCAAAGTTTCTACCGGAGAGTCAAGACGAAAATGTGTGTCAACCCCTATGGATAAGTTCACAAGGTCACAGAACCCGCACGTTGACCACCAAAACATTTATCAAGTGGATCATGTGAATATCCCGTTGTCACCACAGATAAGCACATCCAAGACATACATAAAGTGTTCTCAAATCCTTAAAGACTCAATCCGATAAGATAAATTCAAAGGGAAAACTAAATCCATTACAAGAAGGTAGTGGGGGAGAAACATCATATGATCCAACTATAATAGCAAAGCTCGTGGTACATCAAGATTGTGCCAAATCAAGAACACGAGAGAGGGAGAGATCAAACACATAGCTACTGGTACATACCCTCAGCCCCGAGGGTGAACTACTCCCTCCTCGTCATCAAGAGCGCCGGGATGATGAAGATGGTCACCGGTGATGGATTCCCCCTCTGGCAGGCTACCAGAACAAGCTCCCGATTGGTTTTTCGTGGCTATTGAGGCTTGTGGCGGCGGAACTCCTGATCTAGGTTTATTTCTGGGGGTTTCTATATTTATA
Organism: Triticum dicoccoides; assembly: GCF_002162155.2. NCBI lineage: Eukaryota > Viridiplantae > Streptophyta > Magnoliopsida > Poales > Poaceae > Triticum > Triticum dicoccoides. The sequence goes on along the minus strand of NC_041381.1, from coordinate 123,652,809 downwards.
GGAATTTTTGGCGTCGAGAACAAGTCAGGTCGATCCACGAGGATCCCACAAGACTAGAGGGTGCGCCCTAGGGGGGCTCGCCACCCTTGTGGAGGCCTCATGGCTCTTATGGCCCAACTCTTTTGCTTCGGGGGCTTCTTCTGGTCCATAAAAAATCATCATAAATTTTCAGCTCATTTGGACTCTGTTTGGTATTCCTTTTGTGCGAAACTCAAAAAGAAGGAAAAAACAGAAACTAGCACTGGGCTCTAGGTTAATTGGTTAGTCCCAAAAATAATATAAAATAGCATACAAATGCATACTTCCAAGATGGATAATATAATAGCATGGAACAATAAAAAATTGTAGATATGTTGGAAACATATCAAGAAGATGCTGATGTTTTGAACGTCTGGCAAACTCAATCTGTTGAGTACTCGATAGTTCAGTGTGCCATGGTTTAGGGCTTACTATCGGGACTTCAAAGAAGTTTTGAACGTCATGGAGCATATGAGATGTTCCAAGAGTTGAAGTTAATATTTCAAGCAAATGCCCGAGTTGAGAGATGAAGTCTCCAACAAGTTCTATAGCTGCAAGATCGAGGAGAATAGTTTTGTAAGTGAACACATACTCAAAATGTATGGGTATCATAATCGCTTGACTCAGCTGGGAGTTAATCTTCCAGATGATAGTGTTATTGACAGTTTTCTCCAATCACTGCCACCAAGCTACAAAGGCTTCATGATGAACTATAATATGCAAGGGATGGAGAAGACAATTCCCAAGCTCTTCGCAATGCTCAAAGCTATGGAGGTAGAAATCAAGAAGGAGCATCGAGTGTTGATGGTAAACAAGACCATTATTTTCAAGAAAAAGGAAAAGGGAAAGAAAGGGAACTTCAAGAAGAATGGCAAGCAAGTTTCCACTCCCGGGAAGAAGCCCAAAGCTGGACCCAAGGTTGAAACTGAGTGCTTCTACTGCAAAGGGACTGGTCACTAGAAGCAGAAACGCCCTAAGTACTTGGCGGATAAGAATGATCGCAAAGTGAACAAAGGTATATTTGATATACATGTTATTGATGTGTACCTTATGAATGCTCTAGTAGCGCGTGGGTATTTGATACTGGTTTGGTTGCTCATATTTGTAACTCGAAACAGGAGCTACGGATTAAACAAAGATTGGCTAAGGACGAGGTCATGATGTGCGTTGGGAATCGTTCCAAGGTCGATGTGATCGCCATCGGCACGCTACATGTACAGCTAGCTTCAGGATTAGTTTTAGACCTGAATAATTGTTATTTGGTGCCAGCGTTGAGCATGAACATTATATCTAGATCTTTTTTAGTGCGAGATGGTTATTCAATTAAATCAGAGAATAATGGTTGTTCTATTTATGTGAGTAACATCTTTTATGGTCATGCACCCTTGAAGAGTGGTCTATTCCTGTTGAATTTTGATTGTGGTGATACACATCACTACTAGGGAAAACCCTAGTAGTAGTGCGGGTTTTGAGGCTATCAGCAGCGCGGGCAGCCGCGCTACTACTACGGCTCTACAGCTAACAGTTAGTACTAGCACGGTCCAAACCTGCGCTACTAATGTTGACTATATCAGCAGTGCTTTTCTGGAATGCGCTACTATTAGTTAGCTGTAGCGGCTTCCTAGCCCCTCGCTACTGCTATATCTTTCACCATTTTCCCCCGCATCCTACCCCGTTTCGGTTTCAATAAACTGCAATTTCCAGATACTAGGTACTACTAGATATCAATTTCATAAAGCATTATAGGTACTAGGTAGTACTCCCTCCGTTCCAAATTACTCATCGTGGTTTTATTTCAAACCACGACGAGTAATTTGAAACGGAGGGAGTACTAGATAACAATTTCATATATAGTCAACATGCATCCTCAAGCAGTTCTATATGATATCGACAACGACCATCATATGTAGTTCTCGATGATATAGCCACACACACATATGTAGTTCCATATGATATCAAAGACGATCATCATCGTCAAGCCTGGGCGGTGGGTGTTCCTGATAGTAATTGGGATGGCCTATCCAACATAAAGATTCTTGCCATCGAGGAATCTCTTCCACCCAACCGAGTTTAAGTGTGTGCGATCGTTCGTGTCCACACGGTAAGTACAAGTTGTCATGGAGCCCCTTGCGATAAGGCGTAGTCCAGCTGAGCTTTCTTCATCAGGCTCGATACCATAATTCACAGATAGGCTCTTTGCCAATTTCTGAATAAGAAAAACATATAAATAAATAAATAGCCTCGCACATACTCTTCCAAATAAGTATATATGGATTATCTACATATTAATAGTTCTTTAGATTCTACACTAATAAGCATGTGATCGGACTCTACACTAAAGCATATCATCGACTAGATTCCACACAACATATCATTGGACTCTACACTAAGCATATCATCGTATAATTTGCATTTGTAAGTATAACATACCATATCATGTCGATCGACCATGGTACTTGTTAGGCGGGTCATGAATGGCACCCCGACAAAGTCAGCACGTGGCGGAATTATGTCCCATAGGTTGCACATCTCCTCCTCACTCAACCTCATTCTTTGAGCTACGATGGCTTCATGAAGTTGGTCCTCATCATCTTCATCTAGTGGGTCCTCATTATCTTCATCATCTTCTCCATCTTCAACATCTTCCACCAGGTTGATATAAATGACAGCCGGCTTGGGTCTTTCAGTTCTGAAGGAGAAGCGGGTCAACTCACCACCAGTAAGACGCATGCGGGCGAGGAAACGGGCCCATCCATCTCCTCCAATCCGCGACATATTGTGTCCTTTCTCGACCTCCATAGTGTACGCCCCCATGAGCGTCAAATGTCACAGTTTCTCTTGTCAGCTTGTTGAATTTTAACCTCACATTGCATGGGACGATCCGTGTAAAAAAAGCAAAATGACACAATGTAGTAATGCCAACACTAAAAATAAAATAGTTGCTACATTTCATATAATTTCTTACCGCCGCATGATGAAAACTCGGCTAGAAGTAGATGCCGAACATCTTGCCAGTTGCAAGGCTGCTGGCGCACCTTGACTTGCACAGTCGACATGGTGGTGGTGGTGGTGGTGCCATTTTCCTAAAGCAATGTGAGCAAAGGATTAACATCCACTTCACAGGAAAGAAAAATAGTAGCATGTGATTTGATTCTTCTTTCGCGAGAAGCAATTTGTTTCTTCTTCCGCGAGAAGCAATTTGATTCTTCTTTCGTGAGAAGCAATTTGATGTATAATTATAATCCTAATATCTAGCTAGGTGGTGCCAAATCTTCAGAGCTATCAACTAGCATACTAAATCAACTAGCCTATTAAATCAACTTGCCAACTAAATTAGCTAAATCAAAATGTTCCATAAATCAACTAAATCAACTAGTAAATCAACTTGCCTACTAAATCAACTAAATCAAAATGTTCTAAATCAACTAAATCAGCTAGCCTACTAAATCAAATAAATCATATGATCCAAATCAAAATGTTGCATATGAACTAGCCTACTAAATCAAAATGTAGCAGGGAGGAAGGGTTGTGGATGGAGGAGGGAGGAGGGAGGAGAGAGTAGAACAGAGGAGGAAGGGCAAAGCGAGGAGGGGCCGGCCGGCGGCGAGTTGAGGGATCAACGGAAGAGGAGGGTGGTACCGAGTCTAAGGAGAAGGAGGAGGTGACGGTGGTGCAGAGGGAGGAAGGGTAGGCGGAGG
>NC_041381.1:123579321-123648650 GCF_002162155.2 Triticum dicoccoides | reverse complement strand
TGATCGAGTGAGTGTGAGCGTGAGTGGATCGGATAGAGGAGAGCGTATGTGGTGGGAGATAGCTAATTTTAGCAATAGCGTGCTATAGGTAAAGGCGCTACTGGTAAACTACATAGCAGTAGCGCGCTCCGAGTTAACACGCTACTGCTATAACTAGCTTCGCGGCGGGGTCGTGGGAATTATAGCTGTAGCGCGGCTTACAGGAGGCGCTATATTTATTTCAGCAGCGAGCACTGCAAGAGCGCGCTACTGCTACATTGCAGCATCGCCTTATTTTGAAACGCACTGCTGGTAAGATCCTGTGTATAAGCTTTTTCCTAGTAGTGCATATTCATAATATTGATGACAAAAGATGCAAAGTTGATAATGATAGTTCAACATATTTGTGGCACTGCCGTTTAGGTCATATTGGTGTAAAGCGCATGACAAAACTCTATGCAGATGGACTTTTGGAATCACTTTATTATAAGTCATTTGATACTTGAGAACCATGCCTCATGGGCAAGATGACTAAAACTCCGTTCTCCGGAACAATGGAGCGAGCCAATGACTTATTGGAAATAATACATACCGATGTATGCGGTCCGATGTGTATTGAGGCACGTGGCGGGTATGTATTTTCTAAACTTAATAGATGATTTGAGCAGATATGGGTATACCTACTTAATGAAACATAAGTCTGAAACATTTGAAAAGTTCAAAGAATTTCAGAGAGAAGTGGAGAATCATCGTAACAAGAAAAAAAAGTTTCTATGATCTGATCGCTGAGGCGAATACTTGAGTTATGAGTTTGGCCTTCATTTAAAATAATGTGGAATAGTTTCACAACTCACGCCACCTAGAACACTATAGCGTAATGGTGTGTCCGAATGTTGTAACCATACTTTATTAGATATGGTGCGATCTATGATGTCTCTTACCGATTTACCACTATCATTTTGGGGTTATGCATTAGAGACAGTTGCATTCACATTAAATATGGCATCGTGTATATCCATTGAGACGACACCGTATAAACTATGGTTTGGCAAGAAACATAAGCTGTCGTTTCTTAAAGTTTGGGGTTGCAACCCTTATGTCAAAAGGCTTTAGCCTGATACGCTCGAACCCAAATTGGAGAAGTGTGTCTTCATAGGATACCCTAAGGAAACAATTTGGTACACCTTTTACCATAGATCCGAAGGCAAGATCTTTGTTGCAAAGAATGGAACCTTTCTAGAAAAGGAGTTTCTCTATTAAGAAGTGAGTGGGAGAAAGTAGAACTTGATCAGGTAATTGTACCCTCTCTAGAATTGGAAAGTAGCTCATCACAGAAAACCATTCCCGTGATGCCTACACCAACTAGAGAGGAAGCCATGAAACTTCAGATCAAGTTAGTACTGAACCTCGTAGATCAACCATAGCATGATCCACACCAGAGTGGTTCGGTAATCCTGTTCTGTAAGTCATGTTACTAGACCATGGCGAACCTACAAACTACGAAGAAGCTGTGATGAGCCCATATTCTGAAAAATGGCTTGAGGCCATGAAATCTGAGATAGGATCCATGTATGAGAACAAAGTGTGGACTTTGGTGGACTTGCCCGATGATCGGCGAGCCATACAGAATAAATGGATCTTCAAGAAGAAGACTGCCGCTAATGGTAATGTTAATCTCTACATAGCTCGACTTGTCGCAAAAGGCTTTTGACAAGTTTAAGGAGTTGACTACGATGAGACTTTCTCACTCGTAGTGATGCTTAAGTCTGTCCGAATCATGTTAGCAATTGCCGCATTTTATGATTATGAAATCTGGCAAATGGACGTAAAAACTATATTCCTTAATGGATTTCTTAAAGAAGACTTGTATATGATGCAACCAGAAGGTTTTGTCGATCCTAAAGGTGCTAATAAAGTATCCAAGCTCCAGCGATCCATCTATGGACTGGCGCAAGCATCTCAGAGTTGGAATATACGCTTTGATGAGGTGATCACAGCATATGGTTTTGTACAGACTTTTGGAGAAGCCTGTATTTACAAGAAAGTGAGTGGGAGCTCTATAGCATTTCTAATATTATATGTGGATGACATATTGTTGATTGGAAATGATGTAGAATTTCTGGATAGCATAAAAGGATACTTGAATAAAAGTTTTTCAATGAAACACCTCGGTGAAGCTACTTATATATTGGGCATCAAGATCTATAGAGATAGATCAAGTCGCTTAATAGGACTTTCACAAAGCACACACCTTGACAAAGTTTTGAAGAAGTTCAAAATGGATCAGTCGAAGAAAGGGTTCTTGCCTGTGTTGCAAGGTGTGAAATTGAGTCACACTCAATGCCCGACCACTGTAGAAGATAGAGAGAAAATGAAAGTCATTCTCTATGCCTCAGCCATAGGATCTATCATGTGTGCTATGCTGTGTACCAGACCTGATGTGTGCCTTGCCATAAGTGCGGCAGGGAGGTGCCAAAGTAATCCAGGAGTGGGTCACTGGACAACAGTCAAGAACATCCTGAAGTACCTGAAAAGGACCAAGGATACGTTTCTCGTTTATGGAGGTGACAAAGATCTCATCATAAATGGTTACGTCGAGGCCAGTTTTGACAGTGATCCGGATGACTCTAAGTCATAAACCGGATATGTATTTATTTTGAATGGTGGAGCTATCAGTTGGTGCAGTTCCAAGAAAAGTATCATGGCAGGATCTATGTGTGAAGCGGAGTACATAGCTTCTTCGGAAGCAACAAATGAAGGAGTACATATCCAATCTAGGTGTAATACCTAGTGCATCGGGTCCAATGAAAATGTTTTGTGACAATACTGGAGCAATTGCCTTAGCGAAGGAATCCAGATTTCACAAAAGAACGAAACACATCAAGAGACGCTTAAACTCCATCTCTGATCAAGTCAAGGAGGGAGACATAGAGATTTGAAAAATACATACGGATCTGAATATAGCAGACCCATTGACTAAGCCTCTTCCATGAGCAGAACATGATCAGCACCAAGACTCCATGGGTGTTAGAATCATTATAATTTAATCTAGATTATTGACTATAGTGCAAGTTGGAGACTGAAGGAAATATGCCCTAGAGGCAATAATAAAGTTGTTATTTTATATTTCCTTATTCATGATAAATGTTTATTATTCATGCTGGAATTGTCTTGATCGGAAACCTAAATACATGTGTGAATACATATACAAACACTGTGTGCCTAGTGAGCCTCTACTCGACTAGCTCGTTGATTAAAGATGGTTAAGGTTTCCTACCCATGGACATGAGTTGTCATTTGATAACGAGATCACATCATTCTAGATCACATCATTAGGAGAATGATGTGATCAACAAGACCCATCCGTTAGCTTAGCATATTGATCATTCAGTTTTCTTGCTATTCCTTTCTTCATGTCAAATACATATTCCTTTGACTATGATATTATGCAACTCCCGGATACCGAAGGAATGCCTTATGTGCTATCAAACATCACAACATAACTGGGTGATTATAAATATGCTCTATAGGTATCTCCGAAGGTGTTCGTTGAGTTGGCATAGATTGAGATTTGGAATTATCACTCCGATTATCGGAGGGGTATCTTTGGGCCCTCTCGGTAATACACATCATAATAAGCCTTGCAAGCAGAGTGACTAATGAGTTAGTTACAGGACGATGTATTACGGAATGAGTAAAGAGACTTGCCATTAACGAGATTGAACTAGGTATGAAGATACCAATGATCGAATCTCGGGCAAGTAACATACCGATGGACAAAGGAAAATGCGTATGTTTTCATAACGGTTCGACTAATAAAGATCTTCGTAGAATATGTGGGAGACAATTTGAGCATCCAGGTTCCGCTATTGGTTATTGACCGAAGAGGTGTCTCGGTCATGTCTACATAGTTCTCAAACCCGTAGGGTCCGCATGCTTAATGTTCATTGATGATATTGTATTATATGATTTATGTGATTTGGTTACCGAATATTGTTCAGAGTCCCATATTTGATCACGGACATGACGAGGATTCTCAAAATGGTCGAGTGGCAAAGATTGATATATAGGACGGTCATATTCGGACGCCGGAAATGTTTTGGAGTGAATCGGGTATTTATCGGAGTACCGGAGGGGTTACCAGAAACCCCGAGAGGAGCATGTGGGCCACATGGGCCATGGGATGGGAGAACACCAGACCACAAGGGGTGGCACACCCCCTTATGGCAGGAGGTGAACTGGAGAAGGAGAATAGGGGGTTCGGCCTGTTGGGGAACGCAGCAATTTCGAAAAAATTCATACGATCACGCAAGATCTATCTAGGTGATGCATAGCAACAAGAGGGGAGAGTGTGTCCACGTACCCTCGTAGACCGAAAGCAGAAGCATTTAGTTAACACGGTTGATGTAGTTGAACATCTTTGCGATCCAACCGATCAAGTACCGAATGCATGGCACCTCCGCGATCTGCACACGTTCAGCTCGGTGACGTCCCTCGAATTCTAGATCTAGCTGAGGCCGAGGGAGAGTTCTGTCAGCATGATGGCAGTGGTGATGGTGATGATGAAGTTACCGGCGCAGGCTCCGCCTAAGCACTACGACGATATGACCGAGGTGTGTAACTATGGAGGGGGCATCACAGACGGCTAAAAGATCAACTAGCATGTCTATGGGGTGCCCCCTAGCCACATATACAAAGGAGGGGAGGGAAGAGGTGGCCGAACCAAGGGGGGCACGCCAGGTGTGGGGAATCCTATGAGGACTCCCCAGTCCAAGTAGGATTCCCCCCTCATTCCTATTCCTAGTAGGAGAAGGAGGGAAGGAGGAAGAGGGGTGAAGGAAGAGGGGGGCGCCCCCCTCCTAGTCCAAACTGGACCAACCCATGGGGGGGGCGCAACCACCCCTTGAGGCCATTCTCTCCTTTCCCGTATGGCCCATTAAGGCCCATTACTTCCCCCGGCAAATTCCTGTAACTCTCCAATACTCCGAAAAATACCCGAATCACTCGGAACCTTTCCAATGTCCGAATATAGCCTTACAATATATCGATCTTTACGTCTCGACCATTTCGAGACTCCTCTTCATGTTCGCGATCTCATCCGGGACTCCTAACAAACTTCGATCATCAAATCACATAACTCATAATACAAATCGTCATTGAACATTAAGCGTGCGGACCCTACGGGTTCGAGAACTATGTAGACATGACCGAGACACATCACCTGTCAATAACCAATAGCAAAACCTGGATGCTCATATTGGCTCCTACATATTCTATGAAGATCTTTATCAGTCAAACCGCATAATAACATACATTGTTCCCTTTGTTAGCGATATGTTACTTACCCGAGATTCGATCGTTGGTATCATCATACCTAGTTCAATCTCGTTACCGGCAAGTCTCTTTACTCTTGCGTAATACTTCATTCCGCAACTAACTCATTAGTCATAATGCTTGGGCCTAGAGACACCTCTCTGAAACACGGAGTGACAAATCCTAATCTCGATCTATGCCAACCCAACAAACACTTTTGGAGACACCTGTAGAGCACCTTTATAATCGGCCAGTTACGTTGTGACGTTTGGTAGCACACAAGGTGTTCCTCCGGTATTCGGGAGTTGCATAATCTCATAGTCTGAGGAACATGTATGAGTAATGAAGAAAGCAGTAGCAATGAAACTGTAACGATCATAATGCTAAGCTAACGGATGGGTCATGTCCATCACATCATTCTCCTAATGATGTAATCCCGTTCATCAAATGACAACACATGTATATGGTTAGGAAACATAACCATCTTTGATTTAACGAGCTAGTTAAGTAGAGGCATACTAGGGACAATATGTTTTGTGTATGTATTCACACATGTACTAAGTTTTCGGTGAATACAATTCTAGAATGAATAATAAACATTTATCATGAAAAAAGGAAATAAATAATAACTTTATTATTGCCTCTAGGGCATATTTCCTTCACGGCTGTAGGATCGAAAGTATGTCTGGAGCGGGGTGATTAGACTACTTGACCAAATAAAAATCTAGCCTTTTCCCAATTTTAGTTCTTGGTAGATTTTAGCAACTTAGCATAAGTCAAGCAATCACAATACAATTCAAGCAAGCATGCAATGAGTATATGAGCAGCGGAAAGTAAATCATGCAACTTGCAAGAAAGTAATGGGATGGGATTGGAGTATGTAAACGCAATTGGAGACACAGATGTTTTTGGCGTGGTTCCAATAGGTGGTGCTATCATACATACAAAGGGAAACGGCTGCACGAGTCCATGGAGGGCTCCACCATGAAGGGTCCACAAAGAATCAACCTTGTCTATCCCACCATGGCCATCGCCCACGAAGGACTTGCCTTACTAGGGTAGATCTTCACGAAGTAGGCGATCTCCTTGCCCTTACAAACTCCTTGGTTCAACTCCACAATCTTGTCGGAGGCTCCCAAGTGACACCTAACCAATCTAGGAGAAACCACTCTCCAAAAGGTAATAGATTGTGTGTTGATGATGAACTCCTTGCTCTTGTGCTTCAAATGATTGTCTCCCCAACACTCAACTCTATCTCATATGATTGGATTTTGTGGAAAGAAGATTTGAGTGGAAAGCAACTTGGGGAAGGCTAGAGATCAAGATTCATATGGTAGGATCGGAATATCTTGGCCTCAACACATGAGTAGGTGGTTCTCTCTCAGAAAATGAGTAGTTGAAGTGTAGGCACGTTCTGATGGCTTCCCTCACGAATGAGGAGAGGGTGGAGGGGTATATACAGCCTCCACACAAAATCTAACCGTTATACACAATTTACCAATATCAGTGGGACTGAATCAGAAAACTCGGTCGGACTGATTTAGTTCATAATGTGACCGTTAGGCATTACGGTGGGACTGACATGTCAACTCGGTGGGACCGATTTCATTAGGGTTAGGGCATAACATAATCTCGGTTTGACCGATTACACAAATCGGTGGGACTGAGTTTGGTAATAATCTAAACAGAGAGTTGGTCAGGCAAACTCGATGGGACCGATTCGCTCATCTCTATGGGACCGAAATGTTACGAAAGGGAAACAGGGAGTTTGCATTGTGAACACGGTGGGACTGATTCCTCATCTCGGTTAGACCGAAACGTTACGAAGGGAAATAGAGAGTTTGCAATCCCATCTCGGTGAGACCGAGATCCCTATCGGTGAGACCAATATGACTAGGGTTTCTGGCAGTGGCTATGTCAAATGAACTCGGTGGCGCCGGATATATCAAATCGGTAGGGCCGAGTTTGACTTTTGGTTTGGGACATATGTGGATATCTGAAAGTGGTTGAGGGCTTTGCAGCATATCATTAAGCATCATGAGAGCAAGCAAGCCATTAAGCAACACCTCATCCCCTTTTAATAGTATTGGCTTTCCTATAGACTCAATGTGATCTTGGATCATTAAAAGTAAAATGTAGAGTCTTGAGCTTTTAGAGCTTGACCAATCCTTTGTCCTTAGCATTTTGAGGGGTCCACATTCCTGATCCATGCCATGCCAATCATTGAACTTTCCTGAAATATTCATCTTGTAATAGCATTAGTTCAATGAGCTATATGTTGTTAATAATTACCAGAAGCACCCAGGGATAGTTGCACTTTTGATCTCCTCCTTTTTGGTAATTGATGACAACATATAGATCAAAGCTTCGACAAATGATAATAAGATTGAAATACATCATCACTTTGAGAAGTATGTGATAAGCAAGAGCTCCCCCTGAATTTGTGCATTATTTAAGATTTCCTTTTGAATGCAAATGCACAATCGGTTAGTATCATGGGTCACTCTTCCATGTCACATACATCTTGGTGGAGCGCTCAAAATGATAATAATTAAAAGCATGCACTTATGACCAAGCAAAGTGAATGATCATATAGGGATATACGAGATAATATCACACATTAGAGTAGCATATGATCAAACACATGATCATTCAAGTATCTCACACAAGGACATAATGTATCAAGCAAGCATTCAATAAAGTTCAAATATCAAGAGATACCAAAAAGCAACACTCTCTCTCGAAGGCTATGATCTATACATATTTCTCCCCCTTTGGCAACAAGCTACCAAAAAGTTCAAACATGCATAGTGCTATGCGTCTCTCAGGCTTGGTCTTCTTGAGGCGGTGTAGAGATAACTCCCAGGACGAAGGCATCAATGGATGTAGCTGGAGCTGGTGGAGTGGCTGCTGGAGGTGGCACTGAAGCTGTGGCTGCTGGTGCAGATGTGGTAGCTCTAGTATCTGGTACTGGCACTGCATCAGACCTGTGACCTCTTGGCACTCTCGAAAAAGCATCTGTAGTTGCCTTTCCCCTCTTCTCCTCTGCTTCCTCCTAGAGCTGCTCTACTGCTATCTTTATCTCTGTGACTTTCAGATCAAGATAATAAAACTTGGTCTATATGATCCTCTTAACGCTCTCTTGATTCTGAGTCAGGGTGGCCAAGCTCTTCTCAATCCTCAAAGTAGATTCGATTAGATAGGCTAGTTGATCTTGTTTGCTCTTCAAGAACACCCGAGATGCTTACTCAATAGTTGGCATTTTTGCAACTCTTTCTGCCTTTGCCTTTGCTCTCTTCTCATGTGCTTGCACTGATGAAGGTTCATTTTCATCCATCACAACTGTGTTGTCTTCAAATTCTGGCCTGAGTGGTAAATGCTCCTTGTCCAACAAGTAGGTGCATGTGCCCATCTTTGAGTTGATGAGCACCTGAATTTGTGGAGAATACCCACAAGACCTTTCCTGATCAGCAGCTATCCTCTTGATTGTCTCTACAATCAGACTCATCACCTTGAATTTATGAGGAACATCAAAAATATGCAGCAAGTTGATTGAATGTCCTCTTATCATCCTATGATCTCCAGACTTGGGCAAGAGAGTATGCCTCAAGATGGTGTTGATAGTGGGCAAACCTGACAACAAGTACTTTAGTGAGCCAAACTTATGAGTTTCAAGGGCTTCATCAGGAATTTCCTTGTACATGCTTTCCATTGAGTTGTGGTATTTCTTCTTCTTGGCATACACATCCAAGTCATCCTCTTGTTCTGCTGGGGCATTTAATCAATTTGTCCCATTCATCAATAGTTGATTGGAAACTTGTACCTTCAGACATCCATACTATCCTTCCATCTAGATAGAAATGAGAAGTGGAGTAGAATTGCATGATCAGCTCATCATTCCACTTAGTGAGCTTCTGTCCAACAAACTTGTCAACTCCACAAGATTTGAAACTGTCATATACTCCCGGGAAGTGATCTTCATTCTCTCTGATGTATGTCCAGTCAACCCATCTCATGTCACAGACAATTGGCTTCTTGTCAAGCAGAATAGTTTCATAGAAGTCTTGCTGTTCTTTGGTGTGGAACCCATAGTCAACTGCTGTTTTCCTTCTCACAGCATAAGGGTCATTCTTCCTCCAAAGTCTCAGACCTGCATCCTTCCTGATGCTCATGTCCTGTGCCACTTGATGAGCATCATTGTGATCTGGGATATTTGGTTTGAGCTTTCTTAGCACTTGGGCTTCAGCATCTATTTCTTCAGCTTCAGGCACTGGGGCCTTGTTGTTCTCTTCAGCAGGTATATTTCTGGTGCTTCTCTTTGGTGCAGACTTGGTGGTTTGAGCAACAGCTTTGGGAGAAGGTTTGGGCTTGGAAGTAACCCCTGACTTGATTGCATCTCCCATAAGATTTTGTGACTTAGGTGGTGGAGCAGCATCCTCTCCCTCTTCCTCTGAATCTCTTACCATAGTTGATTTTCCAAGAACCTTTGCATGTGTGGTTCTTTCCCTCTTCTTCTTCTTCTTGTCATCTCCAACAGCCTCACCATCATCTGACTCTAATGTGAACTTCATGGTTTGTCCTATGCCAACTTTTTTGGCTTGGATGTTGGAACTCTCCTTGCTGGTGCCTTCCTGTTCAGACCAGGCTTTGTTGAAGTAGCAGTGCCATACTCCTTCTTCATCACTTTCTTCTTTGAGGTGGCCTCATCCTCAAATGCAACATAATCCTCATCTTTAGAGTCTGAGGTTCTCTTCTTCCTTGCTCTAGTGGCTGCCTTGGGCAGGTTACTTGGTGTGCTCCTCCTGCCCTCATCATAGCTGCTTGAGGTACTAGTGCCCTCTCTCAGATGCACTTGCTCTTCAGACTTATTCTGGCTATCACTCTGGTCAGACATCTTTGCAGGCAAACTGACAACAAACCCCGTGAATAGATATAGATGAGGTAGAGTAGATGAGCATCACAAAGTGCAGAGATTTTGCAAAATAATTGCGTCAAAAACATAGTTTTAGTTCACTACTGAAATGATCTCGGAGCTACCGAATTGATAAACTCGGTGATATCGAAGCAACATTTGGAACCTAAACTAGTGAACTCGGTCAGACCGAGTCACAGTTCAGTAGCATCGAGATTGCTAGGGTTTCACAGAGAATTGAACTCGATCACACCGATTTGCAATTTTCGGTCAGACCAAAAAGCGCATGTGCAATGGCCTAAGCCAAATCGGTGAGACCAATTTCTATGATTCGGTCGGTCCAAGATGAGTTCAGCGGAGAGCTAACCCTAAAATTTTCGAATCAAACTAAGCCTAAGGAAGTTTTCTCTGGATAGATTGATTTCATCCGTGGCAAAAATCATGGCATTGTCCTCGTGCTTGGAATCAGAGGTGAATAGAAAGCACAGGGTTCGAACACATACCCTAGTTCAACGAGTGTTCGCTACGGCGGCGACGGCGGAGTAGATTCCATTGACGGTGGCAGAATCCAGAGGCGGGAGGTTGCTGGTAGCAAGGAGACGATCCGGAGACCCGAGGAGGCAGAGCATGACACGCGCGGGCTGAGGGGTTTTGAAGAAATTTCTAAAATCTCACCCGTGGGTATTTATATCCCGACCCTGTCGGTGTGACTGAGTGGAACAACTCGGTGGCATCGAGATGCATAATCGGAAGTGGTTGCTGCAACTCGGTGGGACCGAAGTGTTCAAATTGGTTGCCCCGAGATGAAGACCTAAATCAACTTAGTGATCTCGGTGTGACCGAATTGGATGAATCAATCAGACCGAAATACACAAAGAGGTTTTGGAAGTTTAAGTCTATGACGAATCGGGGACTCCGAGTGCTCATCACACAGAGTGGTTCGAATCTGACTTGATCAAACTTTCTGATATCGCATGAATAGAGTTTGAGATGAGAAAAGCATAGATATATAACTAGAGAAGGTTCTTAGGCATTCTTGTCCATCCACTTGGCAAAAGAGAAAGAGCCAAACAACCAAAGCAACAAGAGGATGTCCTCGAATGAGTAAAATATGCAACTAGCATGCTCACACAATAAAATGGCAAATGAAATATGTGGCAAAGCATGCACAACCATTCTAGCCTCTACCAAGCAATTGGGAATGAGTAGGTAATCTATATAAGAGTATATTGACTTAGCAGTCAAATGAGAACATTTGATCATAGGTCATACTCATCGTTTAAGCACAAGTGGGGTTACCACTTTTACATAAAGAATTGTTGTGTTCACACCATTAGAGTTGATTCAGCTCAATTCTTAGAGTAAAGCTCCCCTAGATGTGAGATCCCCCCTAAGAGGGATGAACTAACCTTGGGTTTTGTCGATGATGACTTCATGTAGGTGTTGAAGATCTGGATGCTCAATGTTGATGGAGACCACTTGGACCAATCCATTAGAGTGAGTTGCACTTTCAATACCAACACGAGTTAGTCCCACAAGGAACAAACAAGGATATCCATAGACATAGAGTGATGTACACACAAGATGATGTCCATGAAAGCATTAGGTTACCTTGTCCCTTGTCTTACCAACAAGAGGGTTTGTGACTCCTTGAACTAGTGCAAGATATGAAAGTTGTTTGCACTTGTTATTGCCAAAATGATGTGAGTGAAGTTTGTTGGCGGAGTCACCCTCAATAACTCTCTAGTCCTTCTTCTTCAGGATCCAAATCATCTTGATGGGAATCCTTGGAGTTGTAGTCATACTTGATGACGTAGAACTTGATGTAGTCTTGGGAACCCACTAGACCAAGGCCTTGGGAGCTTCTTCAAATGCATCAATCTCCTCTTGAAGCTTGTCCTTGCCTTTTTGCTTGTGGTCTTGTGGTGTAAGATCATCTTGAGCTTGTGTCCCTTGGAAAGAAGTAGGATCATACTTCTCTTGTTGAGGAACAAACTTAGTCTTGGTGTATTGATCTTCTTCCCACTCAACTCCATTGGCATTGAACTTTCATTCAAAACCAACACCTTGATTCTTCCGGTGCCTTCCTTGCTTGTGTACAGTTTCCTCAAATTGCTTACTTCCGGCAAGGCTCTTGTAGACACCTTTCTCTATAATTCCCTTCAATTGTGATATTTCCTTGCTCAAGTATAACTTGGCTAAGAAAATCATTAGTGGAATCAAGAGAACTACTAGAAGCAACAATATTGGATTTAGCATGATTATTGTTACTACTAGAGGAAGAATCTTTCTTACTCTTGTTGTTAGATTTAGATTGTGGCATATAAGTAGACAAGAGTAAACACTTGGCAATGCAAGAAGAACTTTTCTTGCCGAGATCATCATTGATTGCCTTTAAAAACTCATGCTCTTGCTCAAGGTTGAGCTTTTCAAAGCGTAACTTCTCATGAGTCTTTAAAAGTTCTCGATGATCTTCCAAGGTAGTTTCATGAGCTAACTTAAGAGTGTTTAGTTCTTTAGTTAGACGCTGAATATTCTCCTTATCATTCTTTTTATCTTGATTAGCATGATTAATTGATGTTTCATCATATTATTCATCACTAGAGTTGTCAATAAGTAAATCATCATCACCTAACAAATCATCTTCATCACTATTGAAATCAACATACTCGGGGTGTGATACCTTTGGGACTTTAGCCATGAAGCATCTTCCAATTCTTTCATTTGGCGAGTCAAATATGTCGTAGGAGTTGGTTGACACAAGTGCTAGACCGGCAACACCTTCATCTTGAGTATATTTGGAGTTGGCGTGATAGCTTCTCTCGGAGTGATGGTCAGAGTCGGAGCCGGATACCCATTCACCAACATGAGATTGATGTCTTTGTTTTGTGTAGCTCTTTGATGATTTGTCCTTCCTTTCCGAATCCGTGCTTCTCTAGGAGGTTCTTCGTTCATAACGATCATCTCTACTCCTTCTCTCTCTTGGTGGTGATTCTTCTCTTCTGCTTCTTCTTTTAGGTGAATCTTCTCTCCTTTTGTAGGGAGCCGTACACTCATTGGAGTAGTGTCCGGGTCTTCCACCATTTTAGCAATTAAGTTCTCGACTCAAAGATCTTTTGTCATTGTAGGACCTTGACTTGGAACTTCTTTCCTTGCTTCTACTCTTGTAGAATTTGTTGAAGTTCTTCACCATTAGGCTCAATTCTTCATTGAAGGTTTGTTTCTTGCTTGATGATGTAGGAGCATCACATGAGGCTTTGTAAGCACCACTTGACTTGTTGTAAAGCTCTTGTTTATCCTTGAGTGACATCTCATGAGCAACAGTACTTCCAATGATTTCCGTTGGCTTGAGATCTTTGTAATTGGACATCATTCGGATCAATGTGCACATGGTATCATATTTTCCATCCAAGGCTCTTAGGATCTTCTTGATGATGAATCTATCGGTCATTTCTTCACTTCCTAAGCCGGAAATCTCATTTGTGATGAGAGCAAGCCTAGAGTACATTTCAGCCACACCTTCACCATCCTTCATTTTGAACTTGTCAAGTTGACTTCGAAGCACATCAAATTTGGATTCCTTGACGCAGTCGGTACCTTCATGCATATCAATCAAAGTATCCCAAATTTCCTTTGGATTCTCAAGACTGCTGATTTTGTTGAATTCTTTGGGGTACAATCCGTTAAAGAGGATATCACAAGTTGAGCGTTGCATTGCAGCATCTTCAACTCTTCCGCGGTAGCTTCATGGTTCGGTTCTCTCCCATCAAAGAATTCACCTTGTAAGCCAACACAAACAATAGCCCAAACGGCGGGGTTATGTCCAAGAATATGCATTTTCATGTTATGCTTCCAACTAGCAAAATTAGTACCATCAAAGTAAGGACGTCTACGGTGGTAATTTCCCTCGCTAGACGCCATACTCTCCTAGGTTGTGAAATCAAGGCTGTGATCACCAGAAGCTATGGTAATCAAGGCAAATGGAGACCGTAGCTCTGATACCAATTGTAGGATCGAAAGTATGTCTAGAGGGGGGTGATTACACTACTTGACCAAATAAAAATCTAGCCTTTTCCCAATTTTAGTTCTTGGCAGATTTTAGCAACTTAGCACAAGTCAAGCAATCACAATACAATTCAAGCAAGCATGCAATGAGTATATGAGCAGCGGAAAGTAAAGCATGCAACTTGCAAGAAAGTAAGGGGATGGGATTGGAGTATGCAACGCAATTGGAGACACAGATGTTTTTGGCGTGGTTCCCATAGGTGGTGCTATCGTACATCCACGTTGATGGAGACTTCAGCCCATGAAGGGTAAGGGCTGCACGAGTCCACGGAGGGCTCCAGCCACGAAGGGTTCACGAAGAAGCAACCTTGTCTATCCCACCATGGCCATCGTCCACGAAGGACTTGCCTCACTAGGGTAGATCTTCACAAAGTAGGCGATCTCCTTGGCCTTACAAACTCCTTGGTTCAACTCCACAATCTTGTCGGAGGCTCCCAAGTGACACCTAACCAATCTAGGACACACCACTCTCCAAAAGGTAATAAATGGTCTGTTGATGATGAACTCCTTACTCTTGTACTTCAAATGATAGTCTCACCAACACTCAACTCTCTCTCATAGGATTGTATTTGGTGGAAAGAAGAATTGAGTGGAAAGCAATTTGGGGAAGGCTAGAGATCAAGATTCATATGGTAGGATTGGAATATCTTGGCCTCAACACATGAGTAGGTGGTTCTCTCTTAGAAAATGAGTAGTGGAAGTGTAGGCACGTTCTGATGGCTTCCCTCACGAATGAGGAGAGGGTGGAGGGGTATATATAGCCTCCACACAAAATCTAACTGGTACACACAATTTACCAATCTCGATGGGACCGAATCAGAAAACTCGGTCGGACCGATTTAGTTCATAATGTGACTGTTAGGCATTTCGGTGGGACCAATTTCATTAGGGTTAGGGCATAACGTAATCTTGGTTTGACCGATTATCCAAATCGATGGGACCGACTTTGGTAAAAAGCTAACCAGAGAGTTGGTCAGGCAAACTCGATGGGACAGATTCGCTCATCTCGGTGGAACAAAACGTTACGAAAGGGAAATAAGGAGTTTGCATTGCAAACTCGGTGGGACCGATCGCTCATCTCGGTTAGACCGAAACGTTACGATGGGAAACAGAGTGTTTGCAGTCCCATCTCGGTGAGACCGAGATCCCTATCAGTGAGACCGATATGACTAGGGTTTCTGGCAGTGGCTATGTCAAATGAACTCGGTGGCGCCGGATATATCAAATCAGTGGGGCCGAGTTTGTCTTTTGGTTTGGGAGATATGTGGATATGAGAAAGTGGTTGAGGGCTTTGGAGCATATCATTAAGCATCATGAGAGCAAGCAAACCATTAAGCAACACCTCATCCCCTTTTAATAGTATTGGCTTTCCTATGGACTCAATGTGATCTTGGATCACTAAAAGTAAAATGTAGAGTTTTGAGCTTTTAAAGCTTGAGCAAATCCTTTGTCCTTAGCATTTTGAGGGGTCCACATTCCTGATCAATGCCATGCCAATGATTGAACCTTCCTGAAATATTCATCTTGTAATAGCATGAGTTCAATGAGCTATATGTTGTTAATCATTACCAAAACCACCCAGGGATAGTTGCACTTTCAACGACCCCCCTTCCTTCTCTTCTTTCGTCTTCCCTTTTTCCTTCCGGCAATTATGGTAGGGGGAGGCCGAATTGGGGAAGACCCCAAGTAGGATTGAGCTTACTTGGGGTGCACCCCTTGGCTGCTCCTCCCTCCCTCACCTATATATATATATATATATATATATATATATATATGAGGGGGGGGGTGCCTAGCACATGATAGATCAATTTTTAGCTGTGTGCGGCGCCCCCCTCCACGGCTCACATCCTCGGTCATATCTTCGTAGTGCTTAGGCGAAGCCCTGCGAGGATCACTTCACCATCACCGTCATCACGCCATCGTGTGGACGGAACTCATCAACTACCTAGACGTCTTGCTGGATCAAGAAGGCGAGGGACGTCACCGAGCTAAACATGTCCAGAACTTGGAGATGTCGTACGTTTGGTACTCGATTGGTGGATCACGAAGAAAGTTCAACGACATCAACCGCGTTGTGAAACGCTTCCGATTACGGTCTACGAGGGTACGTAGACACACTCTCCCCGTCATTGCTATCTTCTCCTAGATAGATCTTGCATGAGCGTACGATTTTTTTGAAATTGCATGATATGTTCCCGAACATGGTGTTGACGCTCAAAAGTGGCACGTTTATAAAGAGTGGCTTGAAGCTATGTCAAGATTAATTCAAACTTACTATTGAAAGTCACCATGAGATGGCTCTCTTCGAGAAGATGAATATGAATATGAAGATGGTCTAAAACGGAGCTCGGATGTAAAAGTTATGACAAGTTCAGAGATACTCATGTCGACACCAGATTAAAGAATGGCAAGAAACCCAATTAAAATTGCTTCAAAAGGAGAATGTTACAGCATAAAAGTTGTGCGCCTCGTCGAATCGATGGATTTTGATATAAAGATCGTCCCAATCCAAGGTCATATGCAAAAGTTAGAGCTAGCACAACGCGACCCTCCAGTGAGCAAAATATGACGCCCGGAACCAGACACATATGTGGGTATGTCTGATGAGCTGCGTGAATAATTAGCTGTTTTGTGCGAGCGATTTGACCCTCGAGATGACCTCTGATGAAAAAACGTTCAACATGAAAGTTGTTCGTCCCGTCTAAATGGTCATGATTGCTTTTGGACTCGTTTCCATATGAGGTCGTTGACCACAAAAAAAAGACCCACAAGGTGCAGCCAGTTTTAGACCGAACAGTTTTGGAAAGTTCAGATAAAACCAATCCGAATTTGACTAGGGTTTTGGACGTGAATCCAAACCTTTTCGTTGCACGGGAAGTCCAGCCGCCTCTTGTATACCTAAGGGGTGACGACCGATTGAACAACACCAATCGAACCAATCAATCTATTACACTTTTGTGTCCATCTATCTTTATTCCCTACCCTTGTATCTTTCTTTCTCGTTCTTCATTCGTTCTTCGCATTGAGGGCAAAGATCCACGAGGATCTAGGGGCAAGCGAATTGACCTAGGGCATCCCATAGCCACTGCACTCCCTGACGGGGTCCCTCCCGGGCGTGTGAGATTTCGGGTCTGCAAAAGCACCGGCCGACTGTCTTGCGTATCGCGCTGTCGGTTGGGTCTCCTTCGATGTGAGCTGTGGTGCATCACCCCCGGCGTCGAGGGTACACGTGATGTGTTCGTGTGTCAACACACTTTTTTGGCGACTCCACTTGGGAACAAGCTTTGAACAGTCTCCAGCCTGTTCTTGCTACGAGGAGAGCATCATCAAGCGGCTGCAATCTACAATGGTCACATGTATCATCAATATCCTTACCTAGATGCAAATAGCCATTATGTTGATGTCGCTACATCTTTCAATGGACATGTCATGTCGGCTAGCCCTAACGAGCAAAGGCTGACTAGTTATTTCGTTGGAGAAACTTGAAATTTACAGAATCGCGACATGCAACTTATGAATCTGAACTTTCGTGCATCGGCAACATCTTTCAATATGCCGGTGAACAACACGATTTGTTCGAGTGATAAATATATGACACCTCATGTACAGGAGGGCATCTCATAGTTTTATCCATCGACAGCGGCAATATCCGGGTTCATCCCAAAAAATGTCGATAGATGGGGGAATCGGCCATGCTTCCATTAGCTATTTGGCCGGTTATCCTCAAACATCGTATACTACACCTCATGATATTAATTGTTCAGTGGCATATGAAACTAAAAATATTCATGAGTCGGATCACCTTGGCCGAGTGAATGGAGATTCTGCAAGAGCTTATGTGCCTAATATTGCAGGAGATGAAGTGGCTCCGACTGCATTAAAAAGTTTAGCCCAAAATAGGAGGATTAGTGCTATTTGCCTTGAGCAGCACCAAAAGGGATTGGCTACTGATTATGAGGCAATAAGATCTAGGGTTTTGAAAGAAGGCAAAGTGTTGCCGATTGATCAAATTGGCATGAGAAAATATTCAATAACAATGCACATGTCTTCATCGATCATTGCAGCATGTTATACACCCCCTATACAATCGCAAAATTTCGGCAACATCAAGTCATTGCCGAAAGATCGTAAAAGTATTGGGGGGCAAGCCGATCCAAGCAGGGACGAGTTTAAAGAAAAATATGTGGCCCGAGTGGACAAGAACAAGCCAGAGCTCACAGGGAATAGCGTTAATGAATTTACTACACCTACCCTTGAGGAATTACCAGTAAAATATCGAAAATCTTATGAAGCACTCAAGAAGAAGCGTGGAGAGGAAGATTTGCAAGAGTACATCTAGTGCCTTTCTCCATGCAACAGCCATGTTGGCCCCTCCACACTCGTAAGGCAAGATAAAAAAGAAGCTTTGCAAGCAAATCAGCAAAAAAGGATTCACTCGGGTAATACAGTGGTTTCGGTTGAAACCAGATTGAGCACTGAGATAGCTAATGCCGAGTGCATCAAGCCATTTATTACCAAGTGTGCCAAAATAGATGATGCAAGCTTCGCTGAGCAAAGGAACGACAAAACGCAGCAAATTGGCTGTCCTCGATTTTTCTAGATGTAAGGGAGCTTACATGCTACCCTATGAGTTTCGTGCCGAAAATATTGATGATCATCAAGAACAAAGTAATATGGCTGAACACAGTTCCATTAATGATGAACACCAAGAACAAGAAAATACAGCCGAGCAAAGTTCAACTGACAAAGAGCACCCGAGTGAAATCCACTCGGGCAATCCGACTGAAATATACTCGGGCAATCCGACTGAAATCTACTCAGACAATCCGAGTGATGAAGCACGAGATCCATAAAAAGAGGACGAGGCATTGGAGAATTATTCAAAAGTGGAGCAAGGTATTGTTCTAGTGGTGTAACCATCTCTTCCTTCCAACGTCTTCACAAAGGTACACCTAGCAGATAGTTTATTCAATTTTCGATCTGGTCAAAATCATATTGTTGATGCACTTGTTAGTAAGATTCTAATTAATTTTGAAAGACCAATCGAAATGAGTAATCTATTTGTTAGGAATGATCTTGTCACTAATCATGATAGTCAACACACGGTATCATTCATAGAGACTGGTAGTGATAACTCATCGCAACCAAAGTGTTTCCCACTATGCCGACTTAAAATTATGTTCATATGGGTAGCTTTGCTTGTTTCATGCCTGGGTAACAATTGGTCTCAAATGAGACATATATTTTGTAATTGTTTTGGTTGTGAAAACATAAAGTCATGTCCAAAGTCCTTCGAGATAGCCGATTCAAGAGCATCGGGAAAACAAGATGAAAATCAATGCATAGCCGAGTCAGATGAATCTAAGCCAGCACTACTCGGTTATTTTATTTTAGAACCAGTATCACAATGTCAATTAACAAACGGACAATGTACCTTCAGTCCGGGAATGGGTAATAATATCGTTGGTGCATCATCGACAAATCCTATTATAATTGATCATGATGTAAAGCCATCAGGACGAGAACAAATGCAATGTTTGTTCTAAGAGAATATCAAAGACAACAATGTGATTCATCAATCCGCACAATCGCTCAACATAGGACGATAGGAGTTTGTTGAGGCACGAGCATATGGCCAGTCGTATCAGATTGGTCTTGATGGTGATCAAATGTTGACTCGGCTATCTCAAGCAGATTCATCTAAAGGTCAACATGTACACACCGACGATGACGGGGTCAAGTCTTCAAGCAAGGATATGGTTAAAAAGTGCATCAACAACAATCTTGTAGACGATAATTCCATCAAAGCTACATTGGCGACATCTAGCACTAGGGGCAAAGAGAAAATTCGAAGACCGATGCACGCACAACTAAACAAAGCAAAGGCAATGGTAAGCACAAAGGTAAAAATCCGAAAGTCACTTTCACGCAGTTATTAGAAAAATATCAGAATATAAGTGAGGCAAAGAGTGCTTATTGGCCAAGTGAAACAAAATCATCAAAGTCACCCCGAGGCATAAATTTGAAGACTAGGATTGGCGAAGGAAGAAGTTGAGCAAACAGACCCCATATCCTCCTTTTGGGCCACCAATGCCGATGTCATGGATACCCCCTATGCTGACTATTATTCAGATCAATCATGGAACAAGTATAAATCAAGGGCACACTGTCCATCAGGTTCTAAACCACCTCACCAAAATTATGCAGCTCCGAGAGGATCATCATTTGTTCAACAACCACATGTTAAAGACCATTTCAATCATAAGGAATCGGTCCAGAACTCAAGCAAGAATAAAGAGGTGGTCAAACAAGTTTACCGTGTTAAAAGAGATGGTCGTAAGAGTGCAACTTCAGATTTGATCTCAAATGGAAAAGAGCCAATTAAAGTGTTGACATTGGCTACTAAAGGCAATGAGACAAAGCAACCAATTATTGTGAATCAAAGTGCCAAATCTGAAGAAAAGAAGTTGAGAGTGCACAAGGCCAAAAAGGAATTACCATTGGTCAAAATAGAATCACAGTCGAGATGCCCATTCAGCTTATCGTATTGGCAAAAGAGGGAATTACACAAACTTAGTGCACAAGAACTTGAAGAAAGGAACATTGCATGGGTTCCCAAAGGAAGTGCTCAAAATAAGATTTATGCGCAAGCCTCCATTACAAGAAGGGCATCAAAGGTGAAGAAGGAAAATAGTGAAAACTATGATGGACCAAGATTAAGGTTTCAGCATCTTCGGTGTACACATTGTCCATATTGTTCAACTATGCCATTAACGCCTATGCCATGGAATTCTTCATCGGGTATGATTGGTAACCCTCAATGGGCTTATTTTAACCCATGGATGCAATATAATTTCTTACATCATGAAAGGGTATTCCCAAGTCACTATACATTTGATTAGCTACAAGTTTGTTGCTGATCCAAAGGGCCAAAATACTTGATTTGTCATTTCATTTGTTTATTTTGGCTATATGTGCTCTGAATGAAGTTTACATGGTAATGGACGATATTTATCCATCGTCCTAAGAGTATGTCAATGCATGGCCGGTGCAATATTATAACATCGTCCTTAGTTTGATTGGAGAGCGAGACAAGGTATGTGCTCATGGAAATTTATATTTATATTTGAATGGAGTTGAGACATCATGACCGATGTCATTGAATACATGACACATAGACCAATTCACAATTACAAAATTGGCTAGGGGGCTTATACTTTGTTTTGATATGTTTTGGCTGATGCGTCTTTGAGATCTATAAGATGCCAAATCATAGCTGATTTTATTACTGAACATCAGATTAATGACATGCATAATATTGATACTAGCCTTATCTCTTTAGTACTATGGAGATTATGTTTTGATGGTTCAATTCGTAGCAATGGCCAAAGTGTTGGTGTTGTTTATATATCTCCTGATGATACTACTTTTGAAGCCTCATGACGCTTAGAATATTTTTATGCATGATTAATCAAAGCCGAATATGTTGTTATTCAGATCGACTCTTTTACTTGCTATAGGTGCTATACATATTGAGCTTTCGGTGATTCGTTATGAGTAGTGCAACAAATATCCAAGGGTTATCAATGTTTTGAGGAATCACTTATAGTTTATCTTGGGGTATGTATAGATGCAAAATTTACCTTGGGTTACATTAAAATTGTTCATATATTTAGACATGACAATTAGAGAGAGTTGGCATAGCAAGAATCGGGCTACCATGTCCATCATGTTGTATTGCATTTCTCTCAATAGCCGAGGCTTAGTCTCGTCTACATAGGTAAGGCCGAACCGAAGTCCACAGCTTCGTCCACTAATGAAATTTTTACGTAGGCAAAAGTAAGGATTGGAGAAATTTTATTGTTGATTATCTACAAAATCCTAGCAAAAGGGTGAACAATATGGTTCGGAGGATGACCTTGAGATACATATCTATTGAACTTTATCACCGGATTGTTAATGAAGCTGAGAGGGTTTCACCCAAGTTTACATCAGAAAGTTCACACAAGACATGGCCAATATATACTTATCATCCTAAGAACATATAAATGGCTGATGGAGTGTTGACATCGTCCTTAGAACAAACTTGGTACAAGTTATTTTTTGGCATGCTAGCTTTGCAGAAAAACAGGGGGCATGTGTTGACGCTCAAAAGTGGCACATTTATAAACAATGGCTTGAAGCTATGTCAAGATTAATTCAAACTTACTATTGAAAGTCACCATGAGATGGCTCTCTACGAGAAGATGAAGAGGAATATGAAGATGGTCTAAAATGGAGCTCGGATGTAAAAGTTATGACAAGTTCAGAGATACTCATGTCGACACCGGATTAAAGAATGACTAGAAACCCAATTAAGATTGCTTCAACTGGAGAAAGTTTCAACATGAAAGTTGTGCGCCTCGTCGAATCGATCGGTTTTGTCATAAAGATCATCCCAATCCAAGGTCATATGCAAAAGTTAGAGCCCGCATAGCACGACCCTCCAGTGAGCAAAATATGACGCCCGGAACCAGACACATATGTGGGTATGTCTGATGAGCTGCGTGAATAATTAGCTGTTTTGCGCGAGCGATTTGACCCTCGAGATGACCTTTGATGAAAAAACATTCAACATTAAAGGTGTTCGTCTCGTCGAAATGGTCAAGATTGCTTTTGGACTCGTTTCCATCCGAGGTCGTTTACCACCAAAAAAAGACCCACAAGGTGCAGCCAGTTTTAGACCGAACAGTTTTGGAATGTTCGGATAAAACCAATCCGAATTTGACTAGGGTTTTGGACGTGAATCCAAACATTTTCCTTGCACGGGAAGTCCGGCCGCCTCTTATATACCTATAAGGGGTGACGGCCGATTGAACAACACCAATCGAACCAATCAATCTATTACACTTTTGTGTTCATCTATCTTTATTCCCTATACCTATGTATCTTTCTTTCTCGTTCTTCGTTCGTTCTTCGTGTTGGAGGGCAGCGATCGACGAGGCTCTAGGTGCGAGAAAATGGACCTAGGGCAGCCCATAGCCGCCGCACTCCCTGACGGGGTCCCTCCCAGGCGTGTGGGGTTTCGGGTCTGCAAAAGCACCCGCCGACTGTCTTGCGTATCGCGCTGTTGATCGGGTCTCCTTCGACATGAGATGCGGTGTATCACCCCCAGCGTCGAGGGTACACGTGACGTGTTCGTGTGTCAACACAGGGTGCATGGTGTATGGCCACAAGGCATAGAATAAAATCTAGATCGGCGAATGTAGTTTTTGGGTGATCATGGATACTACTAAAAGGAAAGACATGTTCGTCAAAAGTGACATGACGAGAAATGATGACTCGTTGGGTGGCACTAGAAGAAAACAGGGCTTTGGTCCAGGCCAGGAAAGGGCATTAATCCTGGTTCTCTTACGAACTTGGACCAATGGGTGCATTTATCCCAGTTCTTGAGGCCAGGGCGCCAGCCGGGCCTCGAGGGCCATTTGTCCCGGTTCGTCTGACCCCTTTGGTCCCGGTTCCAGACATGAACCGAGACCACTGAGCGTCGCTCTTGGTGTAACATCTTTAGTTTCGGTTGGTTGTTGGAACCAGGATTAAAGGTCAGTCTTCTGTCCCGGTTCGGTCCACCAACCGGGACTAAAGGGATGCCTATATATAACCTCGCCCCTGCCGGCTCACTCCTCTATTTTTTGGCCGTGTGGGAGGTGTGTGCATGAGGTGTTCAATGAAATGCCCGAGCCACACTTAAGCTTTCTCCTCTCCAAGCTCTACCTGCAAGCTCCATTTCCCCTATGATTTGTCTAGGTTCGGCGCTCCGTCCCGTCCCGTCCCCGTACTCACCGCCGTTGATCGCCCGCGCCGATCTTGTCGCCAGCACCACCATGGTGAGCCTCTTGTTATTATCTTCTTTTTAAAAGAAAAAAAAATTTACTTGTATAATTTATGTAGATACTTGTATGATTTTCTTACTTTTATTATTGTTTATTATTATATAGTGCCATGGTTTTGGTATCCACTCCGGTCGGCCCTCGTCCTGTCTATGATTTGGATGTGGTATGTTATCTTTTATAACTATTTTTTCATTAAGTGTTTATGAAAATTACGCCGACCAACGTGACATAGATGTTTTTACCTAGGAGGTATGTGAACCGGAAATTCCAACCGACCCTCTTGTCGAGAGTTTAAATTTAGTTGAAAAAGAAAACAATTACTTGAAGAAAAAAATTAAAAGAATTGCGGAGGAGAAGATGGAATTGGAGTTGCATGTTGTGGATGTCGTTGATGATCACAAGAACAAGATGGATGCAATGCGCTTGAATATTAGAAAGATTAGAAAATATGCCATGATACTAAGGCTTGGTATCATTATGCCGTTGGATCAATTGTTACCTTAGATGCGATTATGATCGCATTTGTTGTTGCATTGAAATGTTTTACATAGTTTCAGTGTGTGTTTTAATTAGATGCTCTAGAGAGCTATATGTTGTTCAATGAGAACTATGAATGAACTTTATGTATTTTTTTTAGTAATAACATTTCATCACTACTGTAATTTGGTTTCAATGTGATGATGAACTTGTAGTAATTTGTCCACTTCTCTATTCATGATGTTCTATAATGGTTTTTGATACACGTAATTATATAATGCATGCAGATGAACTGGCAATGGATGTACGGTGACAGACGCACCTCCGAGTACATTGAGGGCCTGCATAATTTTCTCAAAGTGGCCAAGAGAAATAAGCAGAATGTTTTTATGTATTGTCCATGCCCTGTCTGATGGAATACGAAGGATTACTCTAACTTGAAAACCCTTCACGTCCACCTGCTTGAGAAGGATTTCATGCCACACTATAATGTTTGGACCAAGCACGGAGAAAGAGGGGTTATGATGGAAGACAACAAAGAAGAAGAGGATGATGGCAACTATCATTACAAAAAAAAGACACATCCATGACATTTTGGGCCGAATGAATTTTTTCCTGTCATGCTTATGACACTTTTGCGACGATAATTCTGAGAAAACACGGTATCATCATGGATGTGGCGGGATCCTACTTATACGTCAAAATGGGCTTTTCGTCCTGGGCGGGCCGGAGATGCAGATGGATGACATTCTTTGGGCCATCCATGACAGAAAAAACTGTGGTAGAAGCGAGGGAGAGGAAAATATCGGGGAGTTCCCGATTACGGTGGGTGGTCGAGGCCGAGTGATGCATGGAGGGATTGTGCGTTTCTCTCGTAAACGTACGCCCGTGGGTGCGAGGCGTTGGGCTCTAACTGAACCCGAGGGAGGCATTCGCCTACTGAACCCGAGCGATTGCACTTGCTACACGTTACTGAACCCGAGCGACCGATCGATCCCTGGCTGTTAACATAACTTGACAGAGCAATTCCTTCTCTACTACTGCTCACCGAAGCCGGTCGAACCTGCTGCCTATTGATGAATAGTGAGTGTTGTTGGGGGTTGGATGAACAGTTCCCGATGGGGATTGGATGAACAGGACCTTGTGGTAGTAGAGGTTGTTGCCGATAGATGAACAGGAACCTGATCAAGCTGGTTGGGGGTGGATGAACAGGACCGCATGGAGGGTTGGTTGAATAGTAGCTGGTGGATGGCTGGATGAACAGTACCCATTGAGAGGTGGTTGAATAGTAGATGGTGGAGGCTGGATGAACAGGAGCCCGTGGATGAACAGTAGCTGATGGAGGAAGGAGGGAGATGTCGTGGATGAACAGTCATAGGTGGAGGCTGGAGGAGGTCGATGGTGGGTGAATAGTAGCCCGTGGAGGCTGGAGCGAGGCAGTAGACGGTGGATGAACAGTAGCCCGTGGAATCCCGTTTTGCGGTACGCCAAAACCCTCCTAATGAACAGGACCCCCGTTTTGACCATAGGAGGTCGTAGAGAAGTCCGTTTCCTCTGTTTTGCGGTACACCACACCCCTCCCGATCAACAGGACCCCATTTCGAATGTAGGTGGTCGAAGAGAGTCCGTTTCCTCCATTTTGCGGTTGGCTACACCCCTCCCATTGAATAGGATCATGTTTCGACCGTAGGCGGTCGAGCAGAAGGCCGTTTCCTCCGTTCTGCGGTACACTAGGCCTCGTTTCGGCTATTCGGTCCAAGCCGGTTGGCTCCCGATGAACATGACGCATTATATTGCCTCCCGATGAACACGATGACGCAGTTTCTTTGTTCCGACCCAGCCGGTTGGCTGCCAATGAAGAAGACGCCATCGCTGCTCTCCGCTGCATCTCCATGTACACGAGCCTTGGCCGTACGTATGCGCGCATAGGCGTTCAAGACCCCGACCATATGTATGTATGTGGCTGTATTTACTTTCTTGCACCCTGGTTGTACGTACATGTACACGATATTGAGGGGACTACATGACATGCTACATCCGCGCTTGTACTACAACACGTGCCCTTCCTTACTTGGCCAGTTCATCACTGCAGCCTGCAGACAGACCGATCGACTAGTATGTACGTACATGTTCGCGACCAGAATGACAATGCTACGTACGCTTCGACAAGGTGGGTCCCGAGTGTCAGGGAGGATAAGAAGGCACTTCATTGTGTCCGAAGTTATTAATGGTCGAACCCAGCTGTAAAGGGGGGGTGAATCATTTTTTTTGCCCGTGATATGTCCGCACTTCCTTGTGTGCGAAGATGTAGTTTGTGGGTCCCAGTAGTCAGGGGAAAGTTTTTTTTCATGAAATATGGTGGCGTGACTGGTGGGTCCCTGCTGTCTGGTGGAGGAATAATTATTTTACGCGTAATAAGGTCGAATTACCTCACTGCGACCATGGACCCAACTGTCGGCGGATATGGGGTATCCAGCCCTGCCTGCCTGCGGCCCACCACATGGCTCCATCGACGGCCTAGTACGGCCCAGCTTCGACACCGACACTACAAGAGCCTTGCGAGGGGCCAAGCCTCACGAGGCGGACGACGCCAAGACCCCCGAAGGAAGCAGCCTCCTCAGGAGGGCTCCTGAGGGACGGAGAGTTTGATGCAAGATACCTCACGAGGCTCAGCTGACGTGAGCCGTGACAACCAAGGCCAGACGGGCGCCAGGCGTGTGCAGAGCGCAGGTTTCCTCTTCGGTGCAAGGGAGGCAAGCCACATGTGCGGAGTCCCGAGGAGTCAGCCAAACGTTGCCATTTTGGTGCAACGAGACCAGGACCGCCAGGACGGAGGTCATCAGCGAGCCCACCGCAGCATCACGACTAGAGGCTTTTCACAGGCGAAGACCACTTTTGTCAGGATAGACTATACTACTTGTCCCCTTTCAAATCCCGCCGTTGTGGAATCCCTTCCCGCTCTGTCGGTGTTCTGGGAACGGGGGTCCCCAGACTTGCCTGCCTGCGGCCTACGGCGTGGCTCAAGGGGCGGCCCAGCACGGCCCACCATCATCAGCACGAGCTCAAGACCCTCGCGAGGGGCCAAGCCTCGCAGGGTGGATGACAGAGAGCTTCCTTAGGCACGGCCTTGTCAGGCTGGCTCGCGAGGAGGCAGAGAGATCAAGGCGGGGTACCTCACGAGGTGCCCATGACGCAAGCCATGATGACCAAGGGCGCCAGGCGGGTGCCAGCCCGTGCAGTGTCCTCCTTTCCTCTTTGGTGCAAAGGGAGCGAGCGCAGGCGAAAGCATCAAGCAAAGGCATCCGTTTCGGTGCAACAAGACCAAGACCATCGCAACGGCAGGAAGGAAGTCATTGTGGAGCCCAAGCCGGCGTCACCACCAGAGCCTTTGACAGGCGAGGACCAACTTGAGTCAGGATAAGTGTACCGGATGTTCCCCTTCAAAATGGCCAATTGTTGGCACCCTTCCCGCTCAATATTTGGGAAGAGTCCCAGGGCGTTTGCCTATAAATAGGAATAGGCACCCGCAAGAGCGCATCATCTTGGAACCACCAGAAAGAGCGACTGAACTCCCCCTAGCAGTTCATCGCACCAGCCAAGAACAGACCCTCGCGAGGCTGTTCTTCCTTGTATTGTTCATCATCAGCCCAAGAGGCAATCCACCACATCACAAACTAGAGTTGGGTATTACACCACAATGGTGGCCCGAACTAGTATAAACCCTGTGTCTCTTGTGTTGTTCCTTTCATGGCTTAGATCCCAGCGAGGCGCGAGGTGCAGGTAGGTAGAGGGCGAGATCTTCGCACGCACCCCAGTGTTCGAACCTAGAGGGTCTGCCGGAAACCGAAATCCGACATTTGGCGCGCCAGGTAGGGGTGCGCCGGAGCTTTTCCTTCCGCTGACCTGCTCTCCGCCGACACCGCGACTCGCCCTGTGGTGAGCAGCGCGCCGCCCGCTCCGGTCGCTAGCTCTAGCGCGGGGGTCAGGGGGCTTCGAGCCTTGGCCCCAGCCTTGCGACAGGTGCGGTGGCCGGACAAGTTTAAGCCGGCGGCGCCGCCGCGCTACAACAGCACAAGTGATCCGCTGGCTCTCCTACTAGCGTACGAGGAGGCCATCCTCAAAGCAGGAGGCGACGACGGGGCCATGGCTAACTGGCTTCCCATGGCCCCCACCGACGCCCCACTCATGTGGCAGCTCCACCTGCCGGCGGCTTCCGTGGCCCCTTGGGAAGAGCTGCGCAACCTCTTCCTCGCCCAGCACGCTGCACCGGCGCCCCGGTCATCCCGGCCCTCCTGGGTGGCTCGCACGCGCCACCTTCGGGCCGCCGCGTCAAGCCATTCGTCCGCCAGGTCGGCGCTGCCTCCACGCGGCAGGGGGCTTCCTCAGGTCGTTCGGTGCCCAAGGCCGATCTGGCCTACAGCTCAGAGGACCACCCCTCCAACTCGGCCTGCTCGGGCGCGCTCCCGATGCTGTGCACCCCCACCATCTGCCAGGTGGCCGTCACCAGGACTCTCATCGACGGCGGCTCGGGCCTCAACATGCTCTCGATAGAAGCCTTCAGCCTCCTCCACATACCACCGGAGCGGCTTCAGCCCAGCCGGCCATTCTTGGGCGTCGGGGGCGGGTCCTCCAGCTCCCTGGGCAGATCCGTCTCCCGGTAACCTTCGACACCTACAACAACTTCCGCACGGAGCTAATTGACTTCGACATCGCCCCCATCGGCCTCCCATACAACACCATCCTCGGCTACCCAGCGTTGGCCCGATTCATGGCCGTGACTCACCCAGCGTACAACCTCATGAAAATGCCCGGGAGAAGCGGCGTTGTTACCGTTTGTGGAGACACCGGGGATGCGTTCCAAGTGCTCAAGCACGCCTTCAAGGTGTGCGGCGTCGGCACAGCCTGCCGACTCGGATGCCCCTGAGCCCAACGGGGCTGCGCCGGCCAAGAAGAAGCAGTTGTTCACCCAAGACAAGGCAGAAACCAAGCAGATACTGGTTGAAAAGGACGGATCCACTGATGCCACCTTCACCATAGGCGCCAACCTCGAGCCCGAGCAGGAGGAGGCCCTGGTCAAGTTCCTGCACGCGAACAAGAAGGTGTTCGCATGGGAGCCTGACCAGTTGGCGGGGGACCCTAGAGGCGTAATCAAGCACCACCTCAACATGTGCCCCAATGTCCGCCCCGTGAAGCAGAAGGCAAGGCGGCAGTCCACGGAAAAGCAGGCTTTCATCATCCAAGAAACCCGCAAGTTGGAAGCTGCAGGGGTCATTCGCGAGGTCCGATACCCGGATTGGTTGGCCAACCCAGTCGTCGTGCCAAAGAAAGGGGGGAAGGAACGTATGTGTGTCTACTTCACCAACCTCAAAGCCTTCCCGCAAGATCCGTTTCTGCTCCCCCGCATCGATCAGATCGTCGACTCGACCGCCAAGTGCGACCTGTTATGTTTCTTGGATGCCTTGTCTGGGTATCACCAGATCAAGATGGCGGTAGCAGATGTGGAAAAAACGGCTTTTCTAACCCCGTGTGGGGTGTACTGCCACACATGCATGCCGTTCGGGCTGCGCAATGTAGGGGCGACCTTTCAGCGGCTGATGCACATCACCTTGGGCACGCAGCTCGGGAATAATGTTGAGGCTTATGTTGATGATATTGTGGTGAAGTCTCACGAGGCCAAGACCCTGATACAAGACCTGGAGGAAACCTTCGCAAGCCTCAACGCTGTGAGCCTGCGGCTCAACCCTGAGAAGTGTATGTTTGGGGTCCCCTCAGGCAAGCTCTTGGGCTTCCTCGTGTCCCACCGAGGCATCAAAGCTAACCCAGAAAAGGTCAAGGCGGTCGAGGACATGAGCCCGCCAAAGACCCTTAGAGAAATGCAGAAGCTCACTGGGCGCGCGACAGCACTAGGACGCTTCATCTCCAAGTTGGGGGAGCGAGCGCTGCCTTTCTTCCAGCTGATGAAGAAAAAGGGACCCTTTGAATGGACTGAAGAGGCCGACATGGCGTTCCAAGATCTCAAGAGGTACCTGACCGGCCCTCCGGTAATGGTGGCCCCGCGCCCTCAGGAACCCCTTGTGCTCTACCTTGCAGCCACTCCCTACTCCGCCAGCGCAACCCTGGTGGCGGTTAGGGAGGAGCGTCGGACCAAAGCCACTGCATCTGTCCGGGTCGAGGCGAAGGATGAACAAGGAAGACCCACAGAGACCACTACCACAACCAAGAAGGATCAGCCGCCGCAAGGGAACACACTCGGGACAGCGGAGACCCCTCCCCCTAGCGACCAGCCACTGGAGGCTCCCCTGTCTCAGGAGGCACCACGGTCTCCGGAGGGCACCATCGACACCAGCACTCCCAGCATCGTTGAACACCCTATGTACTTCGTCAGCACAGTGTTGCGGGACGCGTGGGTGCGGTACCCCATGCCTTAGAAACTCCTCCTCATGCTATTGGTGGCCTCGCGCAAGCTGCGGCATTATTTTTAGGGCCACCCCATCAAGGTTGTCTCAGCGTACCCTTTGGAAAGGGTGCTCAGGAGCCCTAACTCAGTTGGAAGAGTCGCTGAGTGGAACATTGAGCTGCAAGCGTTTCAGCTTGAATTCAGCACAACCAGCGTAATCAAGGGGGCCGCCTTGGCAGATTTCGTGGCGGAGTGGACAGAAGCGCCGGGCCTCAAGGCTGATGAGGATTGGTCCCTCTCCCCAGGAAGCGAGGCGCCGGACGGTTGGGTCATGTACTTTGACGGGACGTTCTCCAGGCTCGGCGCGGGGGCTGGTGTGGTGCTTATATCTCCTACTCAAGACAAGCTCTACTACACTGTGCAACTCTGTTTCCAGCACGGAGAAAAGGTGTCCAACAACATAGCAGAATATGAAGGCCTAATAGCAGGCCTGAAGGCCGCGACTGCCCTGGGAGTGAAGCACCTTACCATCAAGGGCGATTCACAACTCCTCGTCAACTTCTCCAACAAAGTATACGAGCCGAGGGATGAGCACATGCAAGACTACCTTGCGGAGGTCCGCAGGATGGAGAAGCAGTTCCAGGGGCTAGAGTTGCAGCATGTGCCCCGTGGCACCAATCAGGATGCTGACGACATCGCCAAACGAGCATCCAGGCGGCTACCTTAGGAGCCTGGCGTCTTCGAGGAGCGGCTCTTCAAGCCCTCGGCCATGCCATCATTGTCAAGCGCGGTGCAGCCTCGGGAGCAGCTCCCCCAGCCGCCAGCCTCGGGAGCCCCGATCTGTGGCCCGGCCTCAGGAGCGCGCCTTCTCTTGACGATGGAGCCTCAGGAGGGATGCTGGATCACGGAGCTCCGGAGCTACTTGACGCAAGGGACCTTGCCGGAAAAAGAGGAGGAAGCGGAGCGCATGGCACGGCAAGCCACAACATACTACATCAGGGATGGAGAGCTCTACCGGAGGCGACCGAATGATGTGTCCCTGCGCTGCATCTCCAGGGAGCAAGGGAAGGAACTGCTGGCGGATATACACGATGGGGACTGTGGGCATCATTCATCATCGCGGACCCTCGTTGGCAAGGCATTCCGCAGTGGATTCTATTGGCCCACTGCGCTCAATGATGTCGTCGAACTGGTGAAGGCTTGCGAGGCCTGCCAATTCCATGCCAAGCAGATCAATCAGCCGGCGGGAGGTCTGCAAACTATACCCCTCTCGTGGCCATTCACAGTCTGGGGGCTGGATATCCTGGGCCCATTTCCTCGGGCGCCAGGGGGCTATCGCTACCTCTACGTCGCCGTGGACAAGTTCACCAAGTGGGCTGAAGTGGAAGCCGTCCGCACCATCCCCGCAGGTTCTGCGGTCAAGTTCATCAAGGGCATCGTGAGCCGGTTCGGGGTGCCAAATTGCATCATCACCGACAATGCTTCGCAGTTCACCAGTAACCTCTTGAAAACATACTGTGCTAACCTTGGAACGTAGATATGCTACGCTTCTGTGGCGCACCCCCGGAGCAACGGACAGGCCGAGCGGGCCAACGCGGAGGTCCTGAGAGGCCTCAAGACCAGGACATTCAAGAAGAAGCTGGAGGCCTGCGGCCGAGGTTGGTATGATGAGCTTTAGTCCGTGTTGTGGTCTACAGAGACCGCGACCAAGCCAACTAGAGAGACCCCATTCTTCCTGGTCTACAGAGCTGAAGCGGTCATCCCTCATGAGGTCAGGCGTCGTTACGCATGGGTCCTGGCGTTCGACGAGGCGTAGCAGGATGCCATGCGGGGGACGGACCTCGTGCTGGGGGAGGAGCATCGTCGGGATGCTGCGCTCCAAGCGGCAAGATACCAACAAGCGCTGCGGCGACACCATTGCCGCAACGTCCACCCCAGGACTCTCGAGGTAGGGGACCTTGTGCCCAGACGGGTTCTCTCCAGGGAGGGACCCCACACCATCTCAAGAACACCTCTCCTCAGGAGGCTTGTTCTTCCATTGTACCTATTCATCCATAGCCCACCGAGGCAATCCACTACACCACACTGGAGTAGGGTATTACACAATAATGGTGGCCTGGACCAGTATAAATCTCTATGTTCATGTGTTTCTTTGAGCTCGACGCGTTAGTCCTAGTGAGATCACGAGTAGGTAGGTTGGGCAGGTTGAGATCTCCGCATGCACCCCAGAGTTCGAACCTTTCACGGGTTGCCGGACCCCGAAATCCGACAATTGGCGTGCCAGGTAGGGGTGCGTCCGAATCTTCTTCCTCGACCTCTAGATCGTGCTGATGACTCCAATGTCGGACGCTCCTCCATCGGTCCCATCGACGCGCATTCGTGAAGAAGCACCGGGGCTGTGCTGGTTCACCCCCTCCCTCCGGCAGGTGCAATGGCCGCACAAGTTCTATCCGGATATGCCGCCGCGCTACAACGGCGTGGCAGATCCTGTCCCCTTCCTTCAAGCATACGAGGAGGTAGTCTGGGCGGCCGGTGGCGAGGACAAGGTAAAGGCCAACTGGCTCCCCATGGCCCTCACTAGTGTGACACGCGCCTGGTTGCTCAACCTGCCGGCATCCTCTGTGGCCTCCTGGGAGGAGCTGTGCGACCTCTTCCTCGCCCACTACGGGGAACCAGCGCCCCCGGTCGTCGCAGCTCTCCTAGGCGGCTCGCAGGCACCACCATCCGACCGCCACATCAAGCAGTTCTGCCGGCATGCAGGCGGCATCCAGGCGAGCTCAGGGGCTCCCCCGGACAGGGTGGCACCCCAAGCTGACCTCACCTTCAGCCCCAAGGATCACCCCGAAGCCATGGTGGGAGCAAGCGTGCTCCCAATGCTTTGCACCCCCACCATCTGCCACGTGGCGATCACCAGGACCCTCGTCAATGGCGGGGCTGGCCTTAACATGCACTCCCCGGAGGCGTTCGGCCTTCTCCACGTACCGCCCAGCCGACTCTGCCCCTCGAAGCCTTTCTCAGGGGTCGGCGGCAGCTCCACCAAGCCCCTGGGACAGATCCGTTTTCCTGTCACCTTCGGGACACGCGACAACTACCGCACCAAGCTTGTCGACTTCTACATCGCCAAGATTGACCTGCCGTACAATGCCATTTTGGAATACCCGGCCTTGGCTCAGTTCATGGCTACAACACACCCCGCGTACAACCTCATGAAGATGCCTGGCAGTAATGGTGTCCTGACGGTGGCGGGGGATACCAGAGGTGCACTACATGCCCTCAAGCTCGCCTTCAGGGCGGCCACATCCGCGTTGTCCGGCAGGGAGAAGGAACAGGAGGCCCCAGAAGCAGCGCCGGCCAAGAAGAAGCAGCTGTTCTCTCAAGACCGAGCCGAGACGAAGCAAGTACTGGTCTGTGAAGATGGGACAGCCAGTGCCTCATTCACTATAGGGGCTGGTCTCCCTCAGGACCAAGAGGAAGCGTTGATCAGCTTTCTGCGAGCCAACAAGGATGTATTTGCTTGGGAACCCAAACACCTGGCTGTGGTCCCCAGGGGGATAATCGAGCATCACCTGAGGGTGTGCCCGAATGTGTGGCCAGTAAAGCAGGCCGCTCGGCGCCAGTCCACCGAGAAGCAAGCCTTAATCATCCAGGAGACCCGTAAGCTACAAGCCACAGGGGTCATCAGAGAGGTGCGGTACCCAGAGCGGCTGGCGAATCCCGTCATCGTCCCCAAGAAAGGAGGGAAGGAGCGCATGTGTGTTGACTTCACCAACCTCAACAAGGCCTGCCCGCAAGATCCCTTCCCGCTCCCTCGCATCGACGAAATCATCGACTGCACCACCGAGTGGGACCTATTGTGCTTCCTAGATGCCTTCTCCGGTTACCACCAGATCAAGATGGCCGTGGAGGATGTGGAGAAGACGACATTTCTCACCCCGTGTACGGCGTACTGTTACACCTGCATGCCTTTCAGGATGCACAATGCTGGGGCAACCTTTCAGTGGTTGATGCACATCGCCCTGGGTTCACAGATCGGGAGAAACGCCGAGGCCTATGTTGATGATATAGTGGTAAAGTCTCGGGAGGCCAGAACCCTGATAGAAGATCTAAAGGAGACGTTCACCAGCCTGCGCATAGTGGATGTGCGTCTTAACCCGGAGAAGTGTGTGTTTGGGGTCCCTTCCAGCAAGCTGTTGGGTTTCTTGGTGTCACACAGAGGGATCGAGGCCAACCCGGAAAAGGTCAAGGCGATAGAGGACATGAGCCCCCCTCAGACCCTGAAGGAGATGCAGAAGCTGGCCGGTTGCGTAACCTCGCTTGGGCGATTCATCTCCAACTTGGGGGAGCGCGATCTCCTGTTTTTTAAGCTGATGAAGAGAAAAGAGCCATTCGAGTGGACCCCAGAGGCAGACACAGCTGTCTAGGACCTCAAGAAGTATTTGATCAGCCCTCCGGTGATGGTGGCATCGCGCCCTCTTGAGCCTTTGGTGCTCTATCTAGCAGCGACCCCGCACTCAGTCAGCGCCGCCCTGGTGGCGCTAAGGGAGGATGACCAATCAAGAAGGCTCAGCAGGATGGACGACCGTCCAGCAAGGCGCAGCACCCCTAGGATGAAGCATCCGAAGCCTCAGCCAGCGCAGTGGTCAACGTCCCTCCTAAGTCCACGGTTGATCCCGTGGGTGTCAAGACTCCTGAGGATAGGCCTCCTGAGGCCACAGAGGGCATGTGCCCTCATGAGGAACAAGATCCCGTTGACGCCACGCTCCTTGTCGAGCACCCCGTCTACTTCGTCAGCACAATGCTGAGGGAGGCTCGGGCATGCTACCCAATGCCTCAGAAGCTTCCGCTCGCACTCCTCGTAGCCTCCAGGAAACTGCGCCATTACTTTCAAGGCCACCCCATCAAGGTTGTTTCAACGTACCCACTTGAGAGGGTGCTCCGGAGCCCGAACGCGGTTGGGCGAGTTGCCGAATAGAACATTGAGCTCCAAGCGTTCAACCTTGATTTCAGCACCACCAGGGTCATCAAGGGCGTGGCCCTTGCAAACTTCATGGCCGAATGGACTGACGCTCCTTACCACGGAGTAGTCGAGGAATGCTCCCTCCTGCCAGGTGACGAGGAGGCAGATGGATGGACCATGTACTTCGACTGGGCATTTGCGCGGCAAGGTGCAGAAGCAGGCCCCACCCTCATCTCACCCACCAAGGACAAGCTCTGCTACGCAATACAACTCTGCTCCCAGTAGGGCGAAAAGGTTTCCAATAATATCGCAAAATTTGAAGGCCTGCTCGCTGGGCTTAGGGCTGCGGCCACGCTGGGAGTAAAGCGCCTCACCATCAAGGGTGACTCTCAGCTTCTAGTCAACTTCTCCAACAAGGAATACACGCCCAAGGACGAGCACATGGAGGCATACCTAGAGGAGGTGCACAAGATGGAGAAGCGGTTCATGGGCGTGGAGCTGCAGCACGTACCGCGCGAGACGAACAAGGAAGCAGCTAACATCGCTAAAATAGCCTCTCGCAGACTCCCTCAGGAGCCAGGGGTGTTTGAGGAGCGGCTCTTCAAGCCATTTGCGACCCCTCACCTCACTACTCCAGCGCCACCTCCGGAGGACTTACCGCGGGCACCGGAGACAGGCGCCCAGCCTGCGGTCACCCCTCAAGAACCCGCCTGCTACTCGCGCTGGAGCCTTAGGAGGGGTGTTGGACTGAAGAATTCAAGTGTACTTGCTTCAAGGAACCCTGCCAGAGAAGGAGGAGGATGCCGAGCGCGTGGCCTATCAAGCCACCGCTTACTGCATCAAGGACGGTGAGTTATATCGCAGAAGACCCAATGACGTTTCGTTGCGATGTATCTCTAGGGAACAGGGGCTCGAGCTGCTATCAGACATACACGGTGGGGATTGTGGGCACCACTCCTCGTCGCGCACACTGGTGGGCAAGGCGTTCCGCAACGGTTTCTACTAGCTCACCGCGCTCAATGATGCAACAGAGCTGTTGCGCTCTTGTGAAGCATGCCAGTTCCACGCCAAGTAGATCCACCAGCCCGTGCAGGGCCTCCAGACGATCCCGCTCACGTGGCCGTTCACGGTCTGGGGGCTCGACATCTTGGGAACATTCCCTCGGGCGCCAGGGGGCTACCGATACCTCTACGTCACCATCGACAGGTTCACCAAGTGGGCGAACGTAGAAGCTATGCGCACCATCCCAGCTGGTTCAACCGTCAAGTTCATCAAGGGAACCATGAGCCGGTTTGGGGTCCCCAATCGCATCAGCACCGACAATGGCTCGTAGTTCACCAGCAACCTTTTCAAAACATATTGTGCTAACCTTGGAATGCATATCTGCTACGCCTCAGTCGCGCACCCACGGAGCAATGGGCTGGCTGAGAGGGCCAATGCGGAAGTCCTGAGAGGCCCCAAGACCCGGACATTCAAGAAGAAGCTCGAGGCCTACGGCAGGGGCTGGTTCGACGAGCTTCAATCCGTGTTGTGGTCCATCCACACCAACACAACCAAGCCAACGGGAGAAACACCTTTCTTCCTCGCCTATGGAGCAGAAGCGGTTCTCCCTCACGAGGTCAAGCATCGCTCCACGCGGGTCCTGGAGTTCGATGAGACATAGCACGACGCCATGCAGAGGATGGATCTCGTGCTAGGGGAGGAACGCCACTGTGAAGCCTCGCTCCGTGCAGCGAGGTACCAGCAGGCACTGCGGCGGTACCACTGCTGCAGCATCCGCTCTAGGACGTTAGAGGTGGGCAACCTCGTCCTGAGGCGGGTTCTCTCTAGGGAGGGTTTGCATAAGCTCTCTCCCATGTGGGAGGGCCCGTTTAGGATTGCCTGTGTCTCTAGGCCTTGCGCCGCACACCTGGAGACACAGGACAGGGTCCCCATCCAGAACGCCTGGAACATCCAGCACCTCCAGAAGTTCTACCCCTGAAGAAAGGCTCAAGCCTGTGAAGCAAGGCTCCTGCCTGTGAAGGTCTCTGCTCGTGACACTCTCACGTAATAATGAGTGGGGCTGTACATGCCCCGGAGTCTCCTGAGAGCTGCCATGGGGCCTCACGGGGGCTCCCTCTCACGTCCTAGTGGCAGCACTTAGCTCCGCGCTGGTGAGAAGACTAGATTAATTAGGTGCTGGACACGGCTGTTCATTTGCTTTCTAGTAGATCTTTCCATGGATTTGGAATTCTCGAATGCAGGTTCCTCAGAGTTGTCTTCTTCTTTTATGTTTTTTTGTCTAAGGATGAGAGAGAGGCTGCAGTTGCCCGCCACTTCTCCTCGTGCTCCTCGTGTGTGGGGCTAGGTAGGTGTGTGCGCCCGGGGATAACCCTCGTGTGCACGCACCATGCCGAACCTTGGTGTTTCGGCTTCATCCTCGCGAGAGGCCCTCGATCAGACCCACGGGAAAC
Source organism: Triticum dicoccoides (assembly GCF_002162155.2). Classification (NCBI taxonomy): domain Eukaryota; kingdom Viridiplantae; phylum Streptophyta; class Magnoliopsida; order Poales; family Poaceae; genus Triticum; species Triticum dicoccoides. The sequence continues at coordinate 123,610,225 of NC_041381.1, read as the reverse complement.
AGCACCCCTCACGTCTGTGCCCCTCGGGCGGCACGACACGGTGCGTCAGGTCCGGGCTACTCTGTGGCAGGGGGCTCGCGTAGAGAGGATGTGAACCGCTCGACAGTTTTTTCCTTTCTTTAGGAGCAGCCCTGCAGCAGCTCCGCAGCAGTCCTCGCTTAGTCCTCGAGGCCTCATGACCCTATGGCAGGGAGCTCCGTCGGGCACTTAAGGCAAAGCCTCTCAAGGTGGCTAACTACTACATGCATATCAAGCTAAGTCATCTTACCCCTGCTTACCCAAAGCACAAAAATGACAACACATCATTAAGACTTCAAGCATAAGCATAAGGGCATGGTTCATTACACACCCCAGCAGGGTAGACCATCCTCTTTTTTCAAATTACAGGAGAAAGGAAAATCTAAACAAAGAAGGCCCGAGGGCACACGAGCTTGTCACCAGCGCCACGTCCTCAAGTAGCGCGTCAAGGGAGCCCAACGCTCCACCAGTTCTTCCATAGATGATCTGGGGCCACCGACCTTGAGTCCATGTTCACCGGCCCCCAACTTCACGCTGGGCTCCTCTCTGACTTCACCGGAGCGTTGCGGCGGGACGAGCCACCAGCGTCCTCAACACGAGCATGATGACGTGGAGGACGGTCGTAGCTATCGCTGCTCGAGCTCCCATCCGAGGAAGAGCCGTCATCGCTGGAGGAGGAGCGCATGTCGCAAAGGCTAGGCTCGCCGTCGCCACCATGGTCATTGCTGCTATCATCCGGGCAGCACCCCATGCGGCGGCCGTCTCCCCTGAACACCCTCACATAGAGGGTCGCCAGGCCATCGTACTTGAAGTGGAGGGTGCACCTTCCGAACAGGCCACACGCGTGGGCGAAGGTTTGCCAGCCGCAGGTCAGCACCATGCTACCAGAGGTGGAGACCCCGTTACCAACCCACGAAGCCCTACTGCAGCACCCATCAGCCTATAGCCAGAGACCAGCAAGCCCTGAAGAAGGAAGCTCGCCGGAGAAGAAGCGTGGGAGTCGAAGCAAGGTGCCGGCCGAGCTCCCCGACCACAAAACGAACTCAGGGAGCACGTCCACCATGGTGCGCCTCCCTTCGTCATGGGCGCTGCTCTGGAGCTGGTGGCCCTCGCCGCGGGAAGAGGCGCCATGGCGGGTTCCTAGAGCAACGTTGCTTCTGGAGGGTGTGCGCCCGCGCTCCCTGGATGCTGCCAGAGGGGCCGCAACGTGCTTGCTGGGGCACCCACGGCCCCTCTTGGGAGGAGGAGTGGCTAGCCCTTCCTTGGGGGCCTTCCCCTTCTCGGCCGCTAAAAATCTCTTCGCCGATGCCATGTGATCAAGACGGATAGGAGAGAAGCAGGCGGGAGCAAGATGAAGGAAAGATGGACGGGGGGCTCTGCCCCTCCCTTACATTTATAGCCAAGGGGGGCCAACCGCCGGCCTCCACGACCCCGCGCAATCATGACCTTCTGCATGCCGCATCAACCAGTCAAGTCGAGCGGTTGCCGAGGCAGCATGGGGGAGCGGAGTCGCCCGCGTCCCATAAATCGCCACGCGTCATCAAGGCCGCGGGCAGTTGGGGACCACGGCGCTCCGCACTTGCCTTTTGGCTTGGCCTGGAAGCTAAGTCCGAGTGTGCCTTGGGCCCGAGGGCTACTGTCGGCATCCTAGATATGGGGGTATCCAACCCTGCCTGCCTGCGGCCCACCATGTGGTTCCATCGATGGCCTAGTATGGCCCAACTTCGACACCGACACTACAAGACCGTCGCGAGGGGCCAAGCTTCCACCATAGAAGAGGACGGATCCATGGGAAAACCCAGCACAAGTAGAACACCACACCAGCTCAAGAACACCTCTCCTCAGGAGGCTTGTTCTTCCACTGTACCTATTTATCCATAGCCCACCGAGGAAATCCACTACACCACACTGGAGTAGGGTATGTGAGGGAGTCCTGGATTAGGGGGTATCCGGACAGCCGGACTATATACTTTGGCCGGACTGTTGGACTACGAAGATACAAGATTGAAGACTTTGTCCCATGTCCGGATGGGACTCTCCTTGGCATGGAAGGCAAGCTTGGCGATTCGGTTATTAGATCTCCCTCTCTGTAACCGACTCTGTGTAACCCTAGCCCCCGCCGGTGTCTATATAAACCAGAGGGTTTAGTCCGTAGGACAAGAAAAATCATAATCATAGGCTAGCATCTAGGTTTTAGCATCTACGATCTCATGGTAGATCAGCTCTTGTAATACTCATATCATCAAGATCAATCAAGCAGGAAGTAGGGTATTACCTCCATCAAGAGGGCCCGAACATGGGTAAACATCGTGTCCCCAGCCTCCTGTTACCATTAGCCTTAGACGCATAGTTCGGGACCCCCTACCCGAGATCCACCGGTATTGACACCGACATTGGTGCTTTCATTGAGAGTTCCACTGTGTCGTCCCTGCTAGGCTTGATGGCTCCTTCAAACATCTGCAACGATGCGGTGCAGGGTGAGATTTTTCTCCCTGGACAGATCTTCGTATTCGGCGACTTGGCACTATGGACCAACTCTCGTGGCCATCTGGAGAAGATCGATAGCTACCCCCTGGCCACCAGGTCAGGTTTAGAAACTTGAACCACATGGCCGACATCCGCAGAGACTTGATCTTCGACGGGATTGAGCTTGCGTCAGGAGCATCGAACACTCACGATGTGCATGACTTAGATCTGCCATCGAATGGTGTTCGGGATATCGCACCCACAATTGCCCCGGACCTCAATCTGGAGCAGATCACACCATCTGAGGACGGGTGGATGGACCCCGCCATGCAGGCCGCACACTCATCAGTATTGGAGCCGAACACCGACTCCACCTCCAAGGAATTTGTGTCACCGGACCCCCGCTCTCGTCTCCGGCCTCAGGGTCCAAAGCGCGCACATCCGTGCCCATCGAATCTGATCGGACACCGATCATGGAGTTCACCTCCGCGGATATCTTTCAACACTCACCCTTGGGTGACATGCTAAATTCGTTAGGCCCTCTCTCTTTATCAGGAGACTCCTGGACGAACTATGTCCGGCTCGACTGGGATACGGACGACGAAGAAATTCGCAACCCACTCACCACCCACTTAATAGCCACTGTCGATGACTTAACCGACATGCTTGACTTCGATTCTGAAGACATGGACAGTATGGACGTCGATGTGGGGGACGATTTATAACCACCGCCCACGGGGCGCTGGACAACCACATCATCATACGATATATACATGGTGGACACGCTGAAGGAGGACATAGGCGACAAAAAGGATGCAACGGAGGATAATCCCCCCAGGCAGATACCAAAGCGACGGTGCAGGCGCCGCTCTAAGTCCAGCCACAGTAAAAATAGCGATAACATCGTAAGAGAATTTGACACCCCGGTTGACTCCAAAGGCAACAACGACCCCATGGACCCAGCGATGGAGCAAGATGAGCCAGGGCACGCCGAAAATAGCCCAGAGCAGATGCCCGATCACGGCGATCCCGAGGGTAAAACTCATCAACCTGCCTGCAAAGAGGAGGATAGTCCGGATGACGCATTCATCATCCCGAAAACATGGTTGGAATAAGAGAACCTCCACAGAAGATTTATGGCCACCGCGAGGAGCCTGAAGAAGCAGAAGCAAAGGCTTAAGGCTATGCAGGATGCACTCAATCGCAGATGGAACAAAGTGTTAGACACCGAAGAAAAATATGGCGACGATCGCCACACAAAGAGCTACCCAAAGCGCAAACTACTGCCCAAATTCGACGACGAGGTCATAGAGCCCATTCCGCCGAAGAATAATACGGCCGATCAGCCCAACCGACCACCTCGTGGCCGCGACAGAGCGACTAGTGATGCTGCACACAAGCCAGCACACGATTTATGTGAGCTCCTGGACAAAAAGGATGGTGCGACCAGGTCCATCAATGGATCTAAAGGACGTGCTCCGGTGCAAGATCATAGCCACCAAAACGATAATATTGATCGAATACCTGTTCGGAATCAACCCCGAATAGAACAACCATCGACAACATGCCACGACACATCCAATTACAGGGGTGCAGCACACCCCTGTGCTTTACCGATGAAGTACTGGATCATGAATTTCCATAGGAATTCAAACCCGTGAATATAGAGGCATGCGACGGAACGACAGACCCTGGGGTCTGGATTGAGGATTTTATCCTCCATATCCACATGGCTCGTGGAGATGATCTCCACGCCATTAAATACCTACCCCTCAAGCTGAAAGGACTAGCTCGGCATTGGTTGAAAAGCCTCCCCAAAAACTCAATTGGAAGCTGTGAGGAACTTGAGGATGATTTCAGGGCTAATTTTCAAGGGACCTATGTCCGACCTTCGGATGCAGATGATTTAAGTCACATAATACAACAACCCTGAGAGTCAGCCCGTAAGCTTTGGAACATATTTCTCACTAAGAAGAATCAAATAGTTGATTGTCCGGATGCCGAAGCCTTAGCAGCCTTCAAGAACAGTATCTGAGACGAATGGCTCGCCAGACACCTCAGCCAAGAAAAGACGAAGACAATGGCGGCCCTAACAAGCCTTATGACCCGCTTTTGCGCGGGTGAGGACAGCTGGTTGGCATGTAGAGGCACCAGCGACCCAGGTACATCCAAAATTAGGGATGGCAACGGGAAGCCACGACGCAATAAAAGCAAGCGTCGAAACAATGAAGAAAGTCCGGACAATACGGCGGTCAACACCGGATTCAGGGGCTCTCGACCCGGTCAACAGAAGAAGCCATTTAAAGGCAGCAAAGATGGACCATCTAGCCTGAACAAGGTCCTGGACAGACTATGTCAAATCCATGGCACTCCCGAAAAACCTGCAAATCACACTCACATAGAATGCTGGGTCTTTAAGCAGGCCGGCAAGCTAAATGCCGAACACAAAGGAAGGGAGACACCAAGTGAAGACGAGGATGAGCCTCACCAACCGAACACTGGGGGACAGAAACAATTCCCACCAGAAGTCAAAATAGTGAATATGATCTACACAAATCGTATACCGAAGAGAAGGCGCAAACGCGCACTCAGAGACGTATACGCTGTAGAGCCCGTCGCCCCCAAATTCAACCCCTAGTCGGCCTGTCCGATCACTTTGATCGCAGGGATCATCCGACTGGTATCCGGCACGGAGGATCGGCTGCCTTGGTGCTCGACCCAATATTTGATGGATACCATCTCACTCGAGTCCTTATGGACGGCGGCAGTATTCTTAATCTGATATATCAGGACACTCTCGGCAAGATGGGGATAGACCCGTCAACAATTAGCCAAAGTAACACTACCTTTAAAGGAGTAATACCAGGCGTCGAGGCCCGCTGCACGGGCTCCCTCGTATTAGAGGTTATATTCGGTTCTCCCGACAACTTCATAAGCAAAGAATTACTCTTCGACATCGCTCCATTCCGAAGCGGCTATAACGCACTACTCGGAAGAGTGGCCTTCGCTCGCTTCACCGCAGTACCGCACTATGCCTACCTCAAACTCAAGATGCGCGGTCCACGTGGCATAATGACAGTTAGCGGAAAACTAGAGCGTTGTTTACGTGCGGAAGAATATGTGGCAGCTCTAGCAGCCAAACACTAAGCGGCCTCTCCAACCAGAATACATGATCGGTCGTCAAGACCACGGACACGGTTAGACGAGTCCGATGCACCGCCAGTGGTAATAGCCTAGATAAACCTGAGCTGGGGTCCACAGATATACCCCCACAGGCGGTGCTAGGGGCTGCAAACATGTAACAAAGCCCACAGTTCGGCTTGCCCTATTAATATAACAATATATTGCATTTTCATGTTTCATTGAGAATGACCAACTTCTCGCACGATTACACCAGACTCTTTTACCCGAGTGTTTTTTCCTCCATCTTGCAGATTACAATCGTGCGACACCCTTCCAGGATACGGCACAACGGAGACAAAGGCGCAGACGTGTAGCAGGGCCCCGCTCAAATGTTTCTCTTTAGATTAAGCGCATGTATAAACCTTCTTTAATGTCTCTTGTTGCCTGACATCCCACGGGTATTTAATACACCCATGAGGGATACTGGCGTTATTGGCATTTTGCCACAACAGATTAATGCACGTACCTAGAAATACAAGGTTCATTATCGATGGCGTTACTCAGCCCAGTATATGTTATAAAGTCCGAACACCTTCGAGAGAGTTTGGCGTCACGAGTCCGGCCTTATATGCATCAGCTCCGAATCATGTCTTTGGTCAAATGTTGGGTTTTCCCGGCTCCTGGGTTTGCTACCTTATGTTTCGTTTTATCGGCTAAGGCGGCCAAAGGACAACAACTGTGATTGTGCCCTGGTTATTCCGGATGAGCACCTCAGTAGAGAAAGCCAAAAACTGACTGTCATGATACAGCGAGAGACTGGTCAACCACTCGATGACTTATGGGAATCTTCGGGATTCCTCCGCATTAACGAAGGACTGTTTCCCGGTCATGTACATACGTGCATCATATTCGGATGAACGCGGAAGCACCAGGGGCTATATAGTAGCCCCACCATCAAACCCCTATGGCTAAGTGAAAGCGTTAAAGCTATATAGTCCAGTTGCCTAGTTCGACGTGTGATCACCTCATTAACGGACCAAGACGTTGGATCTGTTGGGGAACATAGTAATAATTCAAAATTTTCCTACGTCTCACCAAGATCCATCTAGGAGATTCTAGCAACAAGAGAGAGAGAGAGAGGGAGTGCATCTTCATACCCTTGATGATCGCTAAGCGGGAGGGTTACAAGAACGCGGTTCATGGAGTCGTATTCGCGGCGATTCAAATTGTGGAAGATCCGATCTAGCGCCGAAGGGACGACGCCTCCATGTTCAACACACGTACAGCCCAGGGACGTCTCCTACTTCTTGATCCAGCAAGGGGTGAGGAGAAGTTGAGGGAGTACTCCGACAACACGATGGCGTGGTGGTGGTGGAGCTCGTGGTTATCCAGCAGGGCTTCGCCAAGCATTACGGAGGAGGAGATGTACGAGGAGGGAGGGGCTGCGCCAAGGGAAGGGTGCATCTCCCATGCGCCTGCCCACTACATATATGGGTGGAGGGGGCTGATTTCTTGCCCTCCAAGTCCATTGGGGCGTTGGCAAAGGTGGGAGGAAAGAAATCCCATCCTTTGCTTTCCCCACTGATTGTTATCCCCCCTTTTTAGGGATCTTGATCTTATCCCTCCGGGATATGATCTTATTCTTTCTAAGGGGGGATCTTGGTGCGCCTTGACCAGGGGTGTGGGGCCTTGCGCCCACTACCCACGTTCATGTGGGCCCCCCATGCAGATGGGCCCCACTCCGGAACCTTCTAGAAACTTCCCGGTACAATACCGAAAAATCCCGATCATTTTCTAGTGGCCAAAATAGGACTTCCCCATATATAAATCTTTACCTCCAGACCATTCTAGAACTCCTCGTGATGTCTGGAATCTCATCCGAGACTCCGAACAACTTTCGGTAACCACATACAATTCCCATAACAACTCTAGCTTCACCAAACCTTAAGTGCGTAGTCCCTACGGGTTCGGGAACCATGCAGACATGACCGAGATACCTCTCCGACCAATAACCAATAGCGGGATATGGATACCCATATTGGCTCCCACATGTTCCACGATGATCTCATCGGATGAACCACGATGTCGGGGATTCAAACAATCCAGTATACAATTCCCTTTGTCCACCGGTATGTTACTTGCCTGAGATTTGATCGTCGGTATCCCAATACCTTGTTCTATATCTCTACCGTCAAGTCTCTTTACTCGTTCCGTAATGCATGATACCATGGCTAACTCATTAGTCACATTGAGCTCATTATGATGATGCATTACCGAGTGGGACCAGAGATACCTCTCCGTCATATGGAGTGACAAATCCCAGTCTCGATTTGTGCCAACCCAACAGACACTTTCGGAGATACCTGTAGTGCACCTTTATAGTCACCCAGTTACGTTGTGACGTTTGGTACACCCAAAGCATTCCTACGGTATCCGGGAGTTGCACAATCTCATGGTCTCAGGAACTGATACTTGACATTAGAAAAGCTCTTAGCAAACGAACTACACGATCTTGTGCTATGCTTAGGATTGGGTCTTGTCCATCACATCATTCTCCTAATGATGTGATCCCGTTATCAATGACATCCAATGTCCATGTTCAGGAAACCATAACCATCTATTGATCAATGAGCTAGTCAACTAGAGGCTTACTAGGGACATGTTGTGGTCTATGTATTCACACATGTATTACGGTTTCCAGTTATCACAATTATAGCATGGGCAATAGACAATTATCATGAACAAGGAAATATAATAATAACCATTTTACTATTGCCTCTAGGGCATATTTCCAACAGTCTCCCACTTGCACTAGAGTCAATAGTCTAGTTCACATCACTATGTGATTGTAATGAATCCAACACCCATGGGGTTTGATCATATCTCGCTTGTGAGAGAGGTTATTAGTCAACAGGCCTGAATCTTTCAAATCCGTGTGTGCTTCACAAATCTCCATGTCATCTTGTAGATGCAGCTACACGCGCTATTTGGAACTATCCCAAACAACTGCTCTATTATGCGAATCCGGTTTACTACTCAGAGTCATATGGATTAGTGTCAAAGTTTGCATCGACGTAACCCTTTACGATGAACTCTTTTACCACCTCCATAATTGAGAAAATTCCTTAGTCCACTAGTTACTAAGGATAACTTTGACCGATGTCCTGTGATCCATTCCTGGATCACTCTTGTACCCCTTGACTGACTCATGGCAAGGCACACTTCAGGTGCGGTACACAACATAGCATACTGTAGAGCCTACGCCTAAAGCATAGGGGACGACCTTCGTCCTTTTTCTCTCTTCTACTATGGTCAGGTCTTGAGTCTTACTCAATACTCACACCTTATAACACAACCAAGAACTCCTTCTTTGCCGATCTATTTTGAACTCCTTCAAAATATTGTCATGGTATGTATTCATTTGAAAGTACTATTAAGCATTTTTGATATATCCTTATAAATGTTGATGCTCAATGTTCAAGTAGCTTAATCCAGATTTTCCATTGAAAAACACTTTTCAAACAACCCTATATGCTTTCTAGAAATTCTACATCATTTCCGATCAACAATATGTCAACAACTTATTCTTATCAGAAATGCTATAATGCTCCCGCTCACTTCTTTGGAAATACAAGTTTCTCATAAACTTTGTATAAACCAAAAATATTTGATCATCTAATCAAAGCGTATATTCCAACTCCGAGATGCTTACTCCAGTCCTTAGACGGATTACTGGACCCTTGCATACTTGTTAGCATCTTTTAGGATTGACAAAACCTCCTAGTTGTATCTAATACAACCTTTCCTCAAGAAAATCATCGAGGAAACAATGTTTTGACATCTTATCTGCAAGATTTCATAAATAATGCGGTAACTGCTAATATAATTTCAACAGACTCTTAGCATCGCTACGAGTGAAAAAGTCTCATCGTAGTCAACTCCTTGAACTTGTCGGAAAACATTCGTAATGACAAGTCGAGCTTTCTTAATGGTGATACTTACCATCATTGTCCGTCTTCCTTTTAAAATCCATCTGTACCCGACAGCCTTACGACCATCAAGTAGTTCTTCCAAAGTCTATACTTTGTTTTCATACATGGATCCTCTCGGATTTTATGGCCTCGAGCCATTCGTCGGAATCCGGGCCCACCATCGCTTCTCCATAGCTCGTAGGTTCATTGTTGTCTACCAACATAACCTCCAAGACAGGATTACCGTACCACTCTGAAGTAGTACACATCCTTGTCGACCTACGAGGTTTGGTAGTGACTTGATCAAAAGTTTCATGATCACGATCATCAGCTTCCACTTCAATTGGTGTAGGTGCCACAGGAACAACTTCCTGTGCCCTGCTACACACTAGTTGAAGTGACGGTTCAATAACCTCATCAAGTCTCCACCATCCTCCCATTCAATTCTTTCTAGAGAAACTTTTCCTCGAGAAAGGACCCATTTCTAGAAACAACCACTTTTGCTTCTGGATATGAAATAGGAGGTATATCCAACTTTTTGGGGTGTCCTATGAAGATGCATTTATCCGCTTTGGGCTTGAGCTTATGAGGCAAAAACTTTTCCGCATAAGCGTCGGAGCCCCAAACTTTTAAGAAAGACAACTTAGGTTTCTCTAAACCATAGTTCATACGGCGTCATCTTAATGGAATTACATGGTGCCCTATTTAAAGTGAATGCGGGTGTCTCTAATGCCTAACCCATAAACGATAGTGGTAATTCGATAAGAGACATCATGGTATGCACCATATCCAATAGGGTACAACTATGATGTTCGGACACACCATCACACTATGGTGTTCCAAGCGGTATTAATTGTGAAACAATTTCCACAATGTCTTAATTGTTCAGCAAACACGTAACTCAGATATTCATCTCTATGATCTTATCATAGTCATTTTATCCTCTTGTCACGACGATCTTCAACTTCCACTGAAATTACTTGAACCTTTCAATAATTCAGACTCGTGTTTCATCATGTAAATATACTTAGCATCTACTCAAATCATCGGTGAAGTAAGAACATAATGGTATCCATTGCGTGCCTCAGCACTCATTGGACTGCACACATCAAAATGTATTACTTCCAACAAGTTGCTTTCTTGTTCCATCTTACTGAAAATGAGGCTTTTCAGTCATCTTGACCATGTGGTGTGATTTGCATGTCTCAAGTGATTCAAAATCAAGTGAGTCCAAACGATCCATCTGAATGGAGTTTCTTCATGTGTACATACCGATAGACATGGTTCGCATGTCTCAAACTTTTCAAAAACGAGTGAGTCCAAAGATCCATCAACATGGAACTTCTTCATGCGTTTTATACCAATATGACTCAAATGGCAGTGCCACAAGTAGGTGGTACTATCATTACTATCTTATATATTTTGGCATGAACATGTGTATCACTACGATCGAGATTCAATAAATCATTCATTTTAGGTGCTAGACCATTGAAGGTATTATTCAAATAAACAGAGTAACCATTATTCTCCTTAAATGAATAACCGTATTGTGATAAACATAATCCAGTCATGTCTATGCTCAATGCAAACACCAAATAACAATTATTTAGGTTTAACAAATCTCGATGTTAGAGGGAGCGTGCGATGTTTAATAACATCAACCTTGGAAATACTTCCAACACATATCGTCACCTCGCCTTTAGCTAGTCTCCGTTTATTCTGTAGCCTTTTATTTCGAGTTACTAACACTTAGCAACCGAACTGGTATCTATTACCCTGGTGCTACTAGGAGTACTAGTAAAGTACACATTAATATAATGTATATTCAATATACTTTTGTCGACCTTGCCAGCCTTCTCATCTACCAAGTATCTAGGGTAGTTCTGCTTCAGTGACCATTCCCCTCATTACAGAAGCACTTTCTCGGGTTTGGGTTCAACCTTGGGTTTCTTCACTAGAGCAGCAATTGATTTGCTGTTTCATGAAGTATCCCTTCTTTCCCTTGCCCTTCTTGAAACTAGTGGTTTCACTAACCATCAACAATTGATGCTCCTTCTTGATTTCTAATTTCGCGGTGTCAAACATCGCGAATAGCTCAAGGATCATCATATCTATCCCTGATATGTTATAGTTCATCACGAAGCTCTAGTAGGTTGGTGGCAGTGACTTTGGAGAAACATCACTATCTCATATGGAAGATTAACTCCCACTCAATTCAAGTGATTGTAGTACTCAGACAATGTAAGCACATGCTGAATGATTGAGCTTTTCTCTCTTAGTTTGTAGGCTAAGAAACTCATCGGAGGTCTCATACCTCTTGACGTGGGCACAAGCCTGAAATCCCAATTTCAGCCCTTTGAACATCTCATATGTTTCGTACGTTTCAAAAATCATCTTTGGCGCCCCAATTCTAAACCATTTAACATTACTGAACTATCACGTAGTCATCAAAACGTGTATGTTAGATGTTCGCAACATCCACAGACGATTTTCGATGTTCAGCACACTGAGCGGTGCATTAAGGACATAAGCCTTTTGCACAGCAATGAGGACAATCCTTAGTTTACGGACCCAGTCCGCATAATTGCCACTATCAACTTTCAACTAAATTTTCTCTAGGAACATATCTAACAGTAGAACTAAAGCGCAAGCTACGACATAATTTGCAAAGACCTTTTGACTATGTTCATGATAATTAAGTTCATCTAATCAAATTATTTAATGAACTGCCACTCAGATAGACATCCTCTAGTCATCTAAGTGATACATGATCCGAGTCAACTAGGCTGTGTCCAATCATCACATGAGACGGACTAGTCATCATCGGTGAACATCTTCATGTTGATCGTATCTACTATACGACTCATGTTCGACCTTTCGGTCTCTTGTGTTCCGAGGCCATGTCTGTACATGCTAGGCTCGTCAAGTCAACCTAAGTGTTTTGCATGTGTAAATCTGGCTTACGCCCGTTATATGCGAACATTAGAATCTATCACACCCAATCATCGCGTGGTGCTTTGAAACAACAAACTTTCGCAATGGTGCACAGTTAGGGGGAACACTTTCTTGAAATTTTAGTGAGGGATGATCTTATTTATGCTACCATCGTTCTAAGCAAAAAAGATGTAAACATGACAAACATCACATGCAAATCATAAAGTGACATGATATGACCAATATCATCTTGCGCCTTTGATCTCCATCTTTGAGGCATGACATGATCACCTTCGTCACCAGCATGACACCATGATCTCCATCATCATGATCTCCATCATCGTGTCTTCATGAAGCTGTCTCGCCAACTATTATTTCTACTACTATGGCTAATGGTTAGCAATAAAGTAAAGTAATTACATGGCGTTTTCAATGACACGCAGGTCATATAACAAATTAAGACAACTCCTATGGCTCCTGCCGGTTGTCATACTCATCGACATGCAAGTCGTGATTCCTGTTACGAGAACACGATCAATCTCATACATCACATATATCATTCATCACATCCTTTTGGCCATATCACATCACATAGCATACCCTGCAAAAACAAGTTAGACGTCCTCTAATTGTTGTTGCATGTTTTACATGGCTGCTATGGGTTTCTAGCAAAAACGTTTCTTACCTATGCAAAAGCCACAACGGTGATATGCCAATTGATATTTACCCTTCATAAGGACCCTATTCATCGAATCCGATCCGACTAAAGTGGGAGAGACAAACACCCGCTAGCCACCTTATGCAATAAGTGCATGTTAGTCGGTGGAACCTGTCTCACATAAGCCTACGTGTAAGGTCGGTCCGGGCCGCTTCATCCCACAATGCCGCCGAATCAAGATAAGACTAGTAATGGTAAGCAAATTGAACAAATCATCGCCCACAACTACTTTGAGTTCTACTCGTGCATAGAATCTACGCATAGACCTAGCTCATGATGCCACTGTTGGGGAACATAGTAATAATTTAGAATTTTCCTACGTATCACCAAGATCCATCTAGGAGATTCTAGAAACAAGAGAGAGAGAGGGAGTGCATCTTCATACCCTTTAAGATTGCTAAGCGGGAGGGTTACAAGAACGCGGTTGATGGAGTCATACTCGCGGCGATTCAAATCGTGGAAGATCCGATCTAGCGCCGAACGGACGACGCCTCCGTGTTCAACACGTGTACAGCCCGGGGACGTCTCCTCCTTATTGATCAAGCAAGGGGAGAGGATAAGTTGAGGGAGAACTCTGACACCACGACGGCGTGGTGGTGGTTGAGCTCGTGGTTATCCAGCAGGGCTTCGCCAAGCACTATGAAGGAGCAGATGTACGAGGAGGGAGGGGTTGCGCCAAGGGAAGGGTGCATCTCCCATGCGCCTCACCTCTATATATAGGGGTGGAGGGGGCTGATTTCTTGCCCTCCAAGTCCATTGGGGCGTTGGCAAAGGTGGGAGGAAAGAAATCCCATCCTTTCCTTTCCCCACCGATTGTTATCCCCCCTTTTTAGGGATCTTGATCTTATACCTTCGGGATATGATCTTATTCCTTCTAAGGGGGGATCTTCGTGCGCCTTGACCAGGGGTGTGGGGACTTGCCCCCACTACCCACATTCATGTGGGCCCCACCATGCAGGTGGGCCCCACTCCGGAACCTTCTATAAACTTCCCGGTACAATACCGAAAAATCCCGATCATTTTCCGGTGGCCCAAATAGGACTTCCCATATATAAATCTTTACATCCGGACCATTTTGGAACTCCTGGTGACGTCTGCGATCTCATCCGACACTCCGAACAACTTTTGGTAACCACATACAATTCGCATAACAACTCTAGCGTCACCGAACCTTCAGTGTGTAGACCCTACGGGTTTCGGAACCATGCAGACATGACCGAGATACCTCTCCGGCCAGTAACCAATAGCGGGATCTGGATACCCTTATTGGCTCCCACATGTTCCATGATGATCTCATCGAATAAACCATGATGTCGGGGATTCAATCCATCCCGTATACAATTCCCTTTGTCCATCAGTATGTTACTTGCCCGAGATTTGATCGTCGGTATCCCAATACCTTGTTCAATCTTGCTACCAGTAAGTCTCTTTACTCGTTCCGTAATGCATGATTCCGTGGCTAACTCATTAGTCACATTAAGATCATTATGATGATGCATTACTGAGTGGGCCCAGAGATACCTCTCCGTCATACGGAGTGACAAATCCCAGTCTCGATTTGTGCCAACCCAACAGACACTTTCGGAGATACATGTAGTGCACCTTTATAGTCACCCAGTTACGTTGTGACGTTTGGTACACCCAAAGCATTCCTACGGTATCCGGGAGTTGCACAATCTCATGTTCTAAGGAAATGATACTTGACATTAGAAAAGCTCTTAGCAAACGAACTACACGATCTTGTGCTATGCTTAGGATTGGGTCTTGTCCATCACATCATTCTCCTAATGATGTGATCCCATTATCAATGACATCCAATGTCCATGGTCAGGAAACCATAACCATCTATTGATCAACGAGCTAGTCAACTAGAGGCTTACTAGGGACATGTTGTGGTCTATGTATTCACACATGTTTTACGATTTCCAGTTAATACAATTATAGCATGAACAATAGACAATTATCATGAACAAGGAAATATAATAATAACCATTCTATTATTACCTCTAGGGCATATTTCCAACAAGATCAAGTGTGATTACGCATATTTTATGAAGACCCCCACATTATATGCATGGCGGCTAAAGCCAACAACTGCAAATTTTCAGGTAATATATATACATAAACGACCGCACATGAGGCACAACAATACTTTCGGACAAAAGTATAAACACAACCTTTATAATTAAAATAGCATTGTTTTACAATCGAGATATTTGTCACTCGAACATGATACTCTTCGAGCACTGAGCCTCTATTAAAACGGGCACCTTCTAGGACTTGCTCAAAATAGTGGTCGGCCGGGTCTGGGCCTCCTGCTGAACCCTGGGTTGCAA
This sequence comes from Triticum dicoccoides, assembly GCF_002162155.2. Lineage (NCBI taxonomy): Eukaryota > Viridiplantae > Streptophyta > Magnoliopsida > Poales > Poaceae > Triticum > Triticum dicoccoides. The sequence continues at coordinate 123,594,659 of NC_041381.1, read as the reverse complement.
TGCCGGTGGCCTCCATATCTGTCCAATATGTTTTAACACGGGCAATAGCCATCCGCGCACCTTCTATGCATGCCAACTTCTTTACAACGTCAATACGTGACACAACACCAAGGAATTGTTGCACTAAACCAAAATAACTGTCCGGCCTTGGCCCTTCGGCCATAGATGATCTATAACAGATCTCATTGCAAGTCTGTACAACCTATGGAGCTCGGCCCCAGCGGCCATCCTTTCATTCAACGGCAGCGGACGCGTCGGGGCATGGAACTGCGACCAGAACAACCTTTCCACCTCATGATCTTTCTGATCCTTGAAAAACTTGGTTGCATTAGCAGTACTTTTCTCCAGGTCTGCATACGCGTCTGCAGCACTCCATAACTGATCCAAAGGAGCGTACTTTGGATCTCCGAACTTCATCCGCAACAAATAGGAACTCGCAGCCGGGATACTTCCGGCTTGTCGAAGCTCCTCCCGTGCAGCTCTGATTTCAGAGCGCGTTTCCTTGGCTGCATCCAAGGCCTTCTTCAAGTCAACTACTTTCGCCTGGCTCTCCTTTTCAAGGAGCCTATATCGGCCGGCGGCATCTTTCAGCTCCACAACTATCTTGACTATTTTATCTTCGCTTCGGTGATGAGCAGCCTGTTCAGCTCTCAACTCTTCGGCCGCCTTTAGGGCGGACGGATTGCTTATCCTGGCTTGTTCCTTGGCTAGGGCAAGTTCCGCCCTTAGAGCCTCCACGGTAGCAGCTCCATCTGCAGCCACAACATATTATATTAGCATCATGCTCCTCTTAATATTTACTAACAATGAGAAAAAGAGCACATATCGTCAAGTCGCTTGTTCACAAGCACAATGTCGGCATCCGCCAAATCAAGTTGTCGCCTCAGTTCGGTGAATTCATTAGTCCGGTCAACTGCCGGACCCTTAGCCATCTGCACATAAATAATGTGTGATCATTACTTGGGAGTGTGATCCTCCGTTTGCCGCCTAGGGCTGGAAACCAGAGTCTCAGGGGCTATTATCTATATGGAGCACACCTAGTGTGTGCGGTACAGCTGAAAGATTACGTATTTCTTTGCGTACCTCAAAGCCTTTGAGCAGGCTCATAAAAGCTTCATTCAACCCGCTTTTGGCGGATGAAACCTTCTCAAATACCGTACCCATTAAAGTACGGTGAGCCTATGAGAGATCAGCTCGCTCCAGAAGGCCCATCAGTGTGTCCGGCTGAGTGCCGGAGGGTCCCGGACTCTTCCTATTGCCCTCCTTGGGAGCCGAACAATCCAAGGTTCGGGTGGCCGAAACATCGACTTATGGCCTTGACGGATTAGGAATCCTCCGTGACGACACCTCGGGGTCGCCTGCCCCATGGGGCGGGGAGGCAGGTGGAGTTTCACTCTCCATCATCTCCGGAAGAAGATCCCCCGAAGACGAATTCTGTTGAGAATGGCTACAAGCCGGACCACAAGAGGTAGATCCTTGTTATTGTTCTCAGAAGAAAAGCAGTATATATTTTAAAATACTCTTAATTCACTTACAGCTCGGTGGAGGGCTAGCCCGTTTGCGGGCGTTGTGCGGCGAGGACGCCCTCTGGGGCGGGGCTCCTTGGTGAAGACTTCTTCCCTAGTTTGGACGCCTCCGCTTCCAGGTCTTCGGAGGCAGCCCTGTTCTTCCTGCGGGGGAGGGAACTTTAGATTCACCTCCCGATTATCCTCCTTCGTGGAGACGTTAATTCCCCCGGTTTGGATGTACAATGTATGAAGCCCGCTTTCGGCTTCCCTGCTCCTCCCTTCCTCCTTCTCCGATGGCACTTCATTGGGTGCGTGTTTAAGCATTCAGGTTAGTACCGTATTGGGCAGGCCTTCGGGAAGAGGGGCCAGACACCTGATACTCTCCGCCTTTCTTAGCCAATATTGGCCGCGGATAGTTTTCAGAATAAAGTTATGATAAACATGAGCAGTGTGTTCGGTTGCAAAGTTATATACTTGGGTATCTGGACGATTGCAGTTCAAGCCCGCATCCTCGATGGTGTCTGGACACTTTATTCGTGGTCCGAAGAATAACTGATACATCCCTTCGAGTGTCATGCCAAAGAAGTGCTGAATAGTTCGAGGTCCTTCTGGGTTGAACTCCCACATCCGGAGGGGTCGACGTTTGCACGATAGGGCCTGTCGAACTAGCATTACCTGAATTACTTAGATGAGGCTGACATCCCTCTCAAGAAGATCCAGAATGCGGCTCTGCAGTGTCATTACGTCACTAGCAGGCCCCCAGGCCAGTCCCTCGTTGACCCAGGACACCAGTTGAGGCGGAGGCCCGAGCGGAAGGCAGGGGCGGCCGCCCACCTTGTGCCTCGGTGAGCTGTGATATAGAACCACCTCCATTGCCATAAATCGAACACCTCTAGGAAGGAACCTTCTGGCAATGGAGCATCGGCACTTTTGATAATTATAGTGCCTCCGCACTCCGCGTGTCGCCCATCGATCACCTTCGGCTTTACATTGAAGGTCTTGAGCCATATACCGAAGGGTGGGGAGATGTGGAGGAAGGCTTCGCACACAACGATAAACGGCGAGATGTGAAGGATGGAATCCGGAGCAAGAGTCGTGACAATCTAGCCCATAATAGAACATGAGCCCCCTCACAAAGGGATCATGACTAAAGCCTAAGCGTCAGAGGAAGTGGGAAATGAATACAACGCTCTCGTTGGGTTCAGGAGTAGGGATGAGCTGTCCTTGGGCAGGAAGCCGGTGCTGGATTCCGGCGGTCAGATACCTGGCCTCCCTGAGCTTCTTGATGTCCTCCTCTGTGACAGAGGAGGCCATCCAACGACCTTGAAGGTCGGATCTGGACATAATTGAAGGTCCGAAGTGCTTAAGCCTGAGCTTTGGGTGTTGGAACTCAAGGTGGGGGAAGGGGCAAGCGTGGGAAGAAAGGGAAAGGCCTCGGTCCCTCTATCGAGCGTCCTCAGTGTGACAGTTTGGGACTTACCTAAAAACAAGGAGTCATACCAACAGGCCTAGTTGGGTTACCCGCACCCATACTGATGAGAATCCCGCGATAAGGGGGACACGATCTTTGCTTCGACAAGAAACTGCCTTGCAATACGTGTAGTCGCATGCTGGGAAAAACGGTTCGTGATAAACCGGGCCTCGGTGTGAGGACACACTGTGAAAAATTGTCAGCAGATTCGATTCATGAAAAACTATGCTCTCTTTGGTGGTATGTGGAAATTCTTTTGCAAAGCCAGACACGATTCTCGTGTTCAAAATCTTCTATGGAGTATTCGGAGATGGAACCCGCCTTGCAATGCCGAAGACAATCTGAACGCCGGACTCATCGTCATTGAAGCCTGGTTCAGGGGCTACCGAGGGAGTCCTGGATTAGGGGGTATCCGGACAGCCGGACTATATACTTTGGCCAGACTGTTGGACTACGAAGATACAAGATTGAATACTTTGTCCCATGTCTTGATGGGACTCTCCTTTGCGTGGAAGGCAAGCTTGGCGAGTCGGATATTAGATCTCCTTCTCTGTAACCAACTCTGTGTAACCCTAGCCCCCTATGGTGTCTATATAAACCAGAGGGTTTAGTCCATAGGACAAGAACAATCATAATCATAGGCTAGCTTCTAGGGTTTAGCCTTTATGATCTCATGGTAGATCAACTCTTGTAATACTCATATCCTCAAGATCAATCAAGCAGGAAGTAGGGTATTACCTCTATCGAGAGGGCCTGAACCTGGGTAAACATTGTGTGCCAAGCCTCCCATTACCATTAGCCTTAGACGCACAGTTCGGGACCCCCTACCCGAGATCCTCCGGTTTTGACACCGACGGTATGACACCACAATGGTGGCCTGAACTAGTATAAATCTTTGTGTTCTAGTGTCTATTTGAGCTTGACGCGTTAGGCCTAGTGAGATCGCGAGTAGCCAGGATGGGCAGGTTGAGATCTCCGCACGCACCCTAGAGTTCGAACCTTTCACAGGTTGCCGGATCCCGAAATCCGACACCAGCTATCAGCCTCTCCACATAGAGTACTCTTCCGATGGAAGTCGTTCCTTGACCACATTGACCACGCCGCACCGAGAGCAGCAAGGCGGTGGACGATGGCAAGGCTTAGGAAGGGGATGACGCGGATCCGAGGAAGACGCGGTAGTGGATGCCCACATGGAGAGGAGTTCGAGGGCTGACTGGTTCGGCTATGGTGTGAGTCTGCTATCGCCACAGAATAACTAGGGTTGCGGGTGAGTAGAGGGATGGCCTGGTTAGGGGTTGGAGTAGCGTGGGGTGGTCAGGCCTGTGTGGCAGTAGAGCCGACCGCCGGAGGCAGGAGCAGGCGGCACGACCGACACTGGTTTGGGCGGCTAGAGCAAGAAGACCAGAGGTTGAAGAAGCACTACATCCATTGGATGGACATCGTACGGTCAATGGAGCTAGAATCATTCATATTGACTAAGTTGACAAAGCCCTCAGTCCATGTCAACTTAGTAGGCCCACAAGTCAGCCTTCCACAATGGTGGGTCCCAGGTAGCAGGGGGAGTATTCATTTTTTTGTGCAATAAGGAGGCACTTCATTGCGTGTGAAGATACAACTGGTGGGTCCGAGCTATTAGCGGGGGGAACGTTTTCTTCGTGAAATACAAAGGCCCTTCCGGTGGGTCCCTGCTGCCAGGTGGAGGAATAATTTTTTTACGCGTAATAAGGTTGCAGTTCCTTGCTGCGACCACGAAACCAGCTGTCAGCCTCTCCACGTACAGTACTCTTCCGATGGAAATCGTTCCTTGACAACATTGACCATGCTGCATCGAGAGAACCAAGGCGGTGGACGACGGCGAGGCCAAGGAAGGGGATGACGTGGAGCCGAGGAAGACGCGGTAGTGGATGCCCACACAGAGGGGGGTACTAGGGTTGACTGGTTTGGCTGCGGTGTGAGGCTGTCGGTGCCGCAGAATAACATGGGTTGTGGGTGAGTACAGGGATGGCCTGGCCAGAGGTTGGAGTAGAGCGGGGCGGTGAAGCCTGCACGGCAGCAGGGCCAATCATGGGAGGGAGGAGCAAGCGACACGACTGGTGCTGGTTTGGGCGGTTGGAGTAAGAAGATCAGAGGTTGAAGAAGCACTGGCCATTGGATGGACATCGTATGGTCGCTGGAGCTAGAATCGTTCATGTTGACTAAGTTGACAAAGCCATCCATCCGCGTCAAGTTAGTAGGCCCACAAGTCAGCCTCCCAACATGGTAGGTCCCATCTAGCAGGGGGGGTATTCATTTTTTGTGTGTTGACCATGCTGCGCCGAGCGCATCCAAGGTGGTGGATGATGGCAAGGCGCCGGAAAGCAACGAGCCGGAGATGGGAAGACACGAGAAGTCACGGACGGAGAGGTGTATGAGGGTTAATTGGTTCTGGTGCGGCGTGGTTCGGTAGTCGGTGGAGTAGAACAGGAGGTGTGGTGTGGTGGAGGGATGGCCTGGGCGGCGGTGGGGTAGCACTTCAGAACGATGCATCCTAAGCAGAGCTCTAGAAGCAGGAGGTGGGATAAGGTGGTCCCGGCGGCGCTGGAGGAAGAAGACGAGAGGTTGAAGATGGATGCTGGTCGTTGGATATAAATCCAATGGCTATCGATGTCAAAATCATTTGTTGACTAAGTTGACAACGACTTGTGTTGGCTTCGACCTATTGGCCCACATTTCAGCCTCCAAAAAGGTGGCACATATTCAACCCATTTTTTCAGAATTTACAGTCAATTTCATCTTTTTTTAGAATTACAATCCATTTTCTCAATGGGTGAACAGATAATGTAGCGTCCATGTGGCCTATTTTTTTAAACTACAGCCCATCTTCACTTTCTCGGAATACATGAATTTGTTTGGCTCACTGAACAAATGATGCAGTGTCCATGCGGCCCATTTATTTTTTCCTAAAAAATTACATCCCATTTGCACTTTCTCGAAATACAAGATTTTGCTGGGCCGGTTCTAATTATAATGTTGGGTTGGGCGCAACAATGTTATCAAAAACTAAACAGGGCCTTTGCATTTTGTTTTAAATATATTTCAATAATAAGATCTTTATTATTACATTGGTCCTGAAATCTTACCAAGCTTTTGTACACAATCACCAGGATTTTCGTTCCCTTAATGTAAAAAAATCAGGATTTTATTGTTAAATAATTATTTTTATAAGTTAATAAGACGTGGGATATTGTTTTCTTATATATGAAGTATCTTTTAAATATATGATGACAATAACAATAATATGTAATAACATATAAAATAATATAAATATATATAATATAGTTAGAAGGGAAACATAAGTTGGACCTGGCGTTCCTATTTTTATATAGAAAAATAGAACAGACCTCTATGTTTTCTTCAAAAACAATACATAAGTTAGGTTCCGGATGTTTCAAGAAAAATAAAACCTAGGATGGGAGGTGTCGGTGTCAAAACCGGCGGATCTCGGGTAGGGGGTCCCAAACTGTGCGTCTAGGCGGATGGCAACAGGAGACAAGGGACACGATGTTTTTATCCAGGTTCGGGCCCTCTCGGCGGAGGTAAAACCCTACTCCTGCTTGATTAATATTGATGGTATGGGTATTACAAGAGTTGATCTACCACGAGATCAGAGAGGCTAAACCCTAGAAGCTAGCCTATGGTATGATTGTTGTTCGTCCTACGGACTAAAAACTCTCCGGTTTATATAGACACCGGAGAGGGCTAGGGTTACACAGAGTCGGTTACAATGGGAGGAGATCTTCATATCGTATCGCCAATCTTGCCTTCCATGCCAAGGAAAGTCCCATCCGGACACGGGACAGAGTCTTCATTCTTGTATCTTCATAGTCCAGGAGTCCGTCCGAAGGTCATAGTCCGGCCATCCGTACACCCCCTAATCCAGGACTCCCTCAATAGCCCCTGAACCAGGCTTCAATGACGGCGAGTCCAGCGCGCAAGTTGTCTTCGGCATTGCAAGGCGGGTTCCTCCTCCGAATACTTCATAGAAGATGTTGAACACCAGGATAGTGTCCGGCTCTGCAAAATAAGTTCCACATGCCACCATAGAGACAATAACATTTGCACCAATCTAATCTGCTGACGTATTCCATGGCGTGACCTCACACCACGGCCAAGCTTTTATTCATTTTACCGTTCCACCTAAGCGCATTTAGCGAGGCGGTTTCCTTGGCTCGTCTTGTCAAAGCAGAGATCGTGTCCCCTTATTCTGGGATTCTCATCAATACGGGCGTGGGTAACCCAACCGCGCCATTAACCGCGACGCTTGGGAGATAAGCGAGTTTTATTAGGCCGGTGGGGGCTCGTAGTTTTGGCCGCCCATATAAGGGGATAAGAATCTGCCCTTTCCATTCACGCCTTCTTCCTCCTTTGCTTATTCGTCCCTGCGCGCTCGAGCTCCAACGCCCAAGCCCGCACTTCCCACCTCAACCTACTCCAATCATGTCCGGAGCGGGAGGTAGATGGATGGCCTCCTCCGTCACGGAGGGCCAAATCAAAAAGTTGAGGACGGCCGGATACTTGTCTGACGACATCGCGCACCGGCTTCCAGATGCGGGGCAACTCATCCCTACCCCCAGGCCTCATAAGAGGGTTGTCTTTCTCCCTCATTTCCTCCACGGACTGGGTTTTCCTCTTCACCCGTTCATCCGGGGGCTCATGTTCTATTACGGCCTGGACTTCCATGATCTGGCCCCGAACTTTATCCTCAACATCTCGGTGTTCATCGTCATGTGTGAGGCCTTCCTCTACATCCAGCCCCACATCCAGCCCCACTTCCTCTACATCGTCAATGTCAAGCCGAAAGTGGTGAGCGGCCGCCAAGCGGAGTGCGGAGGTTCCATGGTGGGCCAGATGGCAACGTCCTATGGCTCGAGGGCTCCTTTGTGGAGACAATAAAAGGATGACAATTGGGGTGGTTCTACATCACCGAGCCACGCGACCCCAAATGGGAAGCGGCCCCTGAATTCCGATATGGCTTTCCCACACAGCTCACCTCCTGGAAAGAGACGGGCTTAACGTGGGGAGATTCAGAAGAGCTGACCGAACTCCAAACCTGCGTCAAGAAGCTGGTCAGCAAGAACCTTAAGCTCGTCAACGTATTCCAGGTCATGCTTATCCGCCGGGTCCTCCCATGCCAAGAACGGGCCTTCAAATTGTGGGAGTTCGATCCGGCACAACACCAAGCCTTGAGCGGGCTCTTCGATACTACGTACGAAGATGCCTAGACGGTGCTATTTAAGGGCACCGAGGCCCCCGCATCCGCTATCGAAGATCGGGGATTCAGCTCGCGGCGTCGGGCCAACGAGGTAAGTTATTCCACCCTTTACGGGACTCCTTTCTTTCATAGTCTGACTCTATGCGGGATCTAAACTCCCCTACCTTTGACAGGACTGGCTGAAGAAGTCCGGACAGGTTAGCTGTCCGGCTCCCTTACCATAAGGTCCAGCGGACGCCCGATTGACGGGGCTGCTGGTTCCGACACCTCACGTGGTGCCGGAGAAGAAGGCCACGGGGACTCGAAAGAGCTCCCGGCGCCTGGTGGTGTCGGATTCATCACCAGACAACCCCGACACGCCCTCCGCCTCGGAAGACGAGGAGGAAGAAGAAGAAGAAGAAGCCTCTCCCCCTCCAACGGGGGAAGGAAAGAAAAGGAAGGCCGCCCCAACTAGGGAGGCCGGAGGGCCCAAGAAGGGGAAGACCCTTCTGTCGGACTACGCCTCCGATGCCGAAGATGGCAGGGAGGAATGGCCCTCCAGGGTCAAGCCCCTGGCAAAATCGTAAGTGTCCGGTTACCCGAATGACTCATGGTGCCCAGAGCTCAGCTCGACGATTCATCGAGCGGCTCCCTGAATTCGTCGGATGTGAACAGCGCTTCACTTCCGACGACCTCCTCCCCTCTCTCTGCGGATGACACCAAGGTGGGGTCCCGAAGGGGACCGAACCAGGAGGAGGTGGTCCTGGAGGTGCCTCAATGCGACCTCCCGGATTCCAAGCCAAAAGGGGGTAAAGCCACGGAGGGGTCTAAGTCCGTCCCCGGGCCGGACACTGCTCTGGAACCACCAGCGATTCCAGAGTCCGACAGGCGGTGCCTTCATAAGAAGGGCAAGCCTACACCGCTGGCGACCTTCGTCCATCAGGAGGCGCCGAACAATTTGCTGGAGGTGCTTAACGGCGCCTCCATTGATGAGGAACACCACACTGTTATGAGTGTGGTGATTCAAAAGGTTCAGTCTGCCAAGAGTGGGCTGACAGAAGCCTGTACAAGTCTGTTAACAGGCTTTGAGGTAAGTGTTCAAAACATATAAAAATGTTACCGCATAGACAGTAGCCCCTGATGCTCGGTTCGGCGTTGGAAAGAAAAGCCGAGCTGAGGATCTAAAAAGATATACGCAGGAGTCTAATAAAAATATGTCGATATGGGAAAGAAACGCACTGAAGGGAAGCCTCGAGCGGTCCGAGAACGAGCTCGGACGTGCCAAGAAGCAGCTCGAGGACAAGGAGGGTATGTGATACCGCATGTAAATGTATATAGAAATACTTGGTTGCAAATAATGACAGGACCAACTTAAATGTTGCAGGGGCCACGGCCGAGGTGGCGACCCTGAAGGAGGCGGTCTCCAAGGCCGAAAATAGTGCGGCCCTGTAGCGCGCCGAGCGAGAGAAGCAGGAGGCGCAGGTGGCGGAGGTGCGGCAAGATCTCCAGGCTCTCGTGGACACGAGAGTTTGGAGCGTGACTCGAAGACTCGAGAGTCCGAGCTCGCCTTGGCTCTTGAGAGTGCCAAAAATGCTAAGGCCGAAGCCCAGAAGGCCCTCCAGGAGATCGAGGCGATGAAGAAAATAGCGGCGGGTAAGGAATTTTTATGCAAAGCAAGAATATAAAAGTTAATTATCTGCTACTTACCCGAATCCGGAGCTCTCCAGGAGAGTTCGACGATCTGCCCCGTAGTGTTTCTGATGCCGCCGCATACTACCGAGCCAAAGAGGGGAGCTCGACGAAAAAAGTGTTCTGGTCTCAATATGCTGAGGCCGAACATTCGATGCCCCTGAGCGACCAGCTGAAGCAGCTGTCGAGCTCCACAAGGTGGCCGAACAGGCCATGAAGGGCCTCATAGCTCGGCTGTGGCCTGTTGAAGCCATGCCTGGGAGCTACTTCGGTCTGGTGTGGCGGCTGGTGGACGCGTTTCCATGGATTGAGGTCGTCAAGCACTCCGTCTGCATCGAAGGTGCCCGTCGGGCCCTTGCCCATGCTATGGTGCACTGGGGCAAGCTGGACACTAAGAATCTTTTGACGGACGCGCCACCGCCGGGCAAGGAGTATCGCATGCCCGAGATGTATTATAAAGGTGTCCTGAAGGGTGCTCGCTGTATAGCAGACGAATGCTCCAAAGATGTAAATTTTGAGTAGGCTCGCATCTGTTATCATGTACGCTGAAAACTTTGTTCACATGTGTTAAGCAATGCTTGTTAATTTAAAATATTACCTTCTGTGCGACCGTTTATCAAATCTGAAGATGCAAGTCGTCGTCTTCGACCCCCATGCCACGAGTGCTGGGGTGTTCGGGATAAACCTGAGCGCTCTTGTTCCCATTCTTGGGTCCATCTAGGGAGGCGCTCAGCACAACAAACCAGGCCATCGGACTTATGGTGCTTTATCACTCTCACTTAGCCATAGAATTCTATAATTTTAAATTTCGGCGAAGCCCCTAGTATTCGGAAGACCGAGTTCGGGGCGCTATCCACGCCTAGGCCGGATTAGTACGGCTCCTCGCTCTAAGTGGAATAAGTCTTTAAGGACTCGAAAAACCTCGCGAACAACGACCGGTCTCTCGCACTATCATGACGGTCAGTTTTAGCTTAATCTACTGAGGTGTTAAGCCAGCTTAACTGGGGCACAATCACAGTAGTTCTCCCAGCGCTACCTTAGCCAACATTGCCGAACGTAAGGTACCAAAACATGGGAGCCGGGCAAACCCAACTATTGACCCAAGACATGATTCGGAGCCGATGCATATAGTGCTATAAGTTCGGGGTGCCGCACTCGTGAGAGTGTTCGGTCTTCTCACACCATGTTATGGGGTGCTTAAGCCCCTGGTGCATTGGCCGTACCAAAGTGTACTATTGCATAATGTCATGACTGAGCATAATTGTATAAAAAATAGATGAGTACAATAATAGATAAGAGCTATGTATTGTTTATTAAAAAAGGGCTGCTATGAATGCAGAATGATACAAATAGTGCGATAAGCAAGAGATGGGATTATTTGACATGTCCCCCTTCAGGGGCAAGCTGCGGGACTTTAAGTAAAATAGGAATTAAGCTCGTTATAGAGACCACCTGGACGTTTGACGCGGCTTGTTCTCTCCCTGTATGTTGCATCGTGTGTTCGGCGAGTGTATTGCCGGACAGGCCTTCCGAATAGGTAGGTCCCGAAAGTATACAAAAAGGAAACGGCGGAATAGGGAGCCCCTTAGTGCGGTTGATCCGCATTCTGGGCGTGCCGTAGTTGTGCCCCTCCCCTTATGCCCATGGTATTTCTATGGCATAATTATGTACGCGTGGTACCGATATCACCATCTGGCGAGGGCTGGGGTTGGGGCCGCACTGCTATGCTTGCTCGGAACGTGCCAGCCGGCTTTGTTGTAGGTTACTTCGGGCTCGCTTGATGTTGTCCAGACGTTTAACACCTGGATTGGAGAATTGCCTTGAGAGGCTACTCTGTACTTCTGCCGCCAGGGCCGCCATGTGCTCCTCCGTTCGGAGAGAGCGTTCGGTGTTTCCATTTACCGTGATGACTCCGCGAGGGCCTGCCATCTTGAGCTTGAGATATGCCTAGTGCGGCACCGCATTGAATTTTTCAAATGTGGTTCGTCCGAGCAAGGCGTGATAGCCACTGTGGAATGGGACTATGTCGAAGATTAACTCTTCGCTTCAGAAATTATCCGGGGATCCGAAGACCACTTTGAGTGTAACCGAGCCCGTACAGCTGGCTTCTACACCTGGTATGATGCTTTAAAGGTTGTCTTTGTGGGTTTAATCCTTGAGGGATCGATACCCATTTTTCGCACTGTATCCTGATAAAGCAGGTTTAGGCTGCTCCCGCCGTCCATTAGGACTCTGGTGAGGTGAAATCCGTCGATAATTGGGTCTAGGACGAATGCGGCGAATCCGCCATGACGGATGCAAGTGGGGTGGTCCCTTCGATCAAAAGTGATCGGGCAGGAGGACCATGGGTTGAACTTTGGGGCGACTGGCTCCAACGCATAGACGTCCTTGAGAGAACGCTTCCGCTCCCTTTTGTGGATGTGGGTTGCATATATCATGTTCACCGTCCGCACTTGCGGGGGGAATCCCTTCTGTCCTCTGTTGTTCGGCGGCCGGGGCTCCTCCTCGTCATCGCTATGCAGCCCCTTGTCTCTGGTTTCAGCACTTAACTTTCCTGCCTGCTTGAACACCCAACAATCCCTGTTGGTGTGGTTGGCTGGTTGTTTGGGGGTGCCGTGTATCTAGCACGAGCGATCGAGTATCCGGTCTCAACTGGATGGGCCCGGAGGGTTTCTTTTGAATGGCTTCTTCCGCTGACCGGGTTTAGAGCCTCTGAATCCGGCATTGACTGCCGTATCCTCAGTATTTGTCACCGTTAATGCTGCGCTTCTGCTTGTTGCGACGTGACCTGCCATTGTTGTCCTTGGTGTCCGAATTGCCAGGGCTCTTGGTTATGTTATTGCTACAAGCTAGCCAGCTGTCTTCTCCCACACAAAAGCGGGTCATGAGTGTCGTGAGGGCTGCCATAGATTTCGGCTTTTCCTGTCCCAGGTGCCGGGCAAGCCATTCGTCTCGGATGTTGTGCCTGAAGGTTGCAAGGGCCTCGGCGTCCGGACAGTCGACTATTTGATTTTTCTTGGTTAGGAATCGTGTCCAGAATTGTCTGGCCAATTCCTCTGGCTGTTGGATTATGTGGCTTAGGTCATCGGCATCTGGTGGTCGCACATAAGTGCCCTGGAAGTTGTCAAGGAACACGGATTCCAGGTCCTCCCAACAACTAATTGACTCTGCTGGCAGGATGTTAAGCCAATGCCGAGCTGGTCCTTTAAGCTTGAGCGGGAGGTATTTGATGGTGTGTAGATCATCACCATGGGCCATGTGAATATGAAGGAGATAATCCTCGATCCATACCATGGGATATGTTGTACCATCGTATGATTCGATGTTGACGGGTTTGAAACCCTCGGGGATTTGATGATCCATTACTTTGTCTGTGAAGCATAGTGGGTGTGCGGCGCCCCTATACTGGGCTATATTGCAACGAAGCTCGGATGAGCTTTGTCTTCTGTGTTCGGCCTGGCCGTATTTATCATATCCGGCGTGACAGTTATCGTCACGTGAAGTGGGGTGCCCACGTGATCCGTAGATCGATCTTGTTTGCTTTGCCTTATTCTCCAATATGTCTTGCACGTCTGTTGCGTCTCACCGCACTCTGGTATTTTTTGAGCGGTGCCGGGGTGCGGCTCGGGTCGAGGGCCTGAAGGCCTCTCTGTCGCGGCCACAGGGTGGCCGATCGGGCGCATCGTACGCTGGTGATGTAGGTTCAGTTGCTTCCTCCTCAAGTTGGGGTAGCAGCCTGCGCTTTGGGTTGCTCTTGAAGGGGCGTTCGAGTTTATACTCTTCGGCCGCTAGGACTTCGGTCCATCTGTCGGCTAGCAAGTCTTGGTCAGCTCTAAGCTGCTGCTGTTTTTTCTTGAGGCTGCTTGTCGTGGCCATAAGCTTGCATTTGAAATGCTCTTGTTTGACGGGATCCTCTAGCACGACGAATTCGTCATCGTCGAGGCTTGCATCGTCTTTGGAGGGAGGCATAAAATTGTCGTCCTCGACCTCTCTGTCGGCCGCTCTCTCATAAGGGCTGGCTCCTTCGTCCTCCTGCATTGAATCCTGCTGGAGGGGGTTGTCTTCGGCACTGTTCGACGTGCTAGAGGGGGTTGTCTTCGGCACTGCATTGAATCCTGCTGGAGGGGATTTAAAGCATCGCCACTGACGTCGGTGCTTGGGTTGCTTCTTGGAGGGGTCGTCCTCCGTTTTTTCATCGCCATCCCATGCTTTGGGGGTGTCCACCATGTATATGTCATATGAAAAGGTGGCTTTCCAGTTCCCTATAGGTGCTAGTTCTTGGTCGTCTCCTTCATCGGAGTCCATACCGTCGATGTCTTCGGAGTCGAAGTCGAGCATGTCGGTTAAATCGTCGACAGTGGCTACAAAGTGGGTGGTGGGTGCGCTTCGAATTTCTTCGTCGTCCGTATCCCAACCATGCTATCACGCCCAATATGCGACCCTATCCAAAAGGAACTCAAAGGTCCCACCAAGGATAGACCGACATATTGAAACGCTTTTGCAAGGTGGATATCGTTACGTCAACATTACATAATAGATAGGGATACATACAAGAGGCATACAATGCCACACGAATACAACATCACAATACATAAGAGCATCATCCAGCTACGGATGAAACACAAACAGAAACTCAAACGACATCCACCCTGCTAGCCCAGGCTGCCGACCTGGAACCTATCCCCTGATCGAAGAAGAAGCAGAAGAAGAACTCCAATACAAGTAAACATCGCTCTTGCGTCAAGATCATCGCATAACCTATACCTGCAACTGTTGTTGTAGTAATCTATGAGCCACGAGGACTCAGCAATCCCATTACCATGGGTATCAAGACTAGCAAAGCTTAAAAGGAAAGGAAGGGGTAAAGTGGTGGCTAACATACGCAAATAAGAGCGACAAGAGAGCAAGCAGAACGGTCGTCAACTAGTATTGATGAAGAAGTGATTCTGAACTCCTACTTACGTCAAACATAACCCAGAAACCGTGTTCACTTCCCGGACTCCGCCGAAAAGAGACCATCACGGCTACACACGCGGTTGATGCATTTTAATTCGTATCTGGTGTCAAGTTATCTACAACCGGACATTAACAAATTCCCATCTGCCTATAACTGCAGGCACGGCTTTCGAAACATTATACCCTGCAGGGGTGTCCCAACTTAGCCCATGACAAGCTCTCGCGATCAACCAAGGAATAGACCTTCTCCCAGGAAGACCCGATCAGACTCGGAATCCCAGTTTACAAGACATTTCGACAATGGTAAAACAAGACCAGCAAAGCCGCCCGGTGCGCCGACAATCCCGATAGGAGCTGCACATATCTCGTTCTCAGGGCAACACCGGATGAGACAGGCTACGAGTAAAACCAGAGCTCGAGTTGCCCCGAGTGGGCCCCGCGGGCGGCTTGGTTCGGACCAACACTTACACAAGCACTAACCCGG
>NC_041381.1:123576016-123579040 GCF_002162155.2 Triticum dicoccoides | reverse complement strand
TGACCCTCGGGTTGGCCGACCCAAGGGAAAGGGATAGGTGGTGGTGAGGCAAATGGTAAAACCAAGGTTGGGCCTTGCTGGAGGAGTTTTATTCAAAGCAAACTATCAAGGGGGTCCCATAAATCACCCGACCGCGTAAGGAACGCAAAATCCGGGAACATAACACCGGTATGACGGAAACTAGGGCGGCAAGAGTGGAACAAAACACTAGGCAAAAGGCCGAGTCTTCCACCCTTTACCAAGTATATAGATGCATTAATAATATAAGAGATATTGTGATATCCCAACCAAAATCCTGTCCACCATGGAGCAATCTTCAACTTCACCTGCAACTAGCAACGCTATAAGAGGGCTGAGCAAAACGGTAACATAGCCACGCAACGGTTTGCATAGGAAAGGTGTCAAAGGTTAGAGGTTCATGGCAATTTGGGATGGCTTGATAAACAGGTGATAGGTAGCGCAGCATAGCGATAGAACGAAACAACTAGCATAGCAATGATAGTAGTGAGACCCAGGGTAGCGGTCATCTTGCCTGAAATCCCGCAAGGAAGAAGAACAATTCCATGAAGAAGACGAACGGATGAAGCCGAACCAACAGTAGACGAACGAATCCTCACGATCGCAACAAAACAGGAACTATCGAAAAGAAGCACACAACATAGTAAACACACCACACAAGAACAAGACATGATGCACAACAAGCATGATGCATGACAAGGCTACATGAATCTACTCATGGCAAGAGATGATGCAAACAAGAGCAACACATCAAAGCAAGTTTAAATGAGGCCGGGAACAACGTATAACAATTCCGGTAAGTCCTCACATGCATATTTCGAAATTGGTCCAGATCTGAATAAACCTTATGTTCAAGTTGTCAAACAGCAAGTTAAGATGCACAAAGATGATCTACACGAGATTCTAGTCAAGTTACATATAAAGTTCATTTAGTTCGGAGCTACGGCCTAGAAGATATGAGCAAAACAAGTTAAACATGGCATTGATGCAAAATGCATACAAACATCAAGAAAACACCTCAAAACAAGGATGCAACATGATAATATGAGACTAGATGCAAAATCAAGCAAGTTTCATATAGAGCACACTCAAAACGGAGCAACGGTTCAACACACACACATGAAACAAGTTTAAAGGACAAGCTGTCCAAAACAACGACTAGGCATATTGCAAGCATCAAAACTATATGCTACAGCACCTCAACCTAAAAACAAAAGGCATGGGCATGATGTACAGGTAAATCACAACAAAACATGAACACTGAGCTATCTCTAGAAATCACTAGAACATACTCAAACACACATGGTAAGATTGCAAACAATAACAATTTAGACTTTGCAGAAAATAACATCACGATGCAATGTTTAGAGCTATCAAACAACATGTTACAGGAACTTATCAAGGCAAACAAAGGAATGGCATGAATCTACTAAATGCATAGATCAAAAGTCCCTTACTGACCATAATCCAAAAAGGATCAGAAAATATGATGGCACCCACGTAAACATAGCAAGTTATAATACAGATTCATGCATGGCAGAAACAGAATTATGAAGGCATGTAGATGAGCTTGTGCAACTCTCTACAGAGCATTACATGGCATGGCAAGGCACCCAACAGTAATAAGGCATATTTATGAAGCTAAGCATGGCAAGAGAAAGTTCATAGGGTGCATGGAACACTAGGAACAACTATGGTAACAACTGAACTTAATGTAAACAGGCTGACAGCAACATTATGAAGCAACTTTGGAGCAAGATATGAACAAGCTACAGCAAGCTATAAATGCAACCAGGGGCATGATATAGCATGACATGTAAAACAAAACATATTTAGTGGACATCTCCAGATTATGCATAGAATGATTAGTAGCAACATGTTTATATAGCATCACAAAATAACAGATTCAGCCTAGCAAAACAGCAACAACATGTACCCTACTTAACAAGTTCGATTCACTCACCACAAGTCATTGCATGACAAGATAAGCATAGCATCAGCAAGAAGACATGTTTATTTAACCAACCAAGGCAAGAACAAGTCCATAGCATGCAAGGATCAACTATAGCATCCTTGGCTAAATTGAATAACATGTAAACAATCTGCCAGGAAACATTTTGAAGAAAAAGTAGAGCATGAAAATGACATGCTAGACTACTCCATAATTGCCAACAGGGCATGAATGGATAGAGAACAACCATATGTTCAAAACATCCTTACTGAAGTATCTCAAAATATGCATGGATCTCTCTGTAGCATCAAGTTTACATGGCATCAAAATAACAGCAGAACAGGGACTAAAATCAGCAATATCACGAAGCCTAGTTTGCATGCTTGTGCTAGTCACCACATTGATCACAAAAATACATGGTAAGCACCTCTGTAAAGAAGACATGGCATAGATCAGAACACATGTAGACATCAACCTCATAGGATGCACACATCAATCATGGCAAAAATGACAAAAGAGCTCGTTCTGTTAACAGACATCAGAAAACATTATGAAGCACTCATACCACAATGATTCAGGCATCAAGATGACCTAAAATGAATATGATGCATGGCATGAAATGATGTACTCGTTGAGGCGAGCAATTTGACATATTACACGCACGAAACGGAGCTACGGATGCGTAGATATGGCATGATGAACAATACATGAAAATACTGGAAATCTGGGGACTTAGCAGATTTAGCACCTCGGGGAAAAAGTCAACGCGGCCGGAATCTCACCGGAGAGTCGCCGGACTTGGCCGGAGAGGAGGAAGGAGACTGGAGAGGGGCGAGGAAGGACGGAGGAGGCTGGATCCACGGCGAGGGACGCCGGATCCGGCCGATGGACGGCGCGCGGGGCCGAGGAGCTCGCGGCCAGAGCTTCTCCGGCGGGCAGCGGGGCGCTGACCGGTGGACGGCGGCAACCGGAGGCGCGCAGGTACGGAGCTCAGCGAGGGGCGCGGGGAGGTGCGGCCGGGCGCTGGAGGTCGGCGGCGGGGCGCGGGACGGCGA
>NC_041381.1:123571368-123575481 GCF_002162155.2 Triticum dicoccoides | reverse complement strand
GGCGGCGGCGCGCGCGCGGGCTCGCGTGGGCCTGCAGCAGGCCTGGCGGGTCGCGGCGGCACGTGGGACGGGGAGGGACAGGTGGCGGGCATGGGTTGGCTAGGGGGAGAGGGGTGGACATGTCCGGGCGGATCCAGACGTGTCCGGCGGCGGAGAGGAGCGGGGCTAGGGTTTCGGGGGAAACATCCGCTAAAATGAAGAGGGAGGACGTTTTTATAGCTAGAGGGAGGTAGGAGAGTCTAAATGAGGCACATTTTTCGCCCCCACGATCGTGATTGAATGACCGAGAGCATGGAGGGGAGTTTGCTGGGTTTTGGGCCACTTTGGAAGGGGTGCTGGGCTGCAAAGAGAGAGGGGCTTTACGGTTACGCGGTTAACCGTTGGAGTATCAAATGACCTCCAAATGGCACGAAACTTGACAGGCGGTCTACCGGTGGTATACGAAGGCCTCTTGGCAAGACTCGGTCCATTCCGAGAACGGTTAACACCCACTCACAACGAGAGACAAAAGGGGAACGCCGGAGGGCATAGGAGCGCCGGATTGCGAAACGGACAACGGGGAAAAGGCTCGGATGCATGAGACGAACACGTATGCAAAATGAAAAGCATATGATGACATGATAAAATGCAACACGCAAGCAAATGACATGGCAACAACGACGAATAACTGGCAGACACCTGGCGCATCGGATCCGGGGCGTTACAATACTCCTCCACTAACAAGAGATCTCGTCCCAAGATCTTAGGACCGAGACGGAAGAGAAAAGGGATGAGGTGAAACAAGAACACAAAAGAAGAAGCAAAGAATCGAGAGCACTTGAGAAGAAGAAACGAACGACGAGAATTACGAGAATCGAAAGATCACGGAATCAGATAGACTATGAAACCACTCCGGTTAGAACAAGATAAGAAACGAATAAGACTGAAAGGATTTAGGCAGCACTCCGGCTGAAACATGGAGGAATAGAACCCGAGCTTGAGAGGATGGAATGATACTTGATGAGAGGAGCAACATAAAACCTCCGGAAGAATTGAAGAATGGATTGAAAAGAACTTAGAAGGAAGGATTGAATGGATTTGAATATCTGAGAAGAACGAAGAAATGCAAAACTCCAATTCACAAGAATACGGAGAACTAATTGCACTTCGAGACGCGAGAAGAAAAGATACTTGAACTCCACCGACAAGAATCTTGATGAACACTTGAAGGGTGAATTAAATCATGAAGAACCACCCTAAAGAACTCCGTGACAAAAGGATGATGAGATAGAATGAAGGATGAAAGAATAAGATTAAAGCTTGTGGTGACTTAGATGGGGGTTTCGACAAAAAGGCCGAGGAAAATGAACTCCGGGAGAAGAAAAGATGAAACCACTTGGAACTAGAATTTATTCCTTACGAACAAACTCTGAAGGAAGGGATTAATCACTTGGATGAAATAAGAATACGATTTATTGTATGCTTATCCTTCATCAAATTAAATTGATGACAAGCAATGGATTTTGCATATTACTTATTCTTCTTGAAAAGGATTGATAAGTGACATGTCGCAAACTTGAGAAGGTCTTCATGAACCACCGGTAGGATCGGAAAGAACGAATGAATTAAAATGATGATCAAGGAAAAAGAATCTTGAACGAACCACCGTAAAAATTCGGAAATGACTGTCGAAAGAGAATGAATCACCGGGAAGAGTTAGAAGAACCAATATGCTGAAGGGGATTTAGATGTAAAAGAACAAAGAGATCACGAGATGATTAAAGAACACTTGAACGAAGCACCAGGATAAATAGATAACGGTAACTGGAATGATGGCCTCCGGTGAAAAGAAACGGGAAAACAGCTTCTGACATTCTCCGGATGGGTAAGAAAAGGATAACTGACAAATGAAACAATTCGAGAGGATAATATGAAGCTAGAACCACGAGTCTTCGAGAGAACAGACAAGATTTAGAGGAAAAACTCTTCTTCGATCCTCAAATGACGACGAGAAACACCACCAAAATTACTGAGATACTCCGGGAGAATGAAAACCGAAAAGGTTGAGCCAACAATGAAAAGAATTTGAAAGCAATCTTGGAAAAGATCTGACTGATGAAATCCATTCTTACGTCACACTTTGAAAAGAATTGAGAATAACTCTGGGGAAATTAGAAGAGTCAGGTAAGATCCTGGCAAAAGACCTGTGGGTTAGGGCCCACTGAAAAGAAAACACCGTTGGAAAGGATGTTGAACAGATATGTGATGCACCAGAACAATTGGAATATTTGAATGAGGTGACAACCTCGAATTAATTCAAACACAGACGAATCTCCTGAGATGTCTTGATGACTCCGGAATTATAAACTGGCGAGAGGAGAACGAGCAGGGAAAACACTTGATCGAAGGAAGAGAATATGATCAACCCGAAAAACTTGAATTGAATCCACCGGAGAAGAAAAAGAGATGAAGAATGTCCACCGAGACGAGAATTCACCGGTTGAAATGATTAACGAAGTATCGAAGAGGCTCCGCACGAATGAGATAGATGGTCGAGAGAGAGTCAGACTCCGGGAAGAAAAGGGTGGGAGGGCGGGAAAACAAAGACAACTTGGGAGAGGGAACCGACGAATATCTTGAAGAGAAAAACACCGGTTGAAATCGTTGAGGAGAGAGAGCAAAAACTTCGCACGAGTAGGATGGATACTCAAATACGGACTCCCGTTCTGAGAAGAAGAAGGGGTGGGCGGGTGGGAAAATAATACAACTGAGGATTGAACTTGGCAAAGATGAAGAGGCTTGAGTCAACTTGACGAGAAATGCACCGGATCAAAAGAGCTGAGAACCAACGATCGGAAAACCAACTGTGGGATCCTAAAGAAAATTTGAAAGGGGAAGAGGAGTAATTCAAAACACCTACGTCAAGATTCCTGACCAGAGCGATGAAGGGGCTGAGGAGTAAAAAGAATTCCTACTCTCCGATATAACTAGACTCCGAAAACAGTTTTCTTCTAGACTCAACAACGGCCAAACTACACGATCAATCAAGGGGGCTCCTAGGGCCGGTCGAGGCTCTGATACCAACTTATCACGCCCAATATGCGACCCTATCCAAAAGGAACTCGAAGGTCCCACCAAGGATAGACCCGCATATTGAAACGCTTTTGCAAGGTGGATATCATTACATCAACATTACATAATAGATGGGGATACATACAAGAGGCATACAATGCCACACGAATACAACATCACAATACATAAGAGCATCATCCAGCTACGGATGAAACACAAACAGAAACTCAAACGACATCCACCCTGCTAGCCCAGGGTGCCGACCTAGAACCTATCCCTGATCGAAGAAGAAGCAGAAGAAGAACTCCAATACAAGTAAACATCGCTCTCGCGTCAAGATCATCGCATAACATGTACCTGCAACTGTTGTTCTAGTAATCTGTGAGCCACGAGGACTCAGCAATCCCATTACCATGGGTATCAAGACTAGCAAAGCTTAAAAGGAAAGGAAGGGGTAAAGTGGTGAGGCTGCAGCAGCGACTAAGCATGATATGGTGGCTAACATATGCAAATAAGAGCGAGAAGAGAGCAAGCAGAACAGTCGTCAACTAGTAATGATCAAGAAGTGATCCTGAACTCCTACTTACGTCAAACATAACCCAGAAACCGTGTTCACTTCCCGGACTCCGCCAAAAAGAGACCATCACGGCTACACACGCGGTTGATGCATTTTAATTCGTATCTGGTGTCAAGTTATCTACAACTGGACATTAACAAATTCCCATCTGCCTATAACCGCAGGCACGGCTTTCGAAGATTATACCCTGAAGGGGTGTCCCAACTTAGCCCATGACAAGCTCTCGCGATCAATGAAGGAATAGACCTTCTCCCAGGAAGACCCGATCAGACACAGAATCCCGGTTTACAAGACATTTCCACAATGGTCAAACAAGACCAGCAAAGCCGCCTGATGCACCGACAATCCCGATAGGAGCTGTACATATCTCGTTCTCAGGGCAACACCGGATGAGACAGGCTACGAGTAAAACCAGACCTCGAGTTGCCCCGAGGGGGCCCCGCAGGCGGCTCGGTTCGGACCAACACTTAGACAAGCACTGGCCC
>NC_041381.1:123568030-123571087 GCF_002162155.2 Triticum dicoccoides | reverse complement strand
TAAAGATGACCCTCGGGTTGGCCGACCCAAGGGAAAGGGATAGGTGGTGGTGAGGCAAATGGTAAAACCAAGGTTGGGCCTTGCTGGAGGAGTTTTATTCAAAGCGAACTGTCAAGGGGGTCCCATAAATCACTCGACCGCGTAAGGAACGCAAAATCTGGGAACATAACACTGGTATGACGGAAACTAGGGCGGCAAGAGTGGAACAAAATACTAGGCAAAAGGACGAGTCTTCCACCCTTTACCAAGTATATAGATGCATTAATAATATAAGAGATATTGTGATATCCCAACCAAAATCCTGTCCACCATGGAGCAATCTTCAACTTCACCTGCAACTAGCAACGCTATAAGAGGGCTGAGCAAAACAGTAACATAGCCACATAACAGTTTGCATAGGAAAGGTGTAAAAGGTTAGAGGTTCATGGCAATTTGGGATGGCTAGATAAACAGGTGATAGGTAGCGCAGCATAGCGATAGAACGAAACAATTAGCATAGCAATGATAGTAGTGAGACCCAGGGTAGCGGTCATCTTTCCTGAAATCCCGCAAGGAAGAAGAACGAGTCCATGAAGAAGACGAACGGATGAAGCCGAACCAACCGGAGACGAACGAATCCTCACGATCGCAACGAAACAGGAACTATCGAGAAGAAGCACACAACATAGTAAATACACCACACATGAACAAGACATGATGCACAACAAGCATGATGCATGACAAGGCTACATGAAGCTACTCATGGCAAGAGATGATGCAAACAAGAGCAACACATCAAAGCAAGTTTAAATGAGGCCGGGAACAACGTATAACAATTCTGGTAAGTCCTCACATGCATATTTCGAAATTGGTCCAGATCTGAATAAACCTTATGTTCAAGTTGTTAAACAACAAGTTAAGATGCACAAAGATGATCTACATGAGATTCTAGTCAAGTTACATATAAAGTTCATTTAGTTTGGAGCTACGGCCTAGAAGATATGAGCAAAACAAGTTAAACATGGCATTGATGCAAAATGCATACAAACATCAAGCAAACACCTCAAAACAAGGATGCAACATGATAATATGAGACTAGATGCAAAATCAAGCAAGTTTCATATAGAGCACACTCAAAACGGAGCAATGGTTCAACACACACACATGAAACAAGTTTAAAGGACAAGCTGTCCAAAACAGCGACTAGGCATATTGCAAGCATCAAAACTATATGCTACAACACCTCAACCTAAAAACAAAAGGCATGGGCATGATGTACAGGTAAAGCACAACAAAACATGAACACTGAGCTATCTCTAGAAATCACCAGGACATACACAAACACACATGGTAAGATTGCAAACAATAACAATTTAGACTTTGCAGAAAATAACATCACGATGCAATGTTTAGAGCTATCAAACAACATGTTATAGAAACTTATCAAGGCAAACAAAGGCACGGCATGAATCTACTAAATGCATAGATCAAAAGTCCCTTACTGACCATAAGCCAAGAAGGATCAGAAAATATGATGGCACCCACGTAAACATAGCAAGTTATAATACAGATTCATGAATGGCAGAAACAGAATTATGAAGGCATGAGATGAGCTTGTGCAACTCTCTATAGAGCAATACATGGCATGACAAGGCACCCAACAGTAAGAAGGCATATTTATGAAGCTAATCATGGCAAGAGCAAGTTCATAGGGTTCATGCAACACTACGAACAACCATGGTAACAACTGAACTTAATGTAAACAGGCTGACAGCAACATTATGAAGCAACTTTGGAGCAAGATATGAACAAGCTACAGCAAGCTATAAATGCAACCAGGGGCATGAATGGATATAACATGACATGTAGAACAAAACATATTTAGTGGACATCTCCAGATTATGCACAGAATGATTAGTAGCAACATGTTTATATAGCATCACGAAATAACACATTCAGCCTAGCAAAACAGCAACAGCATGTACCCTACTTAACAAGCTCGATTCACTCACCACAAGTCATTGCACGACAAGATAAGCATAGCATCAGCAAGAAGACATGTTTATGTAACCAACCAAGGCAAGAACAAGTCCATAGCATGCAAGGATCAACTATAGCATCCTTGGCTAAATTGAATAACATGTAAACAATCTGCCAGGAAATATTTTGAAGCAAAAGTAGAGCACGAAAATGACATGCTAGACTACTCCATAATTGCCAACAGGGCATGAATGGATAGAGAACAACCATATGTTCAAAACATCCTTACTGAAGTATCTCAAAATATGCATGGATCTCTCTGTAGCATCAAGTTTACATGGCATCAAAATAACAACAGAACAGGGACTAAAATCAGCAATATCACGAAGCCTAGTTTGCATGCTTGTGCTAGTCACCACATTGATCAGAAAAATACATGGTAAGCACCTCTGTAAAGAAGACATGGAATAGATCAAAACACATGTAGACATCAACCTCATAGGATGCACACATTAATCATGGCAAAAATGACAAAAGAGCTCGTTCTGTTAACAGACAGCAGAAAACATTATGAAGCACTCTTACCACGATGATTCAGGCATCAAGATGACCTCAAATGAATATGATGTGATGGCATTAAATGATGTACTCGTTGAGGCGAACAATTTGACATATTACACGCACGAAACGGAGCTACGGATGCAGAGATACAGCATGATGAACAATACATGAAAATACTAGAAATCTGGGGACTTAGCAGATTTAGCACCTCGGGGAAAAAGTCGACGCGGCCGGAATCTCGCCGGAGAGTCGCCGGACTTGGCCGGAGAGGAGGAAGGAGACGGGAGAGGGGCGAGGAAGGACGGAGGAGGCCGGATCCGCGGCGAGGGTCGCCGGATCAGGCCGCTGGACGGCGCGCGGGGCCGAGGACCTCGCGGCCGGAGCTTCTCCGGCGGGCGGCGGGGCGCTGACCGGCGGACGGCGGCGACTGGAGGCGCGCTGGGACGGAGCTCGGCGAGGGGCGTGGGGAGGCATGGCCAGGCGCTGGAGGTCGGCGGCGGGGCGCGGGACGGCTGCGGGCGGCGCGGGCTGGCGGCG
>NC_041381.1:123557809-123567654 GCF_002162155.2 Triticum dicoccoides | reverse complement strand
GGGCTCGCGCGGGCCCGCGGCGGGCCTGGTGGACCGCGGAGGCGCGTGGGACGGGGAGGGACTGGTGGCGGGCGTGGGTTGGCTGGGGGGAGTGGGGCGGACATGTCCGGGCGGATCCGGACGTGTCCGGCGGCGGAGAGGAGCGGGGCTAGGGTTTCGGGGGAAACATCCGCGAAAATGAAGAGGGAGGACATTTTTATAGCTAGAGGGAGCTAGGAGAGTCCAAATGAGGCACGGTTTTTGCCCCCACGATCATGATCGAACGACCGAGAGCATGGAGGGGAGTTTGCTGGGTTTCGGGCCACTTTGGAAGGGGTGCTGGGCTGCAAAGAGAGAGGGGCTTTACTGTTACGCAGTTAACCGTTGGAGTATCAAACGACCTCCAAATGGCACGAAACTTGACAGGCGGTCTACCGGTGGTATACCAAGGCCACTTGGCAAGACTCGGTCCATTCCGAGAACATTTAACAGCCACTCACAACAAGAGACAAAAGGGGAACGCCGGAGGGCATAGGAGCGCCGGATTGCGAAACGGACAACGGGGAAAAGGCTCGGATGCATGAGACAAACACGTATGCAAAATGAAATGCACATGATGACATGATAAAATGCAACACACAAGCAAATGACATGGAAACAACAACGAATAACTGGCAGACACCTGGCGCATCGGATCCGGGGCGTTACACATGCTGACCGTAATCCGGCCAGGGCTCTCCCGACAAAGAGAGAGACTTTAGTGAATTCAGGATATCACCAAAGGGCGAGTGCTGAAAGACGTCCGCGGCGGTGAACTCCATGATCGGAGCCCAATCGGGTTCGACCGGAAGAGGTGCGGAAGATTCGGAGTTCGGAACGGAGTCCGGCACCCTGGAGTCATAGGCCTCGCCAAGGACTGGGCTGGTGTTCGGCGCTATCACCATAGGGATTGCGGCACCTGGGGCGGCGTCCAACCGTCCGTCCCCAATTAGCATGGTCGGCTCCGAGCTAATGGTCGGAGCGGGCACCTGAGCAACGCTCTCGGCGTTGTCCGGCGGCAGAGCTAAATCATGCCCATCGTGACAGTGCGGCATGCTCGGCCGTGGCTCGAATCCGTCGAATTTCAAGTCCCCGCGGATGTCGGACATGTAGTTTAAACTTCCAAACCTGACTTGATGGCCAGGGGCGTAGCTTCCGATCTGCTCCAGATGGCCAAGCGAGTTGGCCCGCAGTGCGAAGCCGCCGAATACGAAGATCTGTCCGGGAAGAAAAGTCTCACCCTGGACCACATCGTGGTTGAGGATCGAAGAAGCCATCGGGCCTAAAGGTGACGACACAGAGGAACTCTCAGTGAAAGCACCAATGTCGGTGTCAAAACCGGCGGATCTCGGGTAGGGGGTCCCGAACTGTGCGTCTAGGCGGATGGTAACAGGAGACAAGGGACAAGATGGTTTTACCCAGGTTCGGGCCCTCTCGACGGAGGTAAAACCCTACTCCTGCTTGATTAATATTGATGATATGGGTAGTACAAGAGTGGATCTACCACGAGATCAGAGATGCTAAACCCTAGAAGCTAGCCTATGGTATGATTGTTGTTCGTCCTACGGACTAAAACTCTCCGGTTTATATAGACACCGGAGAGGGCTAGGGTTACACAGAGTCGGTTACAATGGGAGGAGATCTTCATATCGTATCGCCAAGCTTGCCTTCCACGCCAAGGAAAGTCCCATCCGGACACGGGACAGAGTCTTCAATCTTTTATCTTCATAGTCCGGGAGTCCGGCCAAAGGTCATAGTCCGGCCATCCGGACACCCCCTAATCCAGGACTCCCTCAGCGGTCGTAAAAGCGGCAACGACAAGGTGGACGACAACGCTGATGAAGCGAGAGGACGCGATGAAAGGATCCTGGTCCGGTGACATGAATGAGAGATGTCCTTCTCTTCCAGTGGATGATGGGGTAGGGGTAGCAGCTCCGGCAAGGTGGAGGATGGGGTGGCGGACGGAGGAGGCTGGCCGCAGTGGGGAGGTTGTCGTGGTGCCGATGGTGTATGAATGGGGACATGGAGGGGGAGGGGGGTCTCAAACTTCGGGACGCAGTTGTCTGAAATGTGGGAAAGTTACGAACTTATCCCCCATTTAAAATTTCGAACATCACGTCGATTAGGGATAGGATGGTAATCTTGCATCTCCCAAATTTTTGCCGGTAATGATTTTGGGCGAGGAGAGGGTGTTTTGCCGCCCACGATTGGCGCCCATGGTGTGTGAACGGGGCTGGCAGGTAGGGAGGTTGTGTCACCTCTAAGGGAAGTTACACATCTGCCCCTATTTAAAATATTAGCCTACATCGATTTCGGACAAGGAGAGTTTGTTTTGCTACCCACCGTGTATGAATGGGGAAACGAAAGGAGAGACACATGTCTTTCGGACGAGCTTGAATCAAATGTGTTTTTCCGCCCACGTTTGGCGCCCACCATGTCTGAATGGGCTTAGAGGACGTCGTGTCACGTCTGATTGAAGTTACTAGTCTACCCCTATCGACAGCAGTCTAAATCCGGTTGATAAGGATGTCAAGTGTCAGGGGTAGAAAGTAATTTCCATCTCGCAAGCACTTGCTCGGGCATCCCATGAATTATAGTGGGTGTTTAGCCGCTTCGTTCAAAACATGGGAGGATTAGCATTCACGTTTTCCCTGGGCCCTGGCAACTAAATTCAAATCCAATTTGTATTTGATTACGAATATCCACAGATAATTCTATGTTTTGTTATTTATTTCTTCAAAACCACAACAAAGATTTATTCCACCTTTATATATGATTATCATTTAGAAATGTCGTGATCTTCGAATTCAGTAGGTTGGATACACTTTGAGTCAAATAGTTATTTCATCCAATACAATATGCTCATAGGAAAGACAGTTCACCTTATGTCAATCACAGAGGTATTGAGGATTACCTTGCCTAAAAAATTTGGATCATTACAAAACATGGACAACATAGGGGGTCTTACAACATAGTCCATTCAGAGACATGACACAACATGCAAGTACAATAATCTAATGACAATTTCAACTGGTATCTAAAGAAGAACCGAGATCACCTTGGGCTTCAGATAGCAGAAACAGCAGGACCTCCTCCGTCTTCAAATGCAACATTCTTACTTCCTCCAATTCTTGGGTTGCTTGCATAATGCGTGCCGCTAATTGCATAATTTCCAGCCTCAAGATCAAGATTAACTCGTTCATGGCAGTCACACCATCTCTTTCTGCCTCTAGTAGAGCCTCAAGAACTATAATATCTGTGCTTAGACTGCTCTCCAGTGGTGTTGCCTCTGAGCTGCTACCATCAGGTAACATGATGGTGCACAGCTTCCACAAATAGATTCTGGGGTTGTACATTGTGTCCTAGTGTGAACGGCATCCTGAAAGGTTTCCGCTAGAATAGTTATCGCATGATCCAGGCAGTAAGCTTACATGGTAAACAACATACGAATTATTGCCGAGCATGGCAAGCTATATTTAAATGGTTCAAAGCAGCATTAGCCGCAAAGAAATTAAATTGTAAGATGAAACTAGGGATGTAAGTGGCAAATAAACGACATCCGCCAGTCCCATCTAGTTAGTTTTTGCTAGCTCCCTAGTTCATTTTACTCAAAAAACAAAAAGTATTTTGAACTATCATAGCACTAGTGGACTTTAATCAGCATTAAATGGGACCCATTTGACATCCCTAGTTGAAAGGGAGTGTACCACCGCTATATTTAAGTTGCCAAGGCATCTAAGTAGTTGAAATAATCTGAGAAAGCACTTAACAGTGTGGCCTCATAAAAACTACGAAGACAGTCTTGTGATGAAGTTCAGAGGAAAAGTTAAGGACTCAAATGAACTAGGCATGCATTTCTTTATGATAGTACAGCAGGCACTGCTGACATATTGGCCAACTCAGGTATAACGTAACAAGTAACAAACAAGCATTCGAATCAAGCAATACAACAAAGCAAACAACTGAACTATTTGTAATTCTATAGGATTACAGGTTGAGGGCATTGAGGGAGTCCTGGATTAAGGGGTCCTCGGACGGCCGGACTATGTAACATTATCTGGACTGATGGGATGTGAAGATACAAGAACGAAGACTCTCACCTATGTCCGAATGGGACTCTCCTTGGCGTGGAAGGCAAGCTTGGCGTGGAAGGCAAGCTTTGTATAACCCTAGTCCCCTCCGATGTCTATATAAACTGGAGTGCTTAGTCCGTAGAGGCAATCATAATCAAGATCGACCGGTAGTGAGGAAGTAGGGAATTGCCTCGATCAAGATCAATCAAGCAGGAAGTAGGGAATTGCCTCGATAGTGAGGGCCCGACCTTGGGTAAACATCGTGTCCCCAGCCTCCTATTACCATCAACCTTAGACGCAGAGTTCAGGAACCCCTACCTAAGATCCACCGGTTTTGACACCGACATTGGTGCTTTCATTGAGAGTTCCCCTGCGTCGTCACCAAAAGGTTTGATGGCTTCGTCAATCATCTACAACATTGCAGTCCAGGGGGAGATTTTCCTCCACGGACAGATCTTCGTATTCGGCGGGTTCGCACTGCGGGCCAACTCGCTTGGCCATCTAGAGCAGATCAACAACTACGCCTGGCCATCAGGTCAGGTTTGGAAGCTTGAATTACGTTGTCGATATCCGCGGAGACTTGATCTTCGACAGATTCGAGCCCATGACAGCCGCTCCCTGCCACCACGATGAACATGACTTAAATCTATCATCGGATCGAGCCCAGGAAATAGTGCCTATAACTGCTCCGGCCCTGGATCTGGAGCAGGTTGCGTTGTCCGAGGATGGGAAGCTCAACCCACTGCGGAAGCCATAGACTCAGCAGCATTAGAGCCGCACACAGATCCAACCTTGAACGGGGCCTGTGCCACCGGAACCTCGGATTCGTCTCTGGCCATAGGTTCCAAACCGCGTGCATCCACACCCATCGAACCTGATCAGGCGCCGATCGTTGAATTCAGCTCCGCGGACATCTTCTGGCACTCACCTTTAGGTGATGTGCTAAACTCATTAAAAGCCCTCTCCTTATCAGGGGATGCTCAGCCGAACTATATCCGGTTTGGATTAGAGGCTGCTGAAGGAGAATTTCGCTTCCCACCCACCACCCACTTCATAGCCACTGTCGAAGACTTAACCGACATGCTCAATTACGGCTTTGAAGACATCGAGGGTATGGACGACGATGCCGGAGAGGAGCAGGCACAAAAACCGCCGCTTACAGGGCGCTGGGTAGCCACCTCCTCGTATGACGTATTCATGGTGGATACACCCAAAGAGAACAATGTCGACAATAAAAAGGATCCAGTCGATGATAAGCCTCCTGAGAAACAACCAAAGCAATACCGGCATAGGAGAAAATAATACTCCGGATGATGCAGAAGACAATGAAGACCCCGTTGATCCAACTTCCGAACAGGATGAACGGGAGGATGGGTGAGTCAGCCCTAATGAATAGGCCGTTAACGAAGACTAGGAGGATAGTAATTATCTTCCACCCTCTAAGGATGAGGCGAGCCTCGGCGACAAAGACTTGATAGTGCCCGACGAGCCCATCTATCAGGATCACTTTAAGCGCTGGCTAATAGCCACTACAAGGAGCATAAAAAAGAAGCAGCAGAATCTTCAAGCTAATCAAGATCTACTCAATGACAGATGGACTAATGTCTTGACAGCCGAGGAATACGGCCTCGAGCGCCCAACCAAAAGTTACCCAAAATGCAAAATGTTACCCCAATTCGATGACGAGGCGCCGGAGCCCGTCCTACCAGCGTATAATGCGACTGACCGGCCACCACGTGGCCGGGACAAAGTGGCAACTCAAGCCGAACACCAGCCCGCACTACCTTGCCGTAAAAATAGAGATACAATAGCTCGGGGATATACATATGACATGCGACATGACCTAGAAAACAGAGCAGGTCAGACCAGATCTATCCATGGATCGCGGGGGCGTGCCCGATGCGCAACGATGGCCATCCGGCTGGACGTGACAAACATAACCACGCCCAGGGCGAAAACCGCAGACGAACTCCATCTGAGCTACGTCACGACTTGGCCCAATATAGAGGCACCGCACACTCCCTCTGCTTCACTGATGAAGTAATGGAACATGAATTCCCAAAAGGGTTTAAACTCGTGAACATCAAATCATAAGATGGGACAACAGACCCCGCAGTATGGATTGAGTATTTTCTCCTCCATATTCATATGGCCCGCGGTGATGACCTTCACACCATCAAATACCTCCCGCTAAAACTCAAGGGACCTGCTCGGCATTGGTTGAATAGTTTGCCAGAAAACTCAATTGGCAGCTGGGAGGACTTGGAAGATGCCTTCCTCAACAACTTCCAGGGTACATACGTCTGACCTCCGGATGCCGACTCCTTAAGTCACATAGTTCAACAGCCAGGAGAGTCAGCCAGGAAATTCTGGACTAGGTTCGTAACTAAAAAGAACCAGATCATTGACTGTCCGGATGCCAAAGCCCTAGCAGCCTTTAAACATAGCATCCGCGATGAATGGCTCGCCCGACACCTCGGCCAAGAAAAGCCGAAAACTATGGCAGCCCTGACGATGCTTATGACCCACTTCTGCGCGGGCAAGGATAGCTGGCTAGCTCGTACCAATAACAATACAAGCGAACATGGCACTCTGATGCCTAAAATAGCAACGGCAAACCTCAATGCAATAGACACAAGCGTCGAAGCAACGGTGACAACACCGAGGACACAACGGTCAACGCCGGATTCAGTGGCTCTAAGTTCGGTCAGCGGAAGAATCCATACAAAAGAAACAATCCGTGCTCGTCCAGCTTGGACT
This sequence comes from Triticum dicoccoides, assembly GCF_002162155.2. Lineage (NCBI taxonomy): Eukaryota > Viridiplantae > Streptophyta > Magnoliopsida > Poales > Poaceae > Triticum > Triticum dicoccoides. The sequence continues at coordinate 123,560,803 of NC_041381.1, read as the reverse complement.
GCATACTCGATCGTCCATGTCAAATCCACGGCACTCCTGATAAACCAGCCAATCATACCAACAGAGAGTCTTGGGTTTTTAAACAGGCCGGCAAGTTAAATGCCGAGAATAAGGAGAAGGGGTCACAAAGCGAGGACGATGACGAGGAGCCCTGGCTACTGAACACAGGGGACAGAAGAAGTTTCCCATCCAAGTTAAAATGGTGAATATGATATATGCTACCCATATCCCCAAGAGGGAGCACAAGCGCATGCTCAGGGACATCTTCGTGATGGAGCCAGTCGCCCGAAACTTCAACCCATGGTCGATTTACCCGATCTCCTTCGATCATAGGGACCATCTGACCAGTATCCGTCATGGTCGTTCAGCCGCACTAGTCCTTGATACGTCTCCAACGTATCTACTTTTCCGAACACTTTTGCCCTTGTTTTGGACCCTAATTTGCATGATTTGAATGGAACTAACCCGGACTGATGCTATTTTCAACAGAACTGCCATGGTGTTATTTTTGTGTAGAAACAAAAGTTCTCGGAATGACCTGCAAATCCACAAAGATAACTTTTGGAAAATATAAAAAATATTGGCGAAAGAATCAATGCCAGGGGGCCCACACCCTGTTCACGAGGGTGGGGGGCGCGCCCGCTCCCCATGGGTGTGCCCCCCTTTCTCATGGGCCCTCTGATGCTCCACCGACCTCAACTCCAACTCCATATAGTCCGTTTCGTGGAGAAAAAAATCAGGGAGGAAGTTTCATCGCGTTTTATGATACGGAGCCGCCGCCAAGCCCTAAAACCTCTCGGGAGGGCTGATATGGAGTCCGTTCGGGGCTCCGAAGAGGGGGATTCGTCGCCGTCGTCATCATCAACCATCCTCCATCACCAATTTCATGATGCTCACCGCCATGCGTGAGTAATTCCATCATAGGCTTGCTGGATTGTGATGGGTTGGATGAGATTTACCATGTAATTAAGTTAGTTTTGTTAGGGTTTGATCCCTATTGTCCACTATGTTCTGAGATTGATGTTGCTATGACTTTGCTATGCTTAATGCTTGTCACTAGGGCCCGAGTGCCACGATTTCAGATCTGAACCTATTATGTTTTCATGAATATATGTGAGTTCTTGATCCTATCTTGCAAGTCTATAGTCCCCTATTATGTGTTATGATCCGACAACCCCGAAGTGACAACAAGCGGGATACTTCTCATTGATGACCATAGTTTGAGGAGTTCATGTATTCACTATGTGTTAATGCTTTGGTCTGGTACTCTATTAAAAGGAGGCCTGAATATCCCTTAGTTTCCAATAGGACCCCGCTGCCACGGGAGGGTAGGACAAAAGATGTCATGCAAGTTCTTTTCCATAAGCACGTATGACTATATTCGGAATACATGCCTACATTACATTGATGAACTGGAGCTAGTTCTGTGTCACCCTATGTTATAGCTATTACATGATGAATTGCATCCGACATAATTATCCATCACTGATCCATTGCCTACGAGCTTTTCACATATTGTGCTTTGCTTATTTACTTTTCCGTTGCTACTGTTACAATTACTGCAAAACTGCTATCGTTACTTTTGCCACTGTTACCATTACTATCGTACCACTTTGCTACTAAATACTTTGCTGTGGATACTAAGTTATATAGGTGTGGTTGAATTGACAACTCAACTTCTAATACTTGAGAATATTCTTTGGCTCCCCTTGTGTCGAATCAATAAATTTGGGTTGAATACTCTACCCTCGAAAACTGTTGCGATCCCCTATACTTGTGGGTTATCAAGACTATTTTCTGGCGCCATTGCCGGGGAGCATAGCTCTATTCTTTGAGTCACTTGGGATTTATATCTGCTGAGAACTATGAAGAATTTGAAAGATCAAAGAACTAAAATCTATCCCTCAACTATGAGGGGAGGTAAGGAACTGCCATCAAGCTCTGCACTTGATTATCCTTCTGTTATGAGTAAGCTTGCGACACCTAAACCTGCTACTGCTATGAATTCTGATATGTCGCATCTTAGTGATGATGCCACTTCTGCTATGCATTATACTTATGATGAAACTACTTCTATGCTTGATACTACTGTGCCACTGGGTGAATTTCTTGATGAACAACTCGCTAGAGCTAGGGAGAATGAAATTATTGAAACTGATAATATTGATAATAGTGATGATGAAGGTTCTCCCCCTAAATATGAATTGCCTGTTGTTCCTGAGGGTTATGTTATGGATGAAGAAACTGCTAGAGATTTTCTTGCTTGCAATGATAGATCAGATCTTAAGAAATTATTAGCTAAGCTGAAATAGAAAACTCTGAATGCCAAAATGAAATATGACCCTGCTTTTGCTACTTCACCTATCTTTGTTACTGATAAGGACTATGAATTCTATGTTGATCCTGAGATTATTACTTTAGTTTAGTCCGATCCTTTCTATGGCACTGAATCTGAAACTGTAGTGGCACATCTTACAAAGTTAAATGATATAGCCACCCTGTTTACTAATGATGAGAAATCCCGCTATTACTATATCCTTAAAATATTTCCTTTCTCATTAAAGGGTGATGCTAAGACATGGATTAATTCTCTTGATCCTGGTTGTGTGTGTAGTCCCTGGGATATGATTTACTACTTCTCTGCTAAATATTTCCCTGCTCATAAGAAACAAGCTGCCTTGCGGGAAATATATAATTTTGTGCAAATCAAAGAAGAGAGTCTCCCACAAGCTTGGGGGAGGCTTCTCCGATTACTTAATGAACTACTGGAATCAGCTACTTTGCCATCTGCCAGATCTTTGCCGTCCTCTAGCGGACGACAAAGAAGCTCTTTACCATCAGCTACCCAAAAGCGGACGACAAAGAAACGGCTGACGGCAAAGAAGGTCTTTGCCATCAGCCATTTCTTTGCCGTCCGCTAGCTGATGGCAAAGAGGGAGGTGGCACCCGCTAACGGAAAAACTTAACGTCCCCCCTCTTTGCCGTCCGCAGCAG
>NC_041381.1:123515040-123556541 GCF_002162155.2 Triticum dicoccoides | reverse complement strand
GACCCCGACACCACACCCCGACACCACACCCCGACACTACACCCCGTAACCCCGACCCCCTGACCCCGTTAGCCCGTCATTGATTATAGTGATGATGATGATTATGCATTTATTGATGATACTGATCGAGATTATTATTGTACTTGATGATGATGATTATGCATTTATACATAGTGTCAGGTATACAATTTTTTTATGTTGTACTTGATGATGATACACTTAAGTGATATACATATTATTATTCATGTCGGTATTTTTTTGCCGTTATACTAATTTCATTTACTCTTTGTCATGGCAGGTGTTGAAACATGGTGGGCGCTGGTCGGGAGCGCTTCGAGGACCCTTCTTCGTCGGCGCGTGCAACGAGGTCTTCCATTCCACACGCACCTCTCCGCCGAGCGTTGCTGGACAGTATGGCGACACCGCCGGGCCCTTCTTCGTTGGCCGCGGTGCCGAGCAGGGGACGAGGTCAGAAGAAGCAGAGAGGAGCTGGAGCACGTGGTCGCGGGAGAGAAGGTAGGGTGACTACGAGGGTTCCTTCCTCGCCGCCACCCCCAGCTATTTCACACGAGCACGTGACTGCTAGGGTGGACTCGTCTGAGGAGGAGGCTACACGGACTCCGGTCCACGAGCCTCCGGTCCACGGGCCTTTGGGCCACAAGGGTTTGGCCCACGAGACCCCAGAGGAACAAACGTCTGTATGGGGTACCTGGCCGGATCAACCTGAGGGGCCAAGTGGCCATGCTGATGATGGAGGGGAGCCGACTGATATTGACGAGGAAGGGGGCACCGTCTACCAGCATGGTGCTACAAGGCTGCCGGACGTGCCGACGACCCGCGAGCAGAGGTGGTTGATTTTCCCTGATGGGGAGAGGTAAGTGCATTTAATATTTTTGTACCCTTCTGCATTCACGTTTCTTCAAATATCTAATGTGTTGGCCTTGTCATGCTGCAGGGGTTGGGACCACCATCATTGTGTCCGCCGGCCCAACTCCGTCCTTGGAGTTCTTTGTCAGCAAAACTTCCCGGGGTTTGTTATGTTGCCTGGTCAGGGTCGGCTTCCAGATCTTGGATTGAGTTGGGAGCACTACTTGGCTGCCTTGGCCCTGCCGGGTGAGATTATCGATGGTGTCTTGTGCAAGACGAGGGCAGACGTGGTGATTAGAAAGTTTTGGGTAATTTCTCCTTTTCACAATTAAAAATCTTCAACTAGCTAGTCATTAATTGTACTAATCAATATTGTCTCATTTGATTGCAGACGTTCTATAGGTGTGAGGAGGGATACGAGGAGGAGGCGGCAAATGTTATCGATAACATCTGCAAGCGCCTACTACAGAACTTATGGCACGAGGCTCGGGTGCAGGCCGTTCGAGACTACTACGCCGCACGTGGTATCAAGAAGACCAAGCCGGCATGCCGCGAGAAATTCTTGAGTAAGGATGAGTACATGAAGGTAATTTTTAAGGCCTTGTACTTTACTTCCTTCATTTAGTAATTCATAGCCGTAGCGCTCAAGTTTCTATTTCCTAACTTAGGCCCCTCCGAGATGGTGTGCGGATCAGATGGATTGTTGGGAGGTGTTGGTCAATGAGTGGTGCTCAAAAGAATGGCGATCCCTCCACAACGAGGCCAAGGACAAATGTGCCCAAATGGAAGGTGTGCCACACCATCAAGGCAGCTCCAACTTATATCAGTATAGGCGGAACTGGGTATGTGGTTTGCTTCATGATTCATGCAATTCGTTCGTCATGCTAGCTTTCATCCCTTTAATAACTAATTTACTTTGTTTCTCTCTTCAAGACACGCTACAATAAGGCCGATAAGGTGCCAGAGGTGTACGACCTGTATGCCATGGCCCACACTGGCTCTTTCAAGAAAGTCAAGGCATTCTCTGCGTCTAACCTCGATGATCCAAAAAACTTCACCAACATCTCCTCCCACGACAAGCTCGTGAAATATAGAGATGAGGGGAAGGCGAGGAAAGGGGAGGACTTTAACCCGAGCCAGGGTCCCATTGATACCGAGCTGCTGATGATATCTGGTGGCGGGAGGTCCCATGGCTCCATAGCCATGGGAGATGGACTTATCCGTTGTCCTAGAAGTCTCCCGGAGATCAAGGCGCGCCAGTCGAGCTCCGCTCCTAAGATAAGGCCCCGTGAACGGCCAGTCCAAATCGCCTTCAAGGTTAGTTATACGTACTCATCTATCTTTCTCCATTACATTGTGTGCGCTTCCATCAATGATTACAAATGGTAACGAGGAGTGGTGTTGCAGGCTGCTATACAAAGTGAGAGAGATAGAACGGAGAAACTTCTGGCGGAGGCGGCGGAGAGGCAGCGGGAGTTGGAGGAGAGGACGACAAAGATGTTGGAGGAGGAGAGGGCACGGAATGACATGCAGGCAAGGGCCATGTACGAGCTCCTTGTGGTAAGTTTTTTCTACACATTAGCCAACACATTCATGTAGTGTTTGTCTCATTACTAACTAGTATGATTGAGTCGTCAAAACCAAATGTGCAGTCTGTGTGCGAGAAGTCCGGTCAGACCGCTCTACCGATGCCAGTGATTGCTCCTGGGACCACGGTGAGTTTAATTTGAATGGACATTACTTGCTAGTCTTAACATTTGAGTGTCATCATGCTAACGAAACATTGGAAATGATCTTTGGTGCAGCGTAACTCAAGACAAGCATAGCACAATCCTTCTCCAGCTACCGGCACGAGCCATCCCGCTACAACACCTCCATGATCACGGTAAGTGTCTCTAGTGTTTTGCTTAACAAATGCATAAAGACCTAGACTTAGCTTTATTTCCTCTAATATGCTTACCATAAAGACTTAGAGTTAGCTTCTTTTCCTCCAAAACCATCCATCTTACCTAGGTCAGCTCTTAAATGATGCATTTTAACCAAGTTGGCTCTAAAATGACCCATTTTACCTAGATTAGCTCATAAATGAACCATTTCACCTAGGTTAGCTCCAAAATGACCCATCTTACCTAGGTTAGCTCCAAAATGACCCATTTTACCTAGATTAGCTCATAAACGATCCATTTCACCTAAATTAGCTCTTAAATGACCCATTTCACCTTAGTTAGCTCAAAAACGATCCATTTCACCTTAGTTAGCTAAAAAAACGATCCATTTCTGCTTACTTAGCTCATAAACGACCCATTTCAACTTAGTTAGCTCATAGATGATCCATTTCACCTTACTTAGCTCATAGACGATCCATTTCAACTTAGTTAGCTCAAAAATGATCCATTTCACCTTAGTTAGCTCATAAACGACCCATTTGAACTAAGTTAGCTCATAGATGATCCATTTCACCTTAGTTAGCTCATAAAGGACCCATTTCAACTTAGTTAGCCCATATATGATCCATTTCACCTAAGTTAGCTCATAAATAACATATACTTCTTGTTCTAGTCTTCTTCTTCTAGTCACCTATTTCTAACTTTCTTATTTGCCATTTTGTAGATTTCATTCACTTCATGAAAGCTAGCTTGCTATGATGGAGTGCCTGTTTTTTCTTTGATGGAACTTTGCATTGTATCTAGCTTGCTATGGTGGAACTAGCTATCTTGATCAATCTTTGCATTGTAATATGTATATGGATGGAACAATGTGTATGGATGGAACTTGCTTATGTATGAATGGATGAAACTTAATTATGTGCTGGATATATATGTGATATGTTTGTTGTTAAATAACCCTGTGAAATATATCTATATATGTCATATATATTAGCTGTGAAAATTGTTGGATTAAGAAAAAACAAAAAAAGAGCCAATATACAGGCTCTTTGCCGTCTGCCACCGACGGCAACGGCCTCTTTGTCGTCCACCACGGACGGCTAACAAGACACGTGCCAGCAAACTGTGCTTCCTCGGAGCTGACCCATTTGGCCAGTTTGCCTACAGTGGCAGACGACAAAGAGTGGTGACGTCTAGCTGACATCATACGGCGAACGGCAAAGGGCTGCCGTTAGCCACCTAACGGACTAACAGAGAAATTTTTGCCGTCTGCTTTCTTTGCCGTCTACTGCTGATAGCAAACGGCCCTTTGCGGTCAGCCGCTTAAAGCAGATGACAAAGTAGCTGTTTCTCGGATCTTACTTTGCCGTCCATGTTTGCCGTCCGCGGCGGACGACAAAGACCTTTGCCGTCCATCATTCATGCCTTTGCCGTCCGCCGTGGCAGACGGCAAAGTAGCCGATTCCTATAGTGATGCTTTGCCTAATCATCCTCTTAAAAAATGAAATACTTGATATCTTATATAATGGACTAACCGATGCTTCCAAGGACCACTTTGATAGTTGTGCTGGTTGTGTTTTCTTGGAAAGGACAGTCGACCAAGCTGAAATACTATTAAATAATATGTTGACTAATGAAAATAATTGGACTCTTCCTGAGCCAATTCCTGAGCCAATTGAGCCAACTCTCGAGCCTATTCCTAAACCAACTCCGAAGAAGAGGGCGTTCTATTTCTCAGTCCTGAAGATATGCAATAGGCAAAGAAATCAATGAAAGAAAAAGGTATTAACGCCGAAGATGTTAAAAATTTACCTCCTATTGAAGAAATACATGATCTTAATATACCGCCTGTTGAAGAAACACATCATCTTGATAACTCGACACATGTAGTGAAGGTAAATTCTCTCTAGATGGTAAAGTTGAAATCCCGTCTACTAAATTTGCTAGCCAGTGCTTAGATGAATTTGATGATTTTATGGATAAACAAGCAAATTTCAATGATTATGTTAGTAGACAATTGAAGAATAGTGCTTATATGATTGAACGCTTGAGTGATTATATGTCTAGAGTAAAGTGTGAATTTAAACTCACTAGGAAACATGTTTCTATGGTCAACACTCAAGCTGAACAAGTACTTAAGGCTCATAATGAATTTCTAGATGAATTAAATAATAAACATGACTTTGCTATTAGAGTGGCTACTAGAACTGGTAAAATGACTCAGGAACCTTTGTATACTGAAGGCCACCATAATTGAACAACATTATAAGAGAGATAACTTAGATGCTCCTAGTACTTCTAAAAATAAGAAAAAGAAAAATGATAGGGCTTTGCATGCTTCTAGTGAACCTAATGTAGAAACACCTGAGAATCCTAATGATACTTCTATCTTTGATGCTGAAACACAATCCGGAGATGAACATGAACCTAATGATAATGCTAATAATGATGTTCATGAAGATGCTCAACCTAGTAATAACAATGATATAGAAATTGAACCCGCAGTTGATCTTGATAACCCGCAATCAAGAAATCAACGTTATGATAAGAGAGATTTTGTTGCTAGGAAACATGGCAGGGAAAGAGAACCATGGGTTCAGAAACCCATGCCTTTTCCTCCTAAGCCATCCAAGAAAAAGGATGATGAGGACTTTGAGCGCTTTGCTGAAATGATTAGACCTATTTTCTTATGCATGCGCTTAACCGATATGCTTAAAACAAACCCTTATGCTAAATACATGAAAGATATTATTACAAATAAAAGGAAAATATCCGAAGCTGAAATTTCCACCATGCTTGCCAACTATACCTTTAAGGGTGGAATACCTAAGAAGCTTGGTGATCCCGGAGTACCCATTATACCATGCTCCATAAAAAGAAATTATGTTAGAAGTGCCTTATGTGATTTAGGGGCCGGTGTTAGTGTTATGCCTCTTTCCTTGTACCGTAGACTTGAATTAAGTAAGTTGACACCTACTAAGATATCCTTGCAAATGGATGATAAATCAACTGTGACACCTATCGGCATTTGTGAGGACGTGCCTATTGTTGTTGTGAATGTTACTATCTTAACAGACTTTGTCATTCTGGATATCCCTGTGGACGACAGTATGTCGATTATCCTTGGTAGACCCTATTTAAATACTGCAGGTGCTGTTATTGATTGCAACAAAGGCAATGTCACCTTTCATGTTAATGGTAATGAGCATACGGTACACTTTCCGAGGAAACAACCTCAAGTTCATAGCATAAATTCTATTGGGAAAATTCCATCAATTATATTTGGAGGTTTTTATTTTCCTCTCCCTACTGCAAAGAAAAAGTATGATATTCTTATTATTGGGGATGTTCATATCCCCGTAGAGGTAACCTAGTGTCACTTTGAAATTTCTCTGGTTTCATGTTATTCGGAATGAGTTTGTTAACAAGACTTGATCAACCTTATTAGTGGATTCCTTTTGATGATCATGAGATGGATGAAACTAGAAGGCACAACCTTATGTACCCTTTCTTTACTTTCTGTTACTTAGAATAATTGAAGTAAAAAGAGTATTATCTGTCTGTTTTCTGAATTATCTATGCAATAAAAAATATCCCGAAAATAAAAGTTCTCCAAATGCCATGCTAATTTAATATGATTTTTATGGAATATTTGAGAATATTTGGCATTAAGAACATAGCAGGGGGAGCAAGCACCTGGCCATGAGGGTCTAGGGCGCACCCACCCTTACAGGGCGCGCCCCCTGCCTCGTGGACCCGTGGTGGCTCCCCTCCACTTATTCCTACACCCATACACTCCATCTTCCTCCCAAAAAATCCCCATCCAGCTCAAGCACGAGTTCTAGCTCGTTTTGCTGCGATTTTCGATCTCCTTGCTCAAAGCTCCATTCACAAAACTGCTTTGGGAGATTGTTGCTTGGTATGTGACTCCTCCAATGATCCAATTAGTTTTTGTTCTAGTGCTTTATTCCTTGCAAATTCTTGCTGCCTTGGTGACCCTGTTCTTGAGCTTGCATGTTAAAGTTATGAGGTCCCAGGTAATTCTAATGCATGATATGGGCTCTAGGCACTTATGAGAGTAGTTGCTACCAATTATATCTAGTTTGATTCACTTTTATTTTGAAGTTACTAAAAATTTCAGAATTTTCAGAAAAAGATGAAGAGGTTTTTCTTGAGGGGCTCCTCTAGCCAAGGCTCCAAGGATAAGCAAGCTAAGGAGAAAGAAAAGGCCAAGTATAATCTTCGTCGTGTAGCGGAAGTAAGGCCTTGTGAGTGGCCATGTGATAATTTCTTGAGAGCAGCCGGGATTTATGAAGACTTTTATTCTTTGGCGGAAAATGGTGGCCTCACGGACTTCCTCCATGATCGGATCGAACAGTATCTTTTACTTACCAATACTTTCGTGCAAAACTTTTATTATAATCCTAAGAACTCACCTCCTTCAGTGTCTTTTCATTTATATGATGATGCTAAGGAAATGTCATTACGTAATTTTTGCGCGGTTTGTAGAATACCCTTTGAGGGAAGCTTAGATGAACCACATCATAAAGATGTGGAGGGTTTCATTGATACTATTACTGTAGGGGAACCGAAGAAGGGTTCCGATGCAAGAATCACTAGCATACACTTTCCTGTTTTACGCTACTTTCCCATATTTGCTAGTCGATGCTTAATTGGTCATGGAAATAGTGGAAACTTTAGTGTTCCTGGTATTATTATTCTGCTCCATGCCTTATTCGGTGATAACACTTTTAGTATGTGTCCCATTATTGCTAAATGGTTAAGCCTAAACCGTACAAAGGGCCCCATCTTTGGAGGTATCTATGCTGCACGCCTTGCTATACATTTCGAGATACCTATTAGACACGATGAAGAAGAGGAGACACTGTTGTCTCCTACCTTTTTAGATTATAGGAGCATGGTAGCGCATGAGTTTATTGTTTACAACGATGATAAGATGCTCCTGTATGACATGAGATTTAATAAGAAACACAATGAGATTATTACCCTGCCTGCACCTTCTTTGTTTGATTTAACTGCAGGTCATTATCTTGTTTTCCCGGAGGCTGTTTACACGCACCGAGGTGACACATGCGCTCCAGAGCCTGAGCCGGAACCACCACTGGACCCCTATCATCAATCATCTTACCAGTGGGATCTGGAGGAGATCGCCAGCCTGTGGCAGTACAATGACACTCCTCAGTACATCGGGGAGAGTAGCCGTGATCCATGGGCATAGACCAACTTAGGCCAAAATCCTAAGCTTGGGGGAGTATGTATTTCCCACCGACTTTACATTCATGTTCACACACTCATTCTAGTTGTCGGTGCTCATACTCTTTCATTGTTCTATCCATGCTAGTTTAATTTATTTTCCTGCTTTCTTGTGTGTTTGATAAACCTTAAGAAAACCCAAAATAATTATTTAGTTTAATTTCCATGCCTGTAGTAATAATAATTAAAAGAAAACTCAAAAAGATTTCTCGTTCTTCTTTTGCTTGTTGGGAGCTTTCCCGTGTAAATAGTTTTATTTCTTTTCTTTTCTTTGGGGGTTAAGAGTAGAAGACCATAATGAAAATGCTTAGTGGCTCTTATATGCATGATTGTTGATTTAACCAAGAGCCCATATTACCTTGTCTTCTCTCTTGAATTGAATGCTTGCAGATTCCAGCTTAGTCCAATGCACATGCACTCTTATTATTATACACACCGTTCGGCCGTGCACGTGAAAGGCAATAATGATGATATATGATGGACTGATTTAGATGAGAGAAGCTGGTATGAACTCGACCTCTTTTGTTTTTGTAAATATGATGAGTTCATCGTTCCTGATTCAGCCTATTATCAATAAACATGTTTGCAATGACAATTAGAGATTATAGTTGCTTATGCCATGCTTAATTACCTGGGAGCTTATAATGGTTTACCTTGCGTGCCAACATGCTATTAAAATGGTTGTGATGTGGTGTGATAGGGTGGTATCCTCGTTTGAATGCATTGAGTGACTCGACTTGGCACATGTTCACACATGTAGTTGAAATAGAAATCAACATAGCCTTCATGATATTTATTTTCATGGTGGATTATATCCTACTCATGCTTGCACTCGGTGTTGATTAATTTTAATGCATGTTCATGACTGTTGTCGCTCTCTCAGTTGGTCACTTCCCAGTCTTCTGCTAGCCTTCACCTATACTAAGCGGGAATACTGCTTGTGCATCCAAACTCCATAAACCACAAAGTTATTCCACATGAGTCCACCATACCTTCCAATATGCGGTATTTATCTGCCGTTCCAAGTAAATTTGTATGTGCCAAACTCCAAACCTTCAAATGAAATTCTGTTTTGTATGCTCGAGTAGCTCATGTATCAACTAGGGCTGTCTGTATCTTCCATGCTAGGTGGGTTATTCTCAAGAGGAGTGCACTCCACTCCTCATTCACGAGAAAATGGCTCATAACCGGGATGCCCAGTCCCATGATCAAAAAGATCAAAGCAAATCAAAATAATTAAACAAAACTCCCCCAGGATTGTTGTTAGTAGGAGGCACTCATTGTTTCGAGCAAGCCATGGATTGATGCTTGTTGGTGGTGGGGGAGTATAAACTTTACCATTCTATTTGGGAACCGCCTATAATGTATGTAGCATGGAAGATATCGAGATCTCATAGTTGTTATGTTGACAGTGAAAGTATACCGCTCAAAATTTTATTTATCTCTCTATTTCAAAATCGAGCTCTGGCACCTCTACAAATCCCTGCTTCCCACTGTGAAGGGACTATCTATTTACTTTTATGTTGAGTCATCACCCTCTTGTTAAAAAGCACCCGCTGGAGAGCACACTGTCATTTGCATGCATTACTATTAGTTTATATCGGGTATGACTTGAATGGATCTCTTTTACCATGAATTACAATGTTTAGTCAGTCCTTGATCTTTAAAGGTGTCTACATTTATGTTTTGCAGTCTCAGAAAGGGCTAGCGAGATACCATCTTGTTATATCGTATTATGATTGTTTTGAGAAAGAGTTGTCATCCAAGTTTTATTATTATTGCTCGCTAGCTAATTATGCCATTGATATGAGTAAATGTGAGACCTAAGTGTTATTGTGAATGCGGTTAGTTATGATCTTTGCTGAAAACTTGAATGCTGGCTTTACAAATTTACAACAACAAGAGCAAATTGAGTTTGTAAAAGTTTTTCTTTATCACTTTCAGTTTGTCAACTGAATTGCTTGAGGACAAGCAAAGGTTTAAGCTCGGGGGAGTTGATACGTCTCCAACGTATCTACTTTTCCAAACACTTTTGCCCTTGTTTCGGACCCTAATTTGCATGATTTGAATGGAACTAACACGGACTGGCGCTACTTTCAGCAGAACTGCCATGGTGTTATTTTTGTGCTGAAACAAAAGTTCTCGGAATGACCTGCAAATCCACGTAGTTAACTTGTGGAAAATATAAAAAATATTGGTGAAAGAATCAATGCCAGGGGGCCCACACCCTGTCCACGAGGGTGGGGGGGCGCGCCCCCTCCCCCTAGGTGCGCCCCCTGTCTCGTGGGCCCCCTGATGCTCCACCGACCTCAACTCCAACTCCATATATTCCGTTTCGTGCACAAAAAAACCAGGGAGGAAGTTTCATCGCGTTTTATGATATGGAGCCGCCGCAAATCCCTAAAACCTCCCTGGAGGGCTGATCTGGAGTCTGTTCATGGCTCCGGAGAGGGGGATTCATCGCCGTTTTCATCATCAACCATCCTCCATCACCAATTTCATGATGCTCACTGCCGTGCGTGAGTAATTCCATTGTAGGCTTACTGGACGGTGATGGGTTGGATGAAATTTACCATGTAATTAAGTTAGTTTTGTTAGGGTTTGATCCCTAGTGTCCACTATGTTCTGAAATTGATGTTGCTATGACTTTGCTATGCTTAATGCTTGTCACTAGGGCCGGAGTGCCATGATTTCAAATTTGAACCTATTATGTTTTCATGAATATATGTGAGTTCTTGATCCTATCTTGCAAGTCTATAGTCACCTATTATGTGTTATGATCCGACAACCCCGAAGTGACAATAATCGGGATACTTCTTGGTGATGAAGGCAGTTTGAGGAGTTAATGTATTCACTGTGTGTTAATGCTTTGGTCTGGTATTCTACTAAAAGGAGACCTTAATATCCCTTAGTTTCCAATAGGACCCCGCTGCCACGGGAGGGTAGGACAAAATATGTCATGCAAGTTCTTTTCCATAAGCATGTATGACTATATTCGAAATACATGCCAACATTACATTGATGAACTGGAGCTAGTTCTGTGTCACCCTATGTTATAACTATTACATGATGAATGGCATCCGACATAATTATCCATCACTGATCCATTGCCTACGAGCTTTTCACATATTGTGCTTTGCTTATTTGCTTTTCCGTTGCTACTGGTACAATTACTGCAAAGCTACATTACTATCATACCACTTTGCTACTAAATACTTTCCTGCAGATACTAAGTTATAAAGGTGTAGTTGAATTGACAACTCAACTGCTAATACTTGAGAATATTATTTGGCTCCCCTTGTGTCGAATCAATAATTTTGGGTTAAATACTCTACCCTCGAAAACTATTGCGATCCCCTATACTTGTGGGTAATCAGTCCTCCACCCAATCATTGATGGATTCCATCTTACATGAGTCCTCATGGATGGTGGTAGCAGCCTGAACCTGCTCTATTAGGATACAATGCACAAAATGGGTATTGATCCCTCAATAATCAAGCCCACAGAAACCACCTTTAATGGAGTCATACCAGGTGTAGAGGCCCGCTGTACGGGCTCAATCACACTGGAAGTGGTCTTCATATCCCCGGATAACTTCCAAAGCAAAGAGTTGATCTTCGATATCGTCCCCTTCTACAGTGGCTATCACGTACTTCTCGGACGAACCACATTCACTCGATTTAATGTGGTGCCACACTACGCTTATCTCAAGCTCAAGATGCCCGGACCAGGCAGTGTCATAGCAGTTAATGGAAACAACGCTCCCTCTGTGCCAAGGAGCACACCGCTGCCCTCGAAGCAGAAGCACAGAGCGGCGCTTTGAGGCAGAACCTTAATTTGGCGGCCAAGCTCCTGGGCACTATCAAACGAGTCCAAACTACTCTGCAGCAGGACAGTCCAGCCCGTCAAGAGCCTGACTAGCAATTCGGCCTCCGTCCCAATTGAGGGAGTCCTGGATTAAGGGGTCCTCGGACAGCTGGACTATATACATTAGCCGGACTATTGGGCTATGAAGATACAAGATAGAAGATTTCGTCCCGTGTCCGGGTGGGACTCTCCTTTGCGTGGAAGGCAAGCTTAGCGATTTGGATATGTAGATTCCCTTGTTTGTAACCGACTCTGTGTAACCCTAGCCCCCTCGGTGTCTATATAAACCAGAGGGTGTAGTCCATAGGACAAGGACAACAATCATAATCATAGGCTAGCTTCTAGGGTTAGCCTCTATGATCTCGTGGTAGATCAACTCTTGTAATACTCATATCATCAAGATCAATCAAGCAGGAAGTCGGGTATTACCTCCATAGAGAGGGCCCGAACCTGGGTAACATTGTGTTCCCCGCCTCCTGTTACCATTAGCCTTAGATGCAAAGTTTGGGACACCCTACCCGAGATCCGCCGGTTTCGACACCGACATTGGTGCTTTCATTGAGAGTTCCACTGTGCCGTGATCATAAGGCTTGATGGCTCCTTCAATCATCTACAACAACTCGGTCCAGGTAGAGATCTTTCTCCCCGGACAAATCTTTGTATTCGGCGGCTTCGCACTGCGGGCCAACTCGCTTGGCCACCTAGAGCAGATCGACAGCTATGCCCCTGTCCATCACGTCAGGTTTGGAAGCTTGAACTACACTGCCAACATGCGCAGAGACTTGATCTTCGACAGGTTAGAGCCCATGACAGCCGCACCCTACAGCCATGATGAACATGACTTAGATCTGTCATTGGACAATACCTCAGGTGACAGCGCCTGCAACTGTCATGGCACTAGATCTAGAACAGATCGCGCCGTCCGAAGACGGGGGGCTGGACCTCTCCATGGAAGCCGCATAGTTTACGGTGCTAGAGGCGAACACAGATCAAACCTCCAACGAGGTCTGTGTCATTGGACCCCCGGACTCTGCTCCGTTTATAGGTTCCGAACCGCGTGTATCCGCACCCATCGAATCTGACTGGGAGCCGATCTTGGAGTTTACCTCCGCAGACATCTTCCAACACTTGCCTTTGGGCGACGTGCTAAAAACATTAAAATCCATCTCCTTGGAAGGAGATTCTTGGCTGAACTATGTCCGTCTTGAGTAGGAAGCGGACGGCGAAGAACTTTGATACCCACCCACCAACCTTTTGATAGCCACTGTCGATGACTTAACCGACACACTTGATTTCGACTCCGAAGACATCGACGGTATGGACAACAATGCAGGAGAAGAACAGGAACCACCGCCCATAGGGCGCTGGACAGCCACCCCCTCATATGACATATACATGGTGGATACACCTAAAGACAACATTGGCGATGAAAAAAGGACCCAGTTGAGGATAAGCCTCCTAAGAAGCAGCCGAAGCACTAACGACAGCGGCGCGGCTCTAAATCACGCCATGGTAAAAATAGTGATACCGGCACAAGATAAAACAACACCCCGGACAACGCCGAAAACAATGAAGACCCCACAGACCCAGCCATGAAGCAGGACGAGCAGGGTGATGGCAAACACAGTCCGGGGCCGCTGTCTGACCATAGCAATGCTGAAGACACAAGTTACCAACCAGCCTCCAAAGAGGAGATCACTCTGGGTGACGATGCATTCATCGTCCCGGAAAAACAAGTGGAACAAGATCGCCTCCAACAGATACTTATCGCTACTGCGTGGAGCTTGAAGAAGCAGAAGCAACGGCTTAAAGCTGCACATGATACACTCAATTATAGGTGGAACGAAGTACTCGACATTGAGGAAAAATACGGCGGTAATCGCCAAACAAAGAGCTATCCCAAACGTAAATTGCTGCCCGAATTCGACGATGAGGCTATAGCGCCCATACCGCCTAATTACTATACGGCCGACCAACCAGACCGACCACCTCATGGTCGAGACAGAGGGGCTAACAATGTTGCACACAAATCCGCACCCCGCCCCATAATGGAAGGGAGGTAGCAACCCAGGACCAGGAACATGATTTACATGAAGACCTGGACAAAAGGGCTGGCAGAACAAGGTCCATCTATGGATCTATCGAACGTGCTCCCGCATAGGATCATGGCCATCGACCCAAATATGCCGGTCGGTCACCAGTTGGGCTCATGCCACGACATAGCCAAATACAGGTACGCTTGCACACCCTCTGTGCTTCACCGATGAGGTGCTGGATCATGAATTTCCAGCTGGATTTAAACCCGTAAATATCGAGGCATACGATGGAACGACAGACCCTGTGGTCTGGATAGAAGACTTTATTCTTCACATCCATATGGCTCGTGGAGATGATCTCGATGCCATCAAATATTTACCCCTCAAGCTCAAAGGACCAGCTCGGCACTGGCTTAAAAGCCTCCCCAAAAATTCTATCGGAAGCTGGGAGGAGCTCGAGGATGCTTTCAGGGCAAACTTTCAAGCGACCTATGTCCGACCTTCGGATGCGAACGATCTAAGTCACATAACCCAACAACCCGGAGAGTTAGCCCATAAGCTTTGGAATAGATTTCTCACCAAGAAGAACCAAATCGTCGACTATCCGGACGCCGAAGCCTTAGCAGCTTTCAAACGCAGTATCCAAGACGAATGGCTGGCCAGACACCTCGGCCAGGAAAAGCCAAGGACAATGGCAGCCCTAACTACTCAAATGACCCGCTTTTGTGCAGGAGAGGACAGCTGGCTAGCCCATAGCAGCACCAGTGATCCTGGCACATCCGAAATCAGGGATGCCAATGGAAAACCACGACACAGTAAAAACAAACGTCGGAACTATGAAGATAGCCCAGACAATACGGCGGTAAACGCCGGATTCAGGGCATCTATACCCGGTTAATGGAAAAATCCATTTAAAGGCAACAGAGATGGTCCATCCAGCCTAGATAAAATCCTAGACAGGTCCTTCCAGATTCATGGCACCCCCGATAAGCTAGATAACCACACCAACAGAGAGTGCTGGGTCTTCAAGCAGGCCAGAAAGCTCAATGCCGAACACAAGGGGAAGGGACCGCAAATGAAGACGAGGACGAATCTCGGCAACCGAGCACAGGGGGACAGAAATTTTTTCCATTGGAGGTTAAAACAATGAACATGATTTATGTCACTCATATCCCAAAGAGGGAGCGCAAAAGCACATTCCGAGATGTATACGCCGTAGAGCCCGTCGCCCCTAAATTTAATCCATGGCCGGCCTGCCCAATCACATTCAATCGCAGGGATCATCCGACTAGTATCCGTCACGGCGGTTCGGCTGCCTTAGTGCTTGACCCAATAATCGACGGATACCATCTCACCAGAGTCCTTATGGACGGCGGCAGTAGTCTCAATCTGATATACAAGGACACCATCCACAAGATGGGGATAGACCCGTGAAGAATCAACCAAAGCAGCACTACCTTTAAATGAGTAATACCAGGTGTAGAGGGCCGCTGCACGGGCTCTCTAGCACTGGACGTCGTATTCTGTTCCCCCGATAACTTTTGAAGTGAAGAGTTAATCTTCGACATCGCCCCGTTCCGAAGTGGTTATCATGCACTACTCGGAAGAACGGCCTTCAACCGTTTCAATGCAGTCCCGCATTACGGTTACCTCAAACTCAAGATGTCCAGTCCATGCATCGTTATTATGGTCAGCGGAAACACGAAGTGTTCTCTTCGTACAGAAGAATACGTGGCGGCTCTAGGAGCCGAAGCACGAAGTTGCCTTTTCAACTGGAACAACTCATCGGTCTTCAAGACTGCAGACACAGCTAAACGTGTTCGGCGCACACCTACGTGTAGAAGCTTAGATAAACCTGAGCTTGATTAACGGCTATGTCCCCATAAGGGCAGCCCATAAGAAAAATGTACATAGTTCGGCTTGACCCTATATGGACTCAGTGTGGCGCTAGGGGCTTCCTGAATGTAAGAAGCCCATAGTTCGGCTGACCCTATATGGACTCAGGAAACTATATTTAATGGTTCATTAAAAAAAATCAACTTTACTTATGGTCACACCAGATTCTTTCACCTGGTTTCTTTCTTCCTACAGATGACCACCAAGATATACCCTTCAAGGGTACGCCACAACGGAGATAAAGGCGCAGACGTGCAGCAGAGCCCCGTTCAAAGGTTTCTTTTTAGATTAAGACCCGGTGTAAACCTTTTTTTACTATCTCTTGTTGTTTCATACCCTCCTGGCACCACTACAAAAAAAGACACACCCTGACATTTTGGGCCGAACGAATTTTTTTTGTCATACTTATGACACTTCTATGATAATAATTGTGACAAAACCCGGTATCATCATATATGTGGTGGGTTCCTACTTCTATGAAAAAAAAATCATGACAGAAAATGGTCTTTTCGTCCTGGGCGGGCCGGAGACACAGCTGCATGACATTCTTTGGGCCGTCGATGACGGAAAAAACCGTGGTAGAAGCGAGGGCGAGGAAAATTTTAGGGAGTTCCCGGTTACGGTGGGTGGTCGGGGGCCGAGCGATGCACGTTTCTCTTGTAGACGTACGCGCGTGTGTGCGAGGCGTTGGCTCTAACTAAACCCGAGCGAGGCGTTGGGCTCTAACTAAACCCGAGCGATTGCACTGCAGGCTACGCGTTACTGAACCAGAGCGATCGATTGATGGCTATTAAATGAACCCGATCGAGCGATTCCTTCGCTACTGCTGCTAACTGAAGCTGATCGATGCTGCCTCTGGATGAACAGTGAGTGTTGCAGGGGGGGGGGGTGGATGAACAGTGAGCGGTGGGGGTGGATGAACCGGACCCCGTGGCGTTGCCTCTGGATGAACAGGACCCTGATCAATCAAGCCGGTTGGGGCTGGATGAACAGGACCCCGTGGAGGGTTAAATGAACAGGACGACCCGGTGGAGGGCGGGATGAACAGTAGACGGTGGAGGGGTGGATGAATCGTAGCCCGTGGAGGGGTGGTTTAACAGGAGACCGTGGAGAGGGGTGGTTGAACAGTAGCCAATGGAGTAGCACCCGGTGGAGGCTGGATGAACAGGAGTCCATGGATGAACAGTCGCAGGTGGAGGCTGGAGGAGGTCGACGGTGGATAAACAGTAGCCCATGGAGGCTGGAGGAGGTCAACGGTGGAGATGAGTAGTAACCCGTGGAGTCCTGTTTTGCGGTACGCCACACCCCTCCCGATGAACATGACCCTCGTTTCGACCGTAGCGCTCCAACACAAGTCCGTTTCGTCCGTTTTGTGGTACGCCACACCCCTCCCGATCAACAGGACCCCCGTTTCGACCGTAGGAGGTCCGTTTCCTCTGTTTTGCGGTACGCCAGACCCCTCCCAATGAAGGAGATCCCGTTTTGAACGTGGCCGATCGAACACAACATTGTTTCCTCCGTTCTGCGGTACGCTAGGCCTCGTTTCCATCGCCTGTTCCATCCAAGCCCTCCCGATGAACACGACGACGCATTCCATTCCGACCTAGCCGGTTGGCTCCCCATGAACCCGACGACGATGATGTTTCTCCGTTCCGACCCAGCCATTTACACGAGCCCTGGTCGTACATATGCGCGAGTAGGCGTTCCAGACCCCGCCCGTATGTATGTATGTGGCCGTATTTTCTTTCTTGCACACTAGCCGTTCTACAAACGTGTACATGCTATGTGCGCGCCTCTACTACGACACGTGTGCGCCTCTACATCCACCAGTATGTACGTACACGTTCGCGACCAGAATGACAACGCTACGTACGCTTCGACCAGGTGGGTCCCGACTATCAGGCACTTCCTTGCGTGTGAAGATGTAGCTGGTGGGTCCCAGCAGTCAGGGGGCGAATCGTTTTTTTTTGCCTGGACGCACTTCCTTGCGTGCGAAGATGTAGCTGGTGGGTCCCAGCAGTCAGTGGGGAAATGTTTTTTTCGTGAAATACATTGGCCCGTCCGGTGGGTTCCTACTGTCAGGTGGAGGAATCATTATTTTCCACGTAATAAGGAGGCACTTCCTCGCGGCTACTGTAGACCCGGCTGTCAGCCTCTCCATGTATAGTACTCTTCTGATGGAAGTCGGTCGTTGACCACATTGACCACGCCGCACCAAGAGCACCACGGCGGTGGACGACGGTGAGGCCTAGGAAGGGGACGACGCGGAGCCGGGGAAGACACGGCAGTGGAGGCCCACGCGGAGAGGAGTACGATGGTTCACTGGTTCGGCTGCGGTGTGAGGCTGCCGTCGCTGCAGAATAACAGGGGGTGTGGGTGAGTGGAGGGATGGCCTGGCCAGTGGTGGGAGTAGTATGGGGATGGTGAGAAATCCGCGGCAGCACAGCCAGCCACGGGAGGCAGGAGCAGGTGGCACGACCGGTGCTGCTTTGGGCGGCTGGAGCAAGAAGACCAGATGTTGAAGAAGCACTATGGCCGTTGGATGGACATCGTACGACCACTGAAGCTAGAATCGTTTATATTGACTAAGTTGACAAAGCCCTTGATACGCGCCAACTTAGTAGGCCCACAGGTCAGCCTCCGAAACAGTGCGCCCCAGATGTCAGGGGGAGGAATCATTTTTTTGGCGGCCGAAGCTTAGAATATCCGAGATTGAAGAAGAAGCACGACATCCATTGGATAGACATCCAACGGCCACTACTGCTAGAACCGTGTGTTGACTATCATAAGTTGAAAAAGCCTTGCATACGCATCAACTTATTTTTTTAGGGGATGCGTCAACTTAGTAGGCCCACAAGTGTGTGGCAGAGAACTTATAGCCCATTTGCGATTTGTAAGTATGTACAATCCATTTTTGAATTCTAATGGAATTTACTACAACCCATTTACAGTTTGTTAAAAGTACAGCCCATTTTCTAGCTAGGACAACGATTAATAATTTCAACCAACCGTTGAAGACAGAATTCAATAAAATTTCCCACATTTTGATGGGATCCGAAATATTTTTATCCCGAAATTTCTAGGCAGATTAAATACAATTTCAATATAAATTTATATTACGTAAAAATCCAACGAAACATTGCACTCGCAACAATTAATGAAATTAAAATTTTCAATATCCAAAAATAATATTTTATAAAGTAATTACGTGTTTGGTGCATTTTTTTATAGTTACTGCCAAGTTTTTATAATTACATCCATTTATTATTTCTTAAAGCACATTTTCTTGTTAAGCCTAATGCATCCCTCCTAGGAAAGATTTCCAGCCCAGCGGGGTGGAGAATAACAACTTGACCTTCCCTAGGTATTCCTAAAAAAAGTATAGCTGGGCTAGCCATTTTCAGCTTGAAAAAATCAATATCTGGGTTGGATATCTGGCCTAGGCTAGACGGGCCACAGCACGCCCAGTTAATACCTGCGGCGATGTTTTCGTTGTTGTTCAGAGGAGAAAAATTAATATCTAGGCTAAACATCGAAAAAATCTGGAGTGCTCACACCTCAAAAACACAAATACTGCTCGAGCTGCTTGGTGCCAGCTGTCGGCCTCTTCTTATGCAATTCTCTCATTTATTGACTACATAGGTTGACAATGGTGTGGGACCATGATGTCAGGAAACCAGCAGGAAGGAAAAAAATTGTAGTTTTTATATAATAAGGAGGCACTTGCGTACGTGGGGCTATGGCCCTGGTGGGCTCCTATTGTCATCCTCTCCAAGTAAAGTCATGTCCTTGCCCGCTCGCGCTTTCTGCCCGAAACAGTCAGCGCCACCCGCCCCGCTTCCTGCTGCAGGCGATTGGTCCGCCTTCAAACGATACAAGTGTCGTCCGTCCATCCATCTGCCGTCCACATTAATTGTACGTGGTTGCCTAGGCGGATACTCCGACGCCACACGTCCGTCCCTCCGCCGCCCACCATTGCTATATAAACTGCTGCACCGTCCATAGCCGCAGTCATCCGCATCCGTTCCCTTTCTCGTGTCAACACCACTACTGCCCCCCATGGCTTCCTCGCGCTCCAGCGCTCTTTGGGACGGGCGGACAACGGACCACAAGGAGATGGCATCCATTGCTGCCGACCGGATGGCCGGCAGGCAGCCGGAGGACGACAACGTCCCAATGGAGAACATGGTATTCGATGATCCGGCGCCAACACCCTCCTCCGCGCCATCCTCGCTGGTGCATTGCACCATGACCATTGGCGAGGCCTGTGCCCAACACATGGACACAGTGAGGCAGAAGCGTGAGGGGCAGTTCCGGGAGGTAAAGGTCGACGCCGCCTACAACCACCATCTCCTCCAGGAGCACCTGAAGGCGGAGGAGCACGTCACCGCGGAGTAGGCGGAGCAGGAGGCTCCATAGATCGTCGCGCAGGAGCCGCGGAGGAGGACTCGTACCGCTCCGCCTGCGAGAACCACCTCGAGCGCTGGCAGTACCGCATGCGAGTGGCATAGGCTGCAGCTGCCTACAAAGAGGACGATGAAGTGGGCGAGGCGCTATTTGGCGAGACCGAGGACAATGCCGGCTCCGACGAGTCCCCGCTTCGCTGGCATCGACGAGGCCCTTCTCCGCCAAGGCCCTGCGGCATCAACAACGAGGAGGAGGACATCGCTGGCTCAGCCGAGGCCCCACCCTGCTGGTAACGAGGGGGAGGATTTCCACCGCTTTGCCGAGGCGCCGTCCGCCGGCAACGAGACGGAGGACATCACTGACTCTGCAAAGGCCCCGCCCCGCTGCCAACGAGGCCGCGCCACACAGAAAATGAGGAAGAGTAGAACACGGTAGGTCGCTGCCACTCGGGTCCAAGTAAGGCCACCGCTGCTACCCTCTGGTTGAAGCCAACCTAGGAGGGTTGACCATTGACGGCCGCTTAGCTTCTTGGCGGCGACGTGGAGTCGGAGAGCTGTGTTCGAGAAGAACGCTGCTTCTACTTAATTGCTAGTGCAGTTGGCTGACTGACACATGGGCCCAACAGGCCACATGTTAGTTACGCAACTGCACCTGTAGTTAATTCACTGAAGCTTCTGTTCGGCTCAACGAGAAATAGGTGGGTAGCTTTAGTTAATTAATTATACCTCTAGTGCACCCCTTTTTAGTTTAAGAATATATGAAATGTAATGAAATCCGACATGTTTATATGAAATCCGACCATGTATGAATGAATTTATTTCGATTAGTTCGAATTCCTATATCACTGGCATTGGATGAACATGCAAAACAATACATACTAGCATTATTCCCAGGGTGATCACCTCGTTTGCAGCAGTTTCACATGTACTCCCTCCGGTCACTTTGACCAGTCTTATAGAAAAAAATATGCACTTTCACAATTTGTGAAGTAAAAAGGAACAAAAGGAGTACAAAGAGATTGAGCAGCTTTTTCGCGTTTCTGTACATTGCAATCAAACACACAGGGCTGGCAAATCATAGAGAACATTCAAAACAATCGATGATTATGCATCTCAACGACTCACATGTCAGAAGCAATATTTACTTCACAACTAAAGAATAAAGAAAAAATTGATCGACGCTGGTGACAACAAAGGGCGTCCCATTCGAAAATATCAAACACATGTCTTCTTGCTAAAATCAATGAGCAAAATTTGAAAAGGTTGTCCCATTCCAAAATATCAAATGCCTATGATTGTGGATTAGGCAGGGTTTGCCATCAGTTCGGACATTGACATGGCACCTCGTGCTAAATAAACCAGCTATTCTTTTTGTGCAGTTCCACCAAAATCAACCAAATTAGCGCGTAGCTTGTAGGATTTTGCCCTTATATGTTGCAACGCCTTGAACTTATCGGCACCTCCTTTGTTGTGGTGGAAATGAATGATTCGATGTATTCATGAACATTTTGTGCAGTTTCCATTGAAATCAAGCTGAGCACCCCTGTTTGCACAAATACAAAAAAGTCATCAGTATAAAGAAAATTGTACTATGAATTGACAGTTTAAACAGGCACCTACATGGTCCATGTAGAGCACACTTTTAGAAAAATGGAACTCACAAGAAAGAATCCTAGAATAGCATTGTACTCGCGCATCACAGCAAAAATGGAGATTTGTCAGTCCTTCTGAGCTGAAGTTAGTTTGGTATTGTGGGGAGTAATGTAACCATCCTCCAACTGCTCCTTCTGATGAGAAGATAGACAGGGCTTCTTCATCCTGGCATAATCGGAACTAGTCACTTCACGTACTCCATATTCTTCTTCAGAGGAAGATGATCCTATTGGGCAAACACAAGAGGACAACTAAATGCTAGCATCCCTGTTTGCTCGAAAAAAAGAAAGTAAATATTTAAAACAGCACAGATGAAGCACTTCTCAAGGACAATACCACCTTTTCATGACAGTATCTAGACAGTAGCACAACACCAATAGAGATGACAAAGCTCAACCATATGGATGAAATCAGTGGGCGAGTACCAACCTTTGTCAGGAGGCTTATTGTGTAGAGCATACACATGAAGCACTTCTCTGGAACCATCTGTTGCTATCTACTGTGGTGGCCATGCTTACTATATACTCCTCTATTAGTTTAATGTTTCCAACATATTCTTGTGCAGTTCCACTAAAATATATGGTATCTTCAAAGAAGATCCCTGTTTGCACAAGTAGAGATAATTACGTATTACATTAAGAGTGGCATCAAATCAGTGGTAAAACAATTGCTCGTTCCATCCATAGCAATAAATTAAGATGCAAAACTATATCATTACTTGTGTCAGCGCAGTTCCAGTGCTTCATTACATCACCGGGAGTTGATTTTTGTTTTTCTTCCGCTTGTTCTTCTCCTTCATCACATGGTTCAATAATAGACAAGCTTCGCCTTCAGTGTAAGATTTGGCATGTCAATTAGGGAGCACAAGTATAACACTAAACAATGACATTAATTTTATGATGAAAGTGGCAAAATACAGGCCAACGTTGTGAAATATCCTTATCTTACCTCAATGGGATATTACGGTGCACATATAGATTGGAAGTCTTGTCTCCATTTGTGTTGTTCAGTAAAATCAAGCAACATTACCGTACATGTAGCACAACATATGAAAGCACACTGCAGAATCATGTGCAAGAAGGCTAGTACTAAACTCTCATGATGCGGAATTCAAACAACTCACAAGAAGAAGATCTGAACCAAATTTGCCAACACAGATAGGAAGTAAGATCTCCTCTTGTGCAGTTCCACTAAGATCAAGCAATCAAGCAACGTTGTCGGTGAGACATTTTGGCTGAACTGCACAAAACACTCTAAAAACAAAAGTGTTTTGTGTAGTGCAACAAAAGGTCACAATGGCAACAAGGTGAAGTAGATAACCCTGTTTACACAGAGGTGCAAAGGAAACAACTAGTGGTCAATAATGGTGGATGACACAGAGCCAACAAAAAGAAGCATCTACCTTATCTAAATGGGAAAGAAAGCAAGACAGTAGCATTTCTCAAACGGTGGCATTGTTTAATATTAACATAGAGATTATATTAACAATAAAACTCGTTAAACATGTAATTTGCTTTTAACTGTGGCATTGCATCAATTTTCTTGCGGCATTATTAGAGGGTGTTTGTTTACAAGGACATTTTGGTGTAGGGACTAAAAAAACTCCGTGTCAGTCCCATCTAAACCAAATAGGAGGGACTTTTATGGACTAAAAGTGGGCATTTGGGACTAAAGAAAGAAGACCCCGAGGGAGTCTTTTTGGGACTTTTTCCAACAGTTGCCCCTGCCACACATCGCACCTTGTCTATTAATTCATTACTAGGGGTAACATGGTCTTTTAGCATGTCATTTAATAACCTCTAGTCCATGTTTAGTCCCTCGAACCAAGCAGGTAGGGGCAAGGGAGTTTTTAACTAAACAGGGCCTTAGATTAACAGCAACTAAAGAGTTGCACAGGACAGTGGCCTCACCAGCACCATGTGCATCTACCAATCTACTGTGGTGACGCACAATCTATTGCAACAAAGAACAAACAACCAAGGAGCATATTTGTGTTGGTCCCAGTTTTGCATCAAATCTAGTCCTGCTCAAACTCTACAGCCTTGTCCCCCAACACAAAAGATTAGTTCATTACAGATGCGCGTACTGCGTTTGTCATTGTTTTCCCTTTTCGACCAACATAGGTGCTGGATAGCCAGTCTGTACTAGTACTTCCGCCCCTTCCTTTCCTCTTTGAACCACGTCCTAGATTTATGCGATAAAACTTTCGCCACTACTTTCCCCCATTGCTTTCCTCTGTGAACCACGTCCTAGATTCATGCTATACAACTTTCCCCACTACTTTCCCCCTTCCTTTCCTCTATGAAACACGTTCTAGATTCATGCTATACAACTTTTCCCACTACTTTCCCTCACTCCTTTCCTCTTTGAACCACGTCCTAGATTCATGGTACACATGCAGCTAGAGCAATGCATGTGGAATAAATAAATTATACCTTAAGGTTCTTGGGGCGTGGTTTGGTAGGCGACGGGACGACGGCGAAGAAGAAGTGGTCGGAGGCCCTCCCGCGTCGCCATTGGGTGAAAGTGAATAACTGCGCCGGTAGTGGATTCCCTCCCTCGCCGATGGCGACAGCGTTAAGCCTCCTTCCCTTCTCGGCGGACGAATCCCACCTGCTCTCTGACCAGCAGTGAGGGGAGAGAGAGGCCAACGAAGTGTTGTTTAGATCTGGAGAGGGTGAGAGAGTGTGAAGAGAGCAACTACAAGCGCTAAGGCTCCAGCATGTATATATATACTGGAGAGAGAGTGTGAAGCGGGCAAACCCTAGAAAAAAAGTGTCGAGGCTGCATCTTTTACATGATGAGGTGATTATATGGTCACTACGAGATCGTATAGCTCAGTATCCATCCATTTTGACCAGTCAAAGAATCCTCCTGGCACAAATTATGCTCAAGTGTAGTTATGGAACCCGAGACCTCAAGTTTGATGAGCTAATAGGCTAACCAGCTCCCCTTATGTTCAACAAGAGGAAAATAACCTTTTATACATTCCTGCATTCATGTGACAAGCATGCCATGTTTTTTTGTGTGTGCGTGGGAGTCATTGGGATTTAAATCATAATTGTGTCATGTGGCTTTGGTGGTAAGACTATCCACAGTGGTGCAGAAATAATGCATCCTTAGTCACCTTACCTCTCTCCATGTAGTATGTTAGGTCCCACTAGTCAGAGGGTGAAACAAACAAATTAATAAAAAAAATTAAAAGTGCCAGCGGTGTATCTTACCTCACACATCTCGCTACTGCTCCGGAACACTGTCCAATTGATCCCTCTGTTTGCTCACGTACTATTTTAAGTGAATCCTTATTATAACATGCACACGATTTTGGGCACTTGTATTCGACCTAAGTCAGTGTGCCTCCGTATCTCGTACTTACTACTCCCTATGTCTAGGTGTAATAAGTCATGTTAGAAGGTGCAGTGGGACCAAGGTGTGTGCGTGTGCGTGTGTGTGTTTAATAGCATGTGTGTGTTAGAGAGAGCGACAGATTGACCTACTCCTATAGACAGATGGTGTGTAGTGTACGATTTTAGCCGCGAGAGTTGTTGCATCCTCTCGTTTCTGGGCGTGTCCGGTAGGGACAGGCGGATAGCTGCCATGCCCGCTCCTGACCAGCCTGGCCCACCCAAAGCCCCTCCATCGCCCGCGCGCGCTTCCCGCCCGAAACGGTCAGCGCCGCTCCAAAGAATTGGTGCCGCATTCATGCCCGGAAAGAGCGGACGTGACCTCTTGCTGGCGCAAGAGTGATGGTTGCTTCGTCCGTCCAACTTTCTGCTGGGTCTATGTGATTTGATGGCTCATTAGTCTTTATTATTGAGGTGGTAGGACTACTGGATGTCCCACGCTTTTGGCGAAAGGAGGTACTACTAGATTACAATTTTCTCCATTCTTAAAGTGGAGGAGTGCAAGAGCAGTGAAAACACGCAGGCTCAGTGATTACATGGCCCACCTCACACTATCACCATATTTTCTGCACACTGTGCGACACCTAACTATTTACATAGTACTCCCTCCTTTCCTAAATACTAGATGAGTCCCCGCGCGTTTCCGCGGAACAGCCGTATATCTCTCTGCGTAAAATTACCGATTTCATAGAACTAAGAAAAAACTCTATAACCGCATGACAAATGTGGTAGCCAAACTAAAAAACTCCCATCATCATTTAGATCATCCCATGTAAGGAAAAAAGATCAGCCAACTCCTACTGCATAATGGGATTATATTTTTCTTTTTGACATGTTAATGGGACTTAAAAGATCACATACATGCATGCTACTGGTGCATGCTTGCATGCAGACATGTTGATGTGATTTAAAACCCACTCACATGCATGCCATGGTATTTCTGCATGCTTTTATGTGCCTTAGTGCGGAGGCTCTCAACTTCTAGATCAGACGGCTATTATGGACTGATTTAGTTCATCTAATGTCTACATTAATTTTGATGATGTGGCTCAAGGAGAGGATAGAGAATTCCTAGTAGTGGGGGCTAGCTATTACTAGTAGATAAGTCTTTGTAGAGATTCCACTAGGTGAACCACATACGAAACAAAATGAATGAATCTACACTTAAAATGCATCTATATATATCTGCATGTGGTTCATGGTGAAATCTCTCCAAAGACTTATATTTAAGAATGGAGGAAGTACTAGTATAGTACATACTGTAATTTATGAGCGAGATAAATTTGTACAATGCTACGAAGCTTCCACCTTCTGTTACATGTATCTTGTGTCCAACGTTGCCCGTTGCAACATTTCATCAAATACAAAGGAGACTAACATGCATGCTATTGCATCTCAATGATTGACATATCATTGCAAATATGTACTCCCTCCGTTCCAAAATAAGTGTCTCAACTTTATGCAAACTTTAGTACAAAGTTGTACTACTACTAAAGTTGACACTTATTTTGGAACAGAGGCAGCTAAAGAAAAAATGATCCATGCAGTCCCTAGCCCTTGAACCATAAACCCTAACCAGACTTCAATTTGCTGGCACCTAAGAAATGAAGTTTGCAACCTTTTGACCATCGGATCATTTTGTGCAGTTTCATCAAAATCGAGATGAGCATCCCTGTGGCAAAGAAATTGAAGAAGCGTGATTAGAATAAGATTACAGGGACTAGTTGATGAGATATAAACTCACAAAAATATAGTACGTAGAAGCGAGTAGAGGTATGTGCGGGGTAAAGAAGTAGAGAAATATCCACATGGAGTGATGTTGGCAGCTGGAGCAATGGGGCAAGATGACTGTAAAGGGAGTTGTACCCGAGGGATGTCGGGACGTAGCTCAACCTTGAGGAGGGCGGCGGGAGGTGGAAACTGCCCACAATGCGGCAGTGAGCAAGGGACTAAGGCAACCTCACCGGCTTTGTGAGATAGGATGGCGGGGACCCCTGATCGGGATGTGCCGACAGTGGGTTTTCACCGTCGGCGACGACGACCGCATCAACACTAAGCATCCACCCCTTCCCCGACGGACGTGATCCTCCGGGATGTTAGAGATGTGGCCTCAATCGTTTTGTGCGAGAGAGTGTGCAAAGAGCAACCCCAATAAGCAACCGTGTAGGCTGGCCCGTCCTGACTATGTATATAGTGGAGCGGTTTCCTTTTCTCTCCATATGAACCTATCATATTGCGTACGTGCCACTGCAGAAAAAAAAACTTTATTTATAAATGACGCGACACCTACTACTCGTTCTCCTATAACCTTGCGCTTGGCATCTCCAAAATATTAACCTTGCGATTGGCTCTTCGCCTCTTCGGGAAGTCGAGCAATAATGGTAGTGCAGTATATATCGTTCTGGCTATATGAAACCACATGAATTTCTGCATGTCCACCACATGGGTGAGGGTCGAGGGGCGAGGGAGAGTGCTACATACAGAGCAAAATGAGTGAATCTACACTCTAAAATACATCTATATACATCAGTGTTTGGAGTATGTACTAGTAGTTCATATTGAAATCTACAAAAGGACATATATTTTCCAAACAATATGATATAATCTCTATAACCGAGGTAGTAGGGACGAGGATTAAACGGAGGGAGTAGTAAATTTTTCTCCTTGTCCCGCGAGCCACTACGCGCGTGGGCGAGGGAGCGGGCGTAAGGCGTACAGTACTAATCAAGCTTCACCTCATCCTGTGAGCCACCGCGCCCGTGAGCGGGGGAGACGGCGTACTAAGCAAGCTTCTCCTTGTTCTGCGAGTTGACGGGACACATCAAAATTACTCCAATGTATAGAGCCTTGCCTCTAAGGTAGGCCCCACATGGTTTGCCTCTTTTTTAACATAACGCTTCAAGTCACAATTTGTTTGTTCACCCATGGTAGACGATCCTCCCTCCACCAAGTGGACAACCAGTACACGTGCCAAATTACCACGTGGGCTGCCTTTTCGTATAAAAATGAGCTCCAACGTGTACCCGCGCGGGTGTGGTTGGGAAAGAGACGGGAGTACGTGCGCCGTGCATGCACCTCTTCTCTTCGTGCACGCTGCCCACCTATGTGGGTGTGTGTGAGAGATACAAATCCTGTTCGTGAGTGTTTTTTGTTTTGGGGTGGGGGGTTGATTTTGTGAATGTATTTGTGGGAATATGTGTCAATGACATCTCAAACAAAATTTTGCATGCAATGTATGTGAAATGGAGGCCTATCCATATCATATATAGAGGTTCGGGCGATCCACGAGAAGAGAGGGAGGGGTCATAGATATCGATAGAGTCGAAGAGAGGATCAAGTGGGTGGGTGCGAGATCGATGAATAGAGCCATCGAAATTGTTTGTGTGTGCAAGTCAAAGATATAGGGCGATTGACCTACCGGAACGTCAGAGGGCACATGTCAAGTTTGTGTGTGGCAGGGAGACATGACTAGAGCGCTAGATGTATCGGTGTGTGTGTGGGGGGGGGAACGGGGGTGGGCGGAGGGGTAGGCAGAGGCCTAACTATAGAGGTAGAACGACTCGTATATGTGTTGAGAAGGAGAGACCTAGCTATGTCTCGAGGGAGATCGGTCGACATGCATACATAACTGAAGGACGGGAAATATGATGGGAGAGAGAGAGAGAGAGAGAGAGAGAGAGAGGAGAGAGGGCGGGAGAGGGGTAGAGTGCTAGATGGGTGATGGAGTTTCTTCTCGAAGATTGTGGGAGAGGCCTACTAGACAAACTGAGGGTGGAACTGCAATGTTATCAATAAGAGTGGGGATGTGTTTCTGTGTGTGCCTGTGCGTGATAGATCTGTCAGGACGTGTCCATGGATGATGAAGGGGAACCATGTGTTTGGTAAGCAAACCTAACTAGATCGATAGATCAATTGTTGGTTGTCGGAGGAAGAGAGACATAACAAATGAGGTAGATCGATCGACGCGTGGGTAAAAATGAGTTATAAGGACCTAGCTAGCTATATGTATAGCAGGAGATCGGACGGTGTACGTCCATTTGTTAGAGGCAAATAAGGCCTAGCGAGACGGATAGACAGAGAGAATGGAGCTAGGTGGTGGTGCGAGAGGCCCAGCTACTAGCTAGATAGGGGGAGGAGTGTGCGGTTGTGAGATCGATGAAAAGAGGGGCGAGAGTTTAGACGTGTGTGTGACTGTATGAGAGACACGAGGCAAGGACACATAAAGGAGGAGATTGAAGGTGCATGTGTATGTTGTAGGCAGGGATCACTAGAGAGGTTTATCGATTGATGTGTGTCGGAAAGGAGTTGTGGAGACTCTGGGAGAACGACCTAAAGAAAAATAATAATGTGCCCGGCGGATAGAATGCTGGGGGAGGGGGAGGGCAAGGAGGGCATGTGCATGCATAAGAGAAAGTTAGTGGTAGCTAGAAAGGTTAGAGGATTGTGTGCGTGTAAGAGACTAACAAAGATCAAAATTTGATATGAAAGTGGATTCATATATTTGAATAGGAGATCATAGTGTTTTAAACATATGCATGCATGAATATAGCGGTGATACGCGTGCTGTGCACATGTTATACCATAATGTGATAATGCATGGCGTTTGCAATTCACAACTAAATGTCGAACAATCTAAACCATACTATACATCAAACAACCTCACATTTTATTTGAATTTGTGATAATGTGTGGCGTTTGCAGCTTACAACTAAATATCGAACAATTTAAACAATACTATATATCGAACATTCTCACATTTTATTTGAATTTGTGGTAATATGTGGTGTTTGAAACTCACATCTAAATACTTGTAGGCGTAGGGGGCGGGGCACCATACATAATGTGATAAACACATTATACATATGAGACATGGTTTAGATTATGAAGATCTAGCTAGAGCTAGAAATGTAATGTGATTTGAAATCAACATAAAATGGATTCAAAAAATCGAGGTCGAGTTCATATAGTACACATAGTTCATATGTAACTCGAGACTAATCATGTGGTGTGCTGTGAAGATAATACACTGAAAGTGCAACTATCCCTAGGTGGTTTTGGTAATTCATAACAACATATAGCTCATTGAGCTAATACTATTCCAAGACAAGTATTTCAGGAAAGCTCAATGAATGGCATGGCATGGATGATGAAAGTGGATCCCTCAAAATATTAAGGATAAAAGGATTGGCTCAAGCTCAAAAGCTCAAGACTCTATATTTTATATTTTAGTGATCCAAGATCACATTGAGTCTATAGGAAAAGCCAATACTATCAAAGAGGGATGAGGTCTTGCCTGATGAGTTTCTTTCTTCAAGTGCTTAGTGATATGCTCCAAAAACCCTCAACTATTTTCTCATATCCACATATGACCTAAACCTAAAGTCAAATTCGGCCCCACCTATTCTTTCTATCCGGCGCCACCGAGTTCAAATGTCATAGCCACTGCCACAAACCCTAGGCAAATCGGTCTCACCGATAGGGATCTCGGTCTCACCGAGATGGGATTGTAATCTCTCTGTTTCCCTTCGTAACATTTCGGGCTAACCAAAGTGAGCGATCGGTCCCACCGAGATTGCAATGTAAACTCTCTATTTCCCTTTCGTGACATTTCGGTCTCACCGAAAAGACCGAATCGGTCCCACCGAGTTTACCTGACCAACTCTCTGGTTAACTAATTACCGGTCTCACCAAGTTTGTGTAATCGGTCTCATAGAGATTACGTTATGCCGTAACCCTAACCATATCGGTCTAACCGAGTTGCATGTCGGTCCCACCGAAATCACTAACGGTCACTAGGTTTACTGAATCGGTCCGACCAAGTTTGTTGATTCGGTCCCACCGAGATTGGTAAATTGTGTGTAACAGATAGATTTTGTGTGGAGGCTATATATACCCATCCACCTCCTCTTCATTCGTGGAGAGAGCCATCAGAACAAACCTACACTTCCAACTTACCATTTCTGAGAGAGAACCACCTACTCATGTGTTGAGGCCAAGATATTCCATTCCTACCATATGAATCTTGATCTCTAGCCTTCCCCAAGTTGCTTTCCACTCAAATCTTCTTTCCACCAGATCCAAATCATATGAGAGAGAGTTGAGTGTTGGGGCGACTATCATTTGAAGCACAAGAGCAAGGAGTTCATCATCAACACACCATTTGTTACTTCTTGGAGAGTGGTGTCTCATAGATTGGCTAGCTGTCACTTGGGAGCCTCCGACAAGATTGTGGAGTTTAACCAAGGAGTTTGTAAGGGCAAGGAGACCGCGTACTTCATGAAGATCTACCGCTAGTGAGGCAAGTCCTCCGTGGGCGACAGCCATGGTGGGATAGACAAGGTTGCTTCTTTGTGGACCCTTCTTGGACGGAGCCCTCCGTGGACTCGCGCAACCGTTACCCTTTGTGGGTTGAAGTCTCCATCAACGTGGATGTACGATACCACCACCTATCGGAACCACGGCTCAAAAATCACCGTGTCTCCAAATTGCGTTTGAAATCTCCAAACCCTTCCCTTTACATTCTTGCAAGTTGCATGCTTTAATTTCCGCTGCTCATATACTCTTTGCATGCTTGCTTGAATTGTGTGAAGATTGCTTGACTTGTGCTAAGATAGCTAAAATCTGCCAAAGACTAAAATTGGGAAAATGTTAAGTTTTTAATTGGTCAAGTAGTCTAATCACCCCCCACTAGACATACTTCAAGGTCCTACAAGTGGTATCAGAGCTTTGGTCTCCATCCATAGCTTTTGGTGGTCATAGCCTTGGTTTCACGACCTAGGAGAGTATGGCATCTAGCGAGGGGAACTATCACCGTAGAGGTCCTTACTTTGATGGTACTAATTTTGCTAGTTGGAAGCATAAGATGAAAATGCATATTCTCGGACATAACCCCGCCGTTTGGGCTATTGTGTGTATTGGCTTGCAAGGTGAATTCTTTGATGGGAGGGAACCAAACCGTGAAGCTAGTGCGGATGAATTGAAGATGCTGCAATACAACGCTCAAGCTTGTGATATCCTCTTCAATGGATTGTGCCCTAAAGAATTCAACAAAATCAGCCGTCTTGAGAATGCAAAGGAAATTTGGGATATTTTGATTGATATGCATGAAGGTACCGACTCCGTCAAGGTATCCAAGTTGGATGTGCTCCAAAGTCAGCTTGACAAGTTCAAAATAAATGATGGTGAAGGTGTCGCTGAAATGTACTCTAGGGTTGCTCTTATCACAAATGAGATTGCGGGCTTAGGAAGTGAAGAGATGACCGACAGATTCATCATCAAGAAGATCCTAAGAGCTTTGGATGGAAAATATGATACCGTGTGCACATTGATCCAAATGATGCCCAATTACACGAATCTCAAGCTAACAGTGGTCATTGGAAGAATTGTTGCTCATGAGATGTCGCTCAAGGATAAAGAGGAACTTCACAACAAGTCAAGTGGTGCTTACAAAGCCTCATGTGAAGCTCCTACATCATCAAGTGAGAAAAAAAACCTTCAATGAAGAATTGAGCTTAATGGTGAAGAACTTCAACAAATTCTACAAGAGTAGAAGCAAAGAGAGAAGCTCCAAGTCAAGGTCTTACAATGATAAAAGATATTCCAGTCGAGAGCGCAATTACTACAATTGTGGGAGACCCAGACACTATTCCAATGAGTGTACGACACCCTACAAAAGAAGAGAAGATTCTCCCAAGAGAAGAAGTAGAAGAGAAGAATCACCTCTAAGAGAGAGAAGGAGTAGAGATGATCATTATAAACGAAGAACATCCCAGAGAAGCAAGGATTCAAAAAGGAAGGACAAGTCATCAAAGAGCTACACAAAACAAAGACATCAAGCTCATGTTGGTGAATGGGTATCCGGTTCTGAATCTGAACATCACTCCAAGAGAAGCTATCACTCCGACTTCGAACATACTCAAGATGAAGGTGTTGCCGGTCTAGCACTTGTGTCGACCAACTCCTATGACATATTTGATTCACCAAATGAAGGAATTGGAAGATGCTTCATGGCTAAATGCCCTAAGGTAACTCACCCCGAGTATGTTGATTTCAATAGTGATGAAGATGACTTGTTAGGTGATGATGATTTACTTATTGACAACTCTAGTGATGAATACTATGATGAAATGTCAATTAATCATGCTAAACAAGATAAAACGAATGACAATGCTAAGGAGAAGATTGAGATTCTAACTAAAGAACTAAACACTCTTAAGTTAGCTCATGAAACTATCTTAGGAGATCATCGAGAACTTTTGAGGACTCATGAGAAGTTACGCTTTGAAAAGCTCAATCTTGAGCAAGAGCATGAGTTCTTAAAAGCAATCAATGATGATCTTCGCAAGAAAATTTCTTCTTACATTGCCAAGCATTTACTCTTATCTACTTACATGCCTCAAGTCAAGTCTAGTAACAAGAACAAGAAGGATTCTTCCTCTAGAAGTAACAATAATCATGCTAAATCCAATATTGTTGCTTCTAGTAGTTCTCTTTATTCCACTAATGATTCTCTTAGCTAAGTTACACTTGAGCAAGAAAATAGCTTATTGAAGGGAATTATAGAGAAAGGTGTTTACAAGAGCCTTGCCGGGAGTAAGCAATTCGAGGAAATTGTGTGCAAGCAAGGAAGGCACCAGAAGAATCAAGGTGTTGGTTTTGAACAAAAGTTCAATGCCAATGGAGTTGAGTGGGAAGAAGATAAATACCCCAAGACGAAGTTTGTTCCTCAACAAGAGAAGTATGATCCCACTTCCTTCAAGGGAACACAAGCTCAAGATGATCTTCCACCACAAGACCACAAGAACAAAGGCAAGGACAAGCTTCAAGAGGAGATAGATGCATTTGAAGAAGCTCCTAAGGCCTTGGTCAAGTGGGTTCCCAAGACTACGTCAAGTTCTACTTCATCAAGTACAACTACAACTCCAAGGATTCCCATCAAGATGATGTGGATCCAGAAGAAGAAGAACTAGATAGTTCTTGAGGGTGACTCCACCAACATTCTTCACTCATATCATTATGGCAAGGACAAGTGCAATCAACTTCCACATCTTGCACTAGTTCAAGGAGTCACAAACCCTCATGTTGGTAAGGCAAGGGACAAGGTAACCTAATTCTTTCATGGACATCATCTTGTGTGTGCATCACTCTATGTCTATGGATATACTTGTTTGTTCCTTGTGGGACTAAACCGTGTAGGTATTGAAAGTGCAACTCACTCCAAAGGATTGCTCCAAATGATCTGCATCAACATTGAGTATCCACATCTTCAACACCTACATGAAGTCATCATTGACAAAACCCAAGGTTAGTTCATCCCTCTAAGGGGGGATCTCACATCTAGGGGGAGCTTAACTCTAAGAATTGAGTCAAAGCAACTCTAATGATGTGAACACATCAATGCATTATGTAAAAGTGGTAACCCCAGTTGAGCTTAAACGATGAGTATGACCTATGATCAAATGTTCTCATTTGACTCCTAAGTCAATATACTCATATATAGATGACCTAGTCATCATGAATTGTATGATAGATGCTAGAATTGGATGTGCATGTTTTGCCACATATTTCATTTGCCATTTTGTTGTGTGAGCATGTTGATTGCATATTTAACTCATTCGAGGATGTCCACTTGTTGCTTTGATTGATTGGTTTCTTTTTCTTTTGCCAAGTGGATGAACAAGAATGCGTAAGAACCTTCTCTAGCTCTCTATGCTTTTCTTGTCTAAAACTCTATTCATGCTACATCACAAAATTTGATTAAGTCAGATTCGAACCACTCTGTGTGAGGAGCACTCGGAGTCCCTGATTCTTCATGGACTTAAACTTCCAAAACTTCTTTGTGTGTTTCGGTCTGACCGATTCTTCCATTTCGGTCATACCGATATCACTAAGTCGATATAGGTTTTCAATCTCGGTGCAACCGATTTGAACTTTTTGGTCTCACCAAGTTGCTGTAACTGTAAACAGTTATGCATCTCGGTGCCACCGAGTTGTTCCACTCGGTCATACCAACAGGGTCGGGCTATATATACACACGGGAAAATTTGTAAAACTTTCTCCGAACCACTTCACCCGCGCATAGCTCGCTCTGCCTCCTAGGATGCCAAACTAGGGTATGGACTCGATCACAGTGCTATCCCCTTCAAATTCCTAGCACATTATGTTCATTATGATTCTTGCCACGATTGAAACACCTCTATCCAGTCAAAACAATCCTTAGAATAGATGCGATTTGAAAATTTAGGGTTAGGTTTCCGTCGAAACCATCTCGGACCCACCGATTCGGCTAACGCCATTGCACAAGTGACTCTCAGTCTGAGCGAGAATTGCTAATCGGTGTGACCAATTTTAGAACTCAGTGAAACCCTAGCAGTCTCGGTGTCACCGAACTGTGACCCGGTCTGACCGAGATCACTAGTTTAGGTTCCAAAAGCTGCTTCGGTATCACCGAGTTTGAAAATCGGTTGATCCGAAATGCTTTCTATGGAAAACTAAAACTAAGTTTTTGAATCATTCTTTTGCAAAAATCTCTGCATTTTGTGATGCTCATCCATTCTATTTCATCTATAACTATTCATAGGGTCAGCAGTCAGTGTTTTCAACATGTCAGACCAAAGTGACACCCAGAACAAGGAAGAAGAGCAGATTCACATGAGTGAGGGCACTAGTCCCTCTAGTTCATTAGATGAAGTCAGCAGAAGCACTCCTAGCAATTTGCCCAAAGCAACCACCAGAGCCAGAAGGAAGAGAACCTCAGACTCAGAGGATGAGGACTATGTGGCAGCTGAAGATGAGGGTACTTCCAAGAAGGTAGTGCTCAAAAAGGAGTATGGCTTAGCAAAGACCACAAAGCCTGGACTAAATAGGAAGGTCCCTGCCAAGAGGACACCTATGCTGAAGGTCAGAGGATCAACACAAGAACCTGAGAAACCTGATCCCAAAGAGCCAGCTGCAGAAGGAAAGAAGAGAAAGGAAAGGGTCAGAAAGACCATGGCCAGAGTTGTTGGACAACCTTCCATGATGGAAGAGGAGGAGGAAGAAGAGGTTTCTGCACCAGCACCCAAGGCACAAAAGCTGATGGGTGATGCTATAAGGTCAGGGGCTGCATCGTCAAAGCCCAAAGAAGCACCCAAAGCTGCCTCCAAGGCTAAGTCTGCACCTAAGAGGAATACTAGGAGCATACCAGCTGATGAGAAGAACAAGGCCCCAGTGCCTGAAGTTGCTGCTGAGGAAGATGATGAAGGACAAGTCCCGAGGAAGCTCAAACCCAAGATTCCAGACCACAACGATGCTCATCCAGTGGCTGAGAATATGAAGCTGAGGAAAGATGCAGGGCTCAGGCAGTGGATATTGTCTGATCCATATGCAATCAGAAGAAGAACTGCTGTTGATTACAGGTTCCACACTAAGGAACAACAGCACTTCTATGAGACAGTGATGTTGGATAAGAAGCCCATAGTCTGTGAAATGAGGTGGGTAGACTGGAAATTCATGAAGGAAAATGAGGATCACTACCTAGGAGTATATGACAGCTTTAAGGCTTGTGGAGTTGATGAGTTTGTTGGACAGAAGTTCACAAACTAGAATGATGAGCTAGTTATGCAATTCTACTCCACAGCTCATTTTTATCCTGATGGCAGAATTGTCTGGATGTCTGAAGGTACAAGGTACCAATCAAATATTAAGGAATGGGCCAATCCGATCAATGCCCCAGAGGATAAAGAAGATGTCTTCGATGTCTACTCCAAGAAGAAGAAGGATCACAATTCTATGCCACATATGTACAAGGAGATCCCAGACAAGGCACTTGAGACTTTCAAGTTTGGGTCCGTTCATTTTCATCTGTCAGGGCTGCCAACGATCAACTTGATCCTTAGGCACACTCTTTTGCCCAAGTCAGGTGACCACAACATGATCCAAGGGCATGCAATTAATTTGCTTCACATTTTTGATGTGCCACAGAAATTCAAGGTCATGAGCCTCATAGTTGAGACTATCAAGAGGACAGCAGCAGACCAAAAGAGAAGTTGTGGGTATGCCCCACAAATCCAGGAGCTGATCAACTCAAAAATGGGCACATGAAAATATCTGTTGGATAAGGAACACTTTGTTCTCTATCCAGACTTTGAGGACAATCAAGTTGTCATGAATGAGAATGAACCATCCTCAGTGCAAGCTCAAGAGAAGAAGGAGAAAGCAAAGAAGGAGAAGGCTGCCAAGATGCCAACTTTAGAGGAGGCATCTGAGTACTTTTTGAAGAGCAAGCAGGACCAGCTTGGTTACTTGATAGCATCAACTCTGAGGATTGAGAAGGGGTTGGCAACCCTAACTCAAAACCAAGAGAGCCTGGAAAGAATCATGGAACAAAAATTCTATGACCTTGATGTGAAAGTAATTGAGATTCAGTCAGTTGTGGAGCAGCTACAGGATGACATGCAGGAGAGGAAGGGCAGAACAACTACTGATGCATTTGCCAGAGTGCCTTGAGCTTAGAGATCAGCTGTAGATCCAGTGACAGACACCAAAGCCACTTCACCTGCACCAGCTATAGCTCCAGTGCAACCAGCTTCAGCACCAACTCCTTTAGCTCCATGCACATCAACTGAAGTCTTCATCCAAGGAGCCATCTCTACACCACCAACTAAAGACCAAGCCTGAGAGACGATATAGTACTATGCATTTTCTATGAACTTTTTGGTAACTTGTTGCCAAAGGGGGAGAAAAATGTATATATCATAGGCTTCGAGAGAGAGAGTTTGCTTTTGTTCTCTCTTGTCTTCGTGGTTGAACTTTATTTGCTTTTGCTTGCTTGAGATACTATGCTATTATCTGTGAGACATTGATGATCATGTGTTTGATCATAAGCTACACTTATGCTTGTTAAATGATATTATCTTATTTATCTTTATATGATCATTCACTTTGCTTGGTGATGAGTGCATGTATTCAATCTTTATTATTTTGAGCGCTCCCCCAAGATGTATGTGACATGGAAGAGTAACCCATGAGCCTAATTCCTTGTGCATTTGCAGTCCAAAGCAAATCTTAAACTATGCACAAATTTAGGGGGAGCGCTTGCTTGTCACATACTTCTCAAAGTGACGATGTTTTTTTTCAATCTTATTATCATTTGTCGAAGCTTTGATCTATATGTTGTCATCAATTACCAAAAAGGGGGAGATCGAAAATGCAACTATCCCTAGGTGGTTTTGGTAATTCATAACAACATATAGCTCATTGAGCTAATACTATTCCAAGACAAATATTTCAGGAAAGCTCAATGAATTGCATGGCATGGATGATGAAAGTGGATCCCTCAAAATATTGAGGATAAAAGGATTGGCTCTAGCTCAAAAGCTCAAGACTCTACATTTTATATTTTAGTGATCCAAGATCACACTGAGTCTATAGGAAAAGCCAATACTATCAAGGAGGGATGAGGTGTTGCTTGATGAGTTTCTTGCTTCAAGTGCTTAGTGATATGCTCCAAAAACCCTCAACTATTTTCTCATATCCACATATGACCTAAACCTAAAGTCAAACTCGGCCCCATCGATTCTTTCTATCTGGCGCCACCGAGTTCAGATGTCATAGCCACTGCCACAAACCCTAGGCAAATCAGTCTCACCGATAGGGATCTCGGTCTCACCGAGATGGGATTGTAATCTCTCTATTTCCGTTCGTAATGTTTCGGTCTAACCGAAGTGAGCGATCGGTCCCACCGAGATTGCAATGTAAACTCTCTGTTTCACTTTCGTAACTTTTCGGTCTCACCGAAAAGAGCGAATCGGTCCCACCGAATTTACCTGACCAACTCTCTGGTTTGCTAATTACCAAAATCGGTCTCACCGAGTTTGTGTAATCGGTCTCACCGAGATTACGTTATGCCCTAACCCTAACCATATCGGTCTCACTGAGTTGCATGTCGGTCCCACAGAAATCACTAACGGTCACTAGGTTTACTAAATCGGTCCTACCGAGTTTGTTGATTCAGTCCCATCGAGATTGGTAAATTTTGTGTGGAGGCTATATACACCCCTCCACCTCCCCTTCATTCATGGAGAGAGCCATCAGAACAAACCTACACTTCCAACTTACCATTTCCGAGAGAGAACCACCTACTCATGTGTTGAGGCCAAGATATTCCATTCCTACCATATGAATCTTGATCTCTAGCCTTTCCCAAGTTGCTTTCCACTCAAATCTTCTTTCCACCAGATCCAAATCCTATGAGAGAGAGTTGAGTGTTGGGGAGACTATCATTTGAAGCACAAGAGCAAGGGGTTCATCTTCAACACACCATTTGTTACTTCTTGGAGAGTGGTGTCTCTTAGATTGGCTAGGTGTCACTTGGGAGCCTCCGACAAGACTGTGGAGTTGAACCAAGGAGTTTGTAAGGGCAAGGAGATCGCCTACTTCACGAAGATCTACCGCTAGTGAGGCTAGTCCTTCGTGGGCGACGGCCATGGTGGGATAGACAAGGTTGCTTCTTCGTGGACCCTTCTTGGGTGGAGCCTTCCGTGGACTCGCGCAACCGTTACCCTTCATGGGTTGAAGTCTCCATCAACTTGGATGTACGATAGCACCACCTATCGGAACCACGGCTCAAAAATCACTGTGTCTCCAAATTGCATTTGAAATCTCCAAACCCTTCCCTTTACATTCTTGCAAGTTGCATGCTTTAATTTCCGCTGCTCATATACTCTTTGCATGCTTGCTTGAATTTTGAGAAGATTGCTTGACTTGTGCTAAGATAGCTAAAATCTGCCAAAGACTAAAATTGGGAAAAGGTTAAGTTTTTAATTGGTCAAGTAGTCTAATCACCCCCCCCTCTAGACATACTTCTAGGTCCTACATACACAAACGATGGTTTAACTTGACAAAAATAATGATTGTGGATCTTATTAAAATAGAGAAACGAATTCAAATGCTTTGACTTCACAACAATTATTACTGTAGATCTTATTCAAATAGAGAAATGAATTCAAATTTAGTTCATATTGAAGCAGTAGTATATACGTTTGGAATGCACTAAAACGTTCATTTGAGAAGTAGGTTGCATGCATTATACACGTAGCGAAATATTTTAATTGAACATAACATGAATTCAATGTTTTGAATGACATTTGTAGCGCGAATTGATTTGGTACAATACGTGTTAGGCTTGTCCGGAAATTTCAACCCGCGCCTTGTTAGCCCGAAATATTTAAGATATATCTTTGTCTTGTTGTGCTCCGACAACTCCCTCCATCTCAATCCGCGCCTTGCTATTCCGAAATTACAACGCGCGCAAAAACTCCCACCTCCTGTGAAATCCCGACACGTGAAATGCCCATGGTACACCTGAACCGCCTCAAATCGGTGGGGGTACTTTTGTAACTTACCCCACATTTTGGATAAGCGCGTCTTCCCCACTCCCATCCGATCCGCTCACCCATTCGTACACCGAGGCCGCGAAAATCCGCGACGAAGCCCCATACACCCTCCTCCATCCGCCACCTAGTCGGAGCTTCTTCCCCGACGACATCGTCCACAGCAACACCTCGACGTCCCTCATCCACCGTACCGGATGAGGATCCGTCGTCGATCTCATCGTCCCGCCGGTTCAGCCACCCCGTCCTCCACCTCCAAGGATCAGCCCCGATGTTCCCCTCGTCCTTCGCGCCACCTCCATTCGCACACCGCCATATTCACCTGCAACACCAGAAGAGCATCATCATCACCGTTTCCTTGGATGAAGCTGCGGCCCAATCGGCGCCACCAAAGAGGTTGTACACTAATCGCCGCATTTACTTCTTGATTCGATCTCACGTTAGTGCCGGCGCTTGGTCTCGAGTCGACACGGCGCGACTCCATCCATGGTGGCATCGCAGGCCACTTCCTCCATGGTGTCGCTCCCTCGACGGCGACGTCCACAATAGTAGGAGCTGCTGGTGCTTTAGCTTTCGCTCGCGCTGCTGCTCTGCTCTTGCTCTCGGTCCCCTGCCTGGTCTGC
This sequence comes from Triticum dicoccoides, assembly GCF_002162155.2. Taxonomy (NCBI): domain Eukaryota; kingdom Viridiplantae; phylum Streptophyta; class Magnoliopsida; order Poales; family Poaceae; genus Triticum; species Triticum dicoccoides. The sequence continues at coordinate 123,515,258 of NC_041381.1, read as the reverse complement.
TCTTGCTATTGCTCTTGCTCGCGCTGCTGCTCTCGCTCTTGCTCTTGCTTGCGATTCTGCTCCGATTTAGCTACACTTAAATCGACTGAATCGACTTTTGGGTCAGTTGATTTTCAGGGGGTGGGGGACTCCCGGGGTGAAGGAAGAACCAGCCACAGCGGGGAGGGGGCTCAACAGAGAGGTACCCCACTGTCTATCCTAGGGTTCATGGTGGGGGC
>NC_041381.1:123512093-123514740 GCF_002162155.2 Triticum dicoccoides | reverse complement strand
GGGCTAGAGGGATGGACGGGGCGGCGGCGGACCGACGGTGGGGAGTGTTTTCGGGGCAGCGCACCGCCGGCCGCGGGCAGCGGGGGGCTGCTGTTTGGCCGGTGGTGGCTAGCGGCTCAGGGGGGGTAGAGGTTGAAGATGAACTACAGGCCCTTGATTTCGTATCCAACGGCTGCAAAATCGACTAACCAGAGATGAAAAAGTCAGTCGACTGACGTGTAGCCTCACCTTGCTAGTGCATTTAGTTTCGACAACAAAATTCAGTTTCGACAGTTAAGTTCAGTTTTGACAGTTAAATTCAGTTTCAACAGTTAAGTTCGGAGATGAGCCGCTGATATATTTTACATCTAGCACTTTGTGGTTATGTATTTTACGTCATGTATTGGAGATGCTATTAGAATTCCACTCAGGTTAACGTTGTCTCTCTTGTTCTGCTTCGGCCTCGGCGTCGTACAACTCACTAGAGCTGCTCCAATAATGAAACCCTCCATCACAGCCTGACAGTACCTCGAGCTCCATCTCCAGACGCCTAAGATCTTCTTCCCCTCCTCCGGCAGCCAAGTCAGCCAGAGCATCCTCACCGGCCAACCCAATCACACTGAGATCGACATGGCTTCGCCAAAGAGGTTGTACACTTGTTGCATCCCTTTTTTACTCTACATGTTATATATATTGTCCACTGAGCACACGTAGTAACGGGAAATGCAATTATTTTATCCAACTATATGACAAGCAGTGACATACCAGGCAACTTAGCTATCCGTGATGGACTCTCTTGAACGCCATCATTATTTACCTCTGCGCGTTTGAGCTGTGCATTTGTCGATGGCCCTGGGAGTTGAGCTAGTAGGACAGTGGTGTGGGTCCAAAGTAATAGAAGTAGCACAAAAACATTTTTCAGTGTAGGCTTTTCCTTGCTCAAGCCTGCCTACTAGAATCGCCAGCGCTTGAAAGGAAAAGTGAATGAAAAACATAGGAATTGGAAAGTTTCCTATGGTATTACTATTCATGAATTTGGTTCAAAGGAATGGAGCAACGGAAAACTGTAGGATTTGTTCCTCTAGTGTCTCCTTGAAAGAAAAAACGTAGGAATTTTAATTTTCACTTGTCCTCCTTTTCAAATTCCTATTCATGAAGCACAAGACTAAGAGATAGTAGCATAATAGCATTATAACCGTACATTTTCTTGTGGTTTGACTTAATCTCACCATGCTTCTTTGCATACTGTGATCTTCCAATTGTTGTGAATCAAACACCCAGATTGGCAGAAATCCTGTGTTTTTAAATTCTCTGTTTTGCATGTGCATTCCTATCCTATTCCTGTCTATTTCCTATCCCTGCATTGTTGGAATCCTCCAACTCAAACGAGCCCTTACAGAATTACTTCTCTTACAGATTGTTGTCAAAGAAAACCTTGCGTGGTTTGTCCCGCTCCTGCTGCATCGTCATCGGCCCCAGCTCAGCTACTCCAACGATAGAAGCGTCCAGCACAGCAGGGATCCGGCCTCCAGACTGTCTTTCGCCACCTCAGATCTTCTTCCCCACCGTCGGCAGCCATGAAAACTGCATTACCATCATCAACCGAGAAGATGACCTCGAGGACTATACGGGTCCGTAAGAGAGGTCGCACTCTTTCGTGTCTGCTTACGTTATGCATCGCTTAATATTACATGCTACATTATCGTCCTGTTCACCGATTAGACTCTGAGTCAGCTCCAAACTAATGGTCAAACCTAAGTTTTTAAATGGTTGTGGCTTCATATCGGGGCCGCAATCAACAGTATTTATCTACTATCTGGTTAATCTCCGGTGTCTACTATGAGTTTCATGTTGGGTGGGAAACAAATAGTAAAGAAGCCATTATCTGTATTTTTAACTGAAGCCATTATCTGCCTGCTATTATTGGTTTTGGGTCTATCCACAGGTTGCTACCATCACTCTGAATTTCTGCATGCACTCCTTACATAACCTCACTATGTTTTATTCCTATGCATGACAGTTATTGTAAACAATGGAACTGAACATGTAGAGCAAAAGAGACGAGCCTTGCGTGGCACTAAAATTTCATGCAGATGTCGCTCCATGGTAGGCGCAAAGGCAGCCCCACCTCCACGCATTTCGGATTGTAATCGAGAGAAAGATATCTGTTCTGAGGGGGATTCAGAAGGAGAAGACACGTCCTATTTACCCCCTAAGGTCTTCGCTCTAACTTGGCATGCTGATGTTGGTTATATCATGCATATGGTGCCTTGCATGGCTTACTTTATACATCAAATATGTCACCTGCTTAGTTTAGACATACATTGTGCGAATACCATCTGTTTAGTTTATTCATCATTTATGTGAATTATGTAACGCCATCTTGTTTTGCCAGGCATCATATATGTGAATTTTGAAATGCCATCCTGCTTAGCCAGTCATCTTATATGTAAATTATATCAGGCCATCCTTTTTTTACTGTTACATATTAAATTTGTCAACAATGTTAGTACATTCAACTGCTCTTCGTGTGCATCAGCCATTTGACACGGTGATGACAAATTCTGGAGTGAAAACAAGGTCTTCAGAGCAGACTATGCTATCTAACGAAGCGCATATCTCGCTGGTTATGGATAGATCCTCCGAGGAGGATTCAGAGACAGATGAC
>NC_041381.1:123388996-123511745 GCF_002162155.2 Triticum dicoccoides | reverse complement strand
CCCCCCCGCGAAGTGTATGCTCTAACTTGGCAGGGTTATGTTGCTCATATTGTGCGTATGGTGTCTCGCATTGCTATATTACATTTGATTAGTTTAGACACACTTTGTGTGAATGCCACCTGTTCAGTGTCTAATTACCATATATGTGAATTATGCATTGCCATCTTGTTGCAAGACATTATATATGTGAATTATGCAATGCTATCTTGTTGCAAAGGCATTATATATGTGAATTATGCAATGCCATGCTGTTTGGCCAATCATCATGTATGTAAATTATATCATGCTATCATTTTTTGTATTACGTGTTCCATTTGTTAACAATGTTTGTATATTCAACTACTCTTCCTGTGCATCAGCCATTTGAAGCGGTGATGGAAGTATCTGGAGTGAAAACAAGGTATTCAGAGCGGACAATGCTACATGCTGAAGCAGACATCTTGCTGGTTACAGAGAGCTCCTTAGAGAAGGATTCAGAGACTGATGACCAGTCCTATTTCCCCCCTGTGGTCTATGCTCAAACTTGGCAGAGTTATATTACCCATGTCATGCATGTTGTCTTGCATTGCTTAGTTTTTACATCAGATATGGATTGCCATCTGCTTACTTTCTTAATATATAAATCATATATTTGAATTATATCATGCCATCATGTTTACATAGTACATACACATCATCTATCTGAATTATGGCATGGCAACACATTTAATAAAGACATCATATAGTTATATCATCTCATCCTGTTTAGTGTTTACAGTCATCATATTTTGAAATATGGCATTCTATCTGTGAATGTAAGTGAATTATGGCATGCCAACCTATTTAATAAACACATTATATAGTTATATCATGTCATCCTGTTTACATAGTCATCATATTTTGAACTATGTCTTTCCATCTTTTTTAGTTAGCCATCATAATGTTAAATTGTGTCATGCTATCATGTTTAGTTAGCCATCATATATGTGAAATTGTGTCATGCTATCCTGTTTGGTTAGACAACATAAATGTGAAATATTTCATGCCCTCTTTTATTCCCCACTATCGATTGCACATGTCTATCATATAATGTCTATACTTTCAATTACTTTTCTTGTTTATCAGCCAGTTGAATTGGAGAGGGTGATGGCAGTATCTAAGGGAGTAACAACATGGTCTTCAGAAAAGATAGTGCTACCAGTTGATGCAGATAGAACCATGGTTGTACTTGCACAAGGACCAGATCCAGCACAAATGACCTACACTCTCGCAGATTGTACCCCTACCCAGTTGGACATAGAACCAGCTACACCCCTTCTAACCCCAACCCCGGAAGATAGTAACCCAGTTCCAGTTGACACAACACCGTTGAGGGAGTCCTGGATAAGGGGTTATCCGGACAGCCGGACTATATACTTTGGCCGGACTGTTGGACTATGAAGATACAAGATTGAAGACTTCGTCCCATGTCCGGATGGGACTATCCTTGGCGTGGAAGGCAAGCTTGGCGATCCGGATTATAGATCTCCTTCTCTGTAACTGACTATGTGTAACCCTAGCGCCATCCGATGTCTATATAAACCAGAGGGTTTAGTCCATAGGACACAACAACAATCATTCAATAGGCTAGCTTATAGGGTTTAGCCTCTCTGATCTCGTGGTAGATCAACTCTTGTAATGCTCATATCATCAAGATCAATCAAGCAGGAAGTAGGGTATTACCTCCATCGAAAGGGCCCGAACCTGGGTAAACATCGTGTCCCCAGTCTGCTGTTACCATCAGCCTTAGACGCACAGTACGGGACCCCCTACCCAAAATCCGCCGGTTTTGACACCGACATTGGTGCTTTCATTGAGAGTTCCACTGTGTCGCCGTGATAAGGCTTGATAGATTCTCCAACCATCAACAACTCCATCCAGGGTGAGACTTTTCTCCCCAGATAGATCTTCGTGTTCGGCAGCTTCGCACTGCGGGCCAACTCGCTTGGCCATCTGGAGCAGATCGATAGCTACACCCTCGGCCATCAGGATGGGTTTCTGAACCTAAACTACACTGCCGACATCCGCGGAGACTCGATCTTCGATGGATTCGAGCCCATGTCAGGAGCATCGAATGATCACGGCATGATTGACCTAGATCTGCCGTCGGACAGTACTCGGAACATCTCACCTGCTATGGCTCCAGACTTCGTTCCAGAGCAGATCGTGGCCTCCAAGGACGGGTGGATGGACCCCGCCCCGGAGGCCGCACACTCACCGGCGTTAGGGCCGAACATAGACTCCTCTCCCAGGGAAATCTGTATCTTCGGACCCCCGAAATTGTGTCCGGGCGTGGGCTCCGAACCGCGCGCATCCGGACCCGTCTAGTCCGGTGGGGCTCCCATAACGGAATTCACCGTCGCGGATATTTTCCAGCACTCCCCCTTCAGCGATGTGCTAAATTCGTTAAAATCTCTCTCTTTATTAGGAGACTCTTGGCCGGGCTATATCCGGCCCGTGTGGGATGCGGAGGACGAAGAAAATCGCGACCCACCCACCACCCACTTTATAGCCACTGTCGACGACCTCACAAACATGCTTGACGTCGACTCCGACAACATCGAAGGTATGGACGTCAATGCAGGGGACAATTTGGAACCACTCCCCATGGGGCGCTGGACTGCCACTTCACCTTACGACGTCTACATGGTGGATACGCCTAATGGGGACAATGGTGACAAAAAGGACACAACGGAGGATAAACCCCCCAGACAAACGCAAAAACAACGGCGCAGGCGCCGCTCTAAGTCTAGTCACAGTAAAAATAGCGATAACAACACAAAAAAGGAGGACACGATGATTCACTCCGAAGGCAACAACGACCATTGGGACCCAGCGATGGAGCAGGATAAGCCAGGTCATACCGAACACATCCCAGAGAAGACGCCCAATCACAGCGATCCAGAGGGTCGAACTCGTCACACTGTCTCCGAAGACGAGGACAGTCCGGCTGACGATGCATGCATCACCCCAGAAAAACATTCGGAACAAGATAACTTCCACAGAAAGCTTTTGGCCACGGCGAGGAGCCTGAAGAAGCAGAAGCAAAGGCTTAAAGTCGCGCAGGATACGCTCAACCAAAGATGGAACAAGGTGCTGAACACCGAAGGAAAATGCGGCGACGATCGCCACACAAAGATCTACCCAAAGCGCAAACTGCTACCCAAATTTGATGACGAGGCTGCAGCGCCCATTCCACCAAAGAACAATATGGCCACTGGGCCGGACCAACCACCTCATGGACGCAATAGAGCAGCCACTGATACCGCACACAATTTACGAGAGCTCCTGGACAAAAAGGCCAGTGCGGCCAGATCCATCTACGGGTCCAGAGGACATGCTCCGAGGCGGGATTATGGTCACCACAATGATCATACTGATCGTATACCACTCCGGAAACAACACCGGGATCAACAACAGTCGACGGCATGCCGCGACATGGCCAGATACAGAGGGGCTGTGCACCGCCTGCGCTTCACCGATGATGTGCTGGATCATGAATTTCCACAAGGATTCAAACCCGTGAATATAGAGGCATACGACGGAACGACATACCCTAGGGTTTGGATTGAAGATTTTATCCTTCACGTACACATGGATCGTGGGGATGACCTCCATGCTATCAAATACCTTCCCCTCAAGTTGAAAGGACCAACTCGGCAGTGGCTAAAGAGCCTCCCCGAGAACTCAATCAGAAGTTGAGGGGAACTTGAGGATGCTTTCAGGGCCAACTTCCAAGGAACTTATGTTCGGCCCCCGGATGTAGACGATTTAAGTCATATAATACAGCAGCCCGGAGAGTCAGCCCGCAAGCTTTGGAACAGATTCCTCACTAAGAAGAATCAAATTGTCCACTGTACGAATGCCTAAGCCTTAGCTGCCCTCAAACATAGTATCCGAGACGAGTGGCTTGCAATACACCTCGGTCAAGAAAAGCTAAGGACGATGGCAGCCTTAACAAGCCTCATGACCCGATTTTGCATGGGCGAGGACAGCTGGTTGGCTCGTAGAGGCACCAATGACCCGGGAACATCCAAAATTCGAGATGGCAATAGGAAGCCACGACGCACTAAGCACAAGTATCGGAATGACGATAGTCCGAACAGTACGGCGGTTAACGCCGGATTCAAGGGCTCTCGACTCAGTCAAGGAAAGAAGCCATTCAAAGGCAGTAAAGAGGAACCATCCGGCCTGAATAAATTCCTGGACCGATTGTGCCAAATCCATGGCACTTCCGAAAAACCTGCAAATCATATCCACAAATAATGTTGGGTCTTCAAGCAGGCCGACAAATTAAACGCTGAACACAAGTAAAGGGACACGCCAAGAGAAGACGAGGATGAGCCTCGCCAGCCGAACACGGGGGGCCAGAAAAAATTCCCACCAGAAGTCAAAACGGTGAACATGGTACACGCAACTCACGCAGAGTTCGCCGCCCCCAAATTCAATCCCTGGGCGGCCTGCCCAATCCCCTTTGATCATAGGGACTACCCGGCCAGTATCTGGCACGGAGGATCGACTGCCTTGGTGCTCGATCCAATAATTGATGGATACCATCTCACTCGCGTCCTAATGGACGGCGGCAGTAGTCTTAATCTGATATATCAAGACACCATCCGCAAGATGGGGATAGACCCATCAAGAATAAGCCAAAATAGCACCACCCTCACTGGAGTGATACCAGGCGTCGAGGCCCACTGCTGGGGCTCCCTCGTATTATAAGTAACATTCGGTTCTCCCGATAAATTCAGAAGCGAGGAACTAATCTTCAACATCGCCCCTTTTAGCAACGATTATCATGCATTACTCGGAAGAACGGCCTTCGCTTGCTTTAACGCAATACCGAACTATGCCTTTGTTAAACTTAAGATGCCAGGTCCACGCGGTGTCATAACCGTTAACGGAAAGACAGAGCAGTATGCGGAGGCTCTAGTAGCCGGACATTAAGCGGCCTCTCCCACCAGAAGCATGATCAGTCGTCAAGACCACGAACATGGTTAGACGAGTCCAGTCTACCATTTTTCATAACAGCCCGGATAAACCCATGCTAAGCACTGTACATGTATCCCCATAAATGGTACTAGGGGCTGTCAGCACATAACAAGGCCTACAATTCGGCTTGCCTCATTAATAGGCAAATGTCTCATACCTCGAACATCCATCTATACTAACTAACTTCTCGGATGCCTACGCTTTTCATGAGTTTTCGTTTTTACAGACATTATTCGTGCGACACCCTTCCAGGATACGACACAACAAAAACAAAGGCGCAGACGTGCAGCAGGGCCCCGCCCAAAGGTTTCTCTTTAGATCAAGCCCCTTGTAAACCTTATTTATTGTCTTCTGTTGCTTAACATCCCATGGGCATTTCATACACCCATAAGGGACACTAGCGTTATAGGCTTTTCGCCACGACAGGTCAATGCACGTACCTGGAATTACAGGGTCAAGGGCGTTATTCTACCCAGTATATGTTATAAAGTCCGAATACCTTCGGGAGTGTTCAGCGTCGCAAGTTTGGCCTTATATGCATCAGCTCCAAATCATGTCTTTGGTTAAATGTTGGGTTAGCCCGGCTCCTGGGTTTGCTGCCTTACGTTCCGTTCTGTCGGCTAAGGCGGCCAAAAGAGAACTACTGCGATTGTGCGCTGGTTATTTCGGATGAGCACCTCAGTAGAGAAAGCCGAAAACTGACTATCGTGATACAGCGAGAGACTGTTCAACCACTCGAGGACTCCTCGGAATCTACAGGATTCCTCCGCATTGACGAAGGACCGGTTTCCCGGTCAAGTACGCGCACCATATCCTGTTGCACGCGGAAGTACCAGGGGCTACATAGTAGCCCCACCTTTCAACTCCTATGGCTAAGTGAAAGCGTTACAGCTATATAGTTCGGTTGCCTGGTTCGACGTGCGATCACCTCCTTAATGGACCAAGACGTTGGATCAAGTGTGTTTATGCCTTTTTTTTGAACACCCCCGCATTATATGCATGGGGGCTAAAGCCAACGACTGCTAACTTTCACGTTATGTGCATACATAAACAACCACCAAGGAGACATTATAATACTTCTAGGCAAAAGTATAAAAACAACCTCTATATTTAACACATAATTGTTTACAACTCAGTGATTTGTCACTCGAACATAACATTCTTCAAGCACTGAGCCTCTATTCTACGGGCACCTTCTATGACCTGCTCGAAATACTGCTTGACTGGGTCTTGGCTTCCTGCCGAACCATGGGTCGCAACACCAGTGGCCTCCATATCTGCCCAATATGTCTTAACATGGGAAAGAGCCATCCGCGCACCCTCTATACATGCCGACCTCTTCACGGCATCGATTTGCGATATGGCGCCAAATAATTGTTGCACCAAACCAAAGTAATTGTTCGGCCTCGGCCCCCTCGGCCATAGATGGTCTATTAGAGACCTCATTGCAAGGCCGAACAGCCTATGGAGCTTGGCTATATCGTCCATCTTCTCACTTAACGGTAATGAGCATGCTGGGGCATTAAATTGCGACCAGAACAACCACTCCATTTCGTTATCTTTATGATCCTTAAACAACTTGGCCGCGTCAGCCACACTCTTCGCCAAGTCCGCATACTCATCTGCAGCGCTCCATAGCTTATCCAACGGAGCATTCTTTGCATCTAAAAACTTCACCCGCAACAAGTAAGAATTTCCAGCCACGATTTCTCCGGCCTGTTGAAGTTCCTCCCGCGCGTCTCTAATTTCAGAGCGCGCCTCCTTAGCCGAATCCAGCGCCTTCTTCAGGTCAGCTGCCTTTGCCTGATTCTCCTTCTTGAGAAGTTCATACCGTCTGGCGGCGTCCCTCAGCTCAACAACCATCTTGGCTATCTCTTCTTTGCTTCGGGGACGAGCGGCTTGTTCGGCTTTCAAGTCTTTGGCTGTCTTTAGAGCAGCCGCATTGCTGATCCGGGCTTGTTCCTTGGCTAGGGCAAGTTCCGCCCTCAGGGCCCCAACGGCAGCGGCTCCGCCTGCAGTGATATCACAGCATATTAATATCCCAAACTTTTTACAATTTCCTAAAGAAAATATGGATATAAAAGTGCATACTCTGCGAATCCTCGAATCACTTGTTTACAAGCGTGATATCGGCATCCACCACATCAATTTTTCGCGTGAATTCGGTGACTTCAGCTGTCCGGTCTACCACCAGATCCTTAGCAGCCTACACATAAATACAAGTGTGATTATTACCTGGGAGTGTGATCCTCCGTTTGCCGCCATGGGCTGGCAACCACAGTCTCAGGGGCTACTATCTATAGAGCACATCTATCACGTGTGGTGCAACCAAAGAACTGCGCATTTCGTTGCGTACCTCAAAGCCTTTGAGCAAGCTCCTAAAAGCTTCGTTTAACCCGCTCGTGGCGGAAGAAATTTTCTCCAACACCCTACCCATTAGTGTACGGTGATCCTCCGAGAGAGCAGCCGACTCCAGGAGGCCTGTCAGTATATCCGGCTGGGCACCAGATTCTCCCAGACCCTTGCCATTGTCCTCCAAAGGAGCAAAACGTGACGGGCTCGGGGCGGCCAAAGTGTTAGCTTCGGGCCTCAGTGGATCTGGACTCCTTCGTGACAACACCTCAGGGTCGCCTGCCCCATGCAGCGGAGAGGTAGGTGAGGTTTAGCTCTCCATCATCTCCGGAAGAAGATCCCCCTAAGACGAACCATGTCGAGAAGAACGGCTAGACGGACTGTAAAAAAGATCCTGGTTATTACTCTCAGAGGAAAAAGCAATAAGCTTCTTGTTTATTAACTTACAGCTCGGTGGAGGGCTGGCCCGTTTACGGGCATGACGCGGGGAGGATGCCCTTCGGGGCCGGGCTCCCTAAGGAAGGTTTCTTCCCTTGCTTAGGCGCCTCCATCTCCAAATCTTCGAAGGCAGCCCTTTTCTTCCCGTCGGGGGAGGAGCCCTTGGATTCACCTCCCCGATTATCCTCCTTCGTGGAGACATTAATTCCCCCGGTCTGGATGAGCAATGTATGAGGCTCACTTTCCCCTTCCTCTTTCCATGATGGCACTTGGCTTAACACCCGCTCGAGCATCTTGGCTATGGATGAACTGGGCGAGCCTTCGGGAAGTGGGGACGGACACCTGATTCTCTCCGCCTTGCTGAGCCAATCCTGGTCGCGGATAGATTTTCAGAACAATGCTATGACAAATAAAAGCAAAGTGTTTGGTTATAGGGTTACTTACTTGGGTATCTGGCCGATTGCAACTCAGGCCTGCATCCTCGGTGGTGTCCGGACACTTTATTCGTTGTCCGAAGCACAACTTATGCATTCCTTCGGGTGTGATGCCGAAGAAGTGCTGAATGGTTCACGGACCTTCTGGATTGAACTCCCACATCCGGAGAGGTCGATGTTTGCACAACAGGGCCCGTCGAACTAGCATTACATGAATTATTTTGACAATACTAATGTTCCTCTCGAGGAGCTCCTGAATGCGGTTCTGCAACGTTGGTACATCGTTTGTAGGTCCCCAGTTCAGTCCCACATTGGCCAGTTGAGGCGGAGCGCCCGAGCGGAAGGCGGGGGCGGCCGCCCACTTTGAGCCTCGGGGAGCTATGACATAGAACTACCTCTGCTGCCATAGATCGGATACCTCCAGGAAGGAGCGTTCGGGCCACGGGGCATCGGTGTTCCTGCTTATTATAGCGCCTCCGCATTCTGCATGTCGCCCCTCGATCATCTTCGGTTTCACATTGAAAGTCTTGAGCCATAGGCCGAAGTGGGGGGTGATGTGGAGGAAGGCTTCACACACGACGATAAACGACGAGATGTGCCGGATGGAATCCAGAGCTAGATCATGGAAATCTAGCCCGTCGTACAACATGAGCCCCCTCACGAAGGGGTTAAGAATAAGGCTCAAGCCTCAGAGGAAGTGGGAGACAAATACGACGCTCTCGTTGGGCTCTGGAGTAGGAATAACTTGTTCGGGGGCGGGAAGCCTGTGCTTAACATCGACGGTCAAATACCCGGCCTCCCTAAGCTTCGCAATATCCTCCTTTGTGATAGAGGAAGCCACCCACCGGCCTTTATGGTCGTATCTGGAGATGATCGAAGATCCGAGGTGCTTAAACTTGAGCTTTGGGTGTTGGAACTCTGGGTGCGAGAAGGCGCGAGCGTGGAGATAGAGGGATAGGCCTCGATCCCTCTATAAAGGGGGAAGAATATCAAGCGTCCCTAGCTTTCGGGACTTGCATAAAAACATGGAGTCATGCCAATAGGCACGGTTGGATTACCCATACCAGTATCGATGAGGATCCCATGATAAGAGGGACACGATCTCTGCTTCGACAAAACGTGCCAATGGAACCGCCTCGTAATGTGGTGAAAAACGGTTCGAATAAAAGCCGGACCGTGGTGTGATGTCATGTTTCAAAGAGGTGTCAGTAGATTGGATTCATGGATTATTATTCTCTTTACGATGGTATATGGAGTTTATCTTGCAGAGCCGGACACGGTCCTTGTGTTTTGAATTTATCTTGGAGTATTCGGAGGTGCAACCCGCCTCCCAATGCCGAAGACAATCTACACGCCGGACTCATTGTCATTGAGGCCTGGTTCAGGGGCTACTGAGGGAGTCCTGGATAAGGGGGTATCCGGACAGCCGGACTATATACTTTGGCCGGACTGTTGGACTATGAAGATACAAGATTGAAGACTTCGTCCCGTGTCCGGATGGGACTCTCCTTGGCGTGGAAGGCAAGCTTGGCGATCCGGATTATAGATCTCCTTCTCTTTAACCGACTATGTGTAACCCTAGCCCTCTCCGCTGTCTATGTAAGCTGAGAGTTTAGTCCGTAGGACACAACAACAATCATTCCATAGGCTAGCTTCTAGGGTTTAGCCTCTCTGATCTCGTGGTAGATCAACTCTTGTAATACTCATATCATCAAGATCAATCAAGCAGGAAGTAGGATATTACCTCCATCAAGAGGGCCCGAAGCTGGGTAAACATCGTGTCCCCAGTCTCCTGTTACCATCAGCCTTAGACGCACAGTTCGGGACCCCCTACCCGAGATCCGCCGGTTTTGACACCGACAACCATCTCCACCACAGAGCACCCAAACACAAGCAGTTAGTAAGGGAACTGCAGTGCCCAAAGCACGAGGACCACCACTCTGAATCCCAACTCAACGCTTAAAGGAGAAGAAGATTTGTTCTTAGGTCAGGTTCAGTAGCTATGCTTCATACTCCTTTGCTCTTGCATTACTGTATTTACTCATACCAACTATTTTCAAATTTGAAGGATGGAATTGAAACTCCAATGGTGCAACATGTATGTTTAAACCTGTTTCTTTAACTAGTTTGCTGTTGTAACCTGCTCCATGTTGATTTCAGTTTCAATTGAATAAACAGTTATGTTCTCATGTCATGCACATTACAAGTGTTGGTATTGCTCTATAGTTTCCCACACTTATATTCTGTCTATTCTGCTTTGTCTTGAACAAATATTTTTTGAACTGTGTCTCTATCTTGATTTGGCAACAAAAACTAGAATGATATAGACCATAAAGTGACCATGGTACATAGATATATGTTTGTTTCACGCTGTTATCCTGTCCACTTTACTACTGAACTCATTTACCAAAATGAGTTTCATATACTACATTGTAAACCTGTGATGTGTCTGCTTGTTTCTCTTTTGGAATACAGACAAAATATTGGTGAACAGTACCGCGTTATGCAATGGTAAAGGAAGTAATGCATATAAGGTTCAAGATAGTGAGACATCCCTGTTGGTCTCCAAGAAAGCTGATAAAAACTATCTTGACGACAGTGAGAGAACCCAAAAGTCCTGTCTTGATGTAGTGTTCGAGTTACTGGCCACTACTGCTGGCACAAGCTCTTCGAACTTGCTCCCTGAATCAATTCATCTTCTTGAGTCTCAACTTCAAGTTGAAAGACATCAATCAGATGTGCTGCGACAGGAAGCTGAAGGACTGAGGAAGTCCCTGCAGAATTCAGATGCATACTTCCTGGGGAAACAGCAAGCGCTGGAGGATTTAAGCGCCAAACAAGAGAAAGTTAATAAGCTTGCTAAGCATCTTGCTAGCATTATGGGTACCTAGGATATTGTTTCTAGAGATCTTCTGAAGTGATTTCAGTTCTGGATTTGTTTTGCTGCGGTGTTTATTTGCGCTGGTCGCCAACTTTGACAACCAGTGTATATGATATGCTGGTTTGTTCCATATATTTGCACTAGCGGTGAACTTTGATGTCCAGTGGATGTAATATGTGTAATATCTGTGATAGCCTAGCGTTAGTTGCTTGCTTATTTATTTCCTTGTTATCTTGTTTATTTGTTTGCTTGTAGTCAGTGCAGTTCTTTTTTCGTGGTTTGCTAGTGGCCGCAATAACCTATTTTTTAAAACTAGGCCACAGTAACCATGGGCTACATATTTACTGTAGTGACACTGGGCCTTCTACCGACCGTAGAAACAATGGGCCGTAAAAACAATGGTCCTTCTATGGGCCGTAAAAACAATGGTCCTTCTACGGGCCGTAGAAACAATGGTCCTTCTACGGGCCGTAGAAACAATGGGCCTTCTACGGGCCGTATCATCAATGGGCCTTATATGGGCCATAGGATCGATTGGCCAAACATGGGCCAATAACATACCACATTATCGCCGTAAACGGGCTACAGTTGGAATCATCCGTTCATGGGCCGGCCATAGCGGGCCGTCGTTAATAGGCCGTATTTGATGACGCTATGAAAACGACCAAATGTATTAATGGGCCACAAACGGGCCGACTGTAACAACGGGCTGAATTTGGCCGACAAGCAGAAAATGACAGTAACTGGCTGTAAGTAACCGAATGCTGGAAATGAGCCCAAGAATAAATGGGCCCTGAGAAGGCCGAAAGATAACATGGGCTAGAAATGGCCCAATGGAATAATGGGCCGTTAATGGGTATAAAGTGATACACTGTTTATTATGGGCCAGTTTCACCACGTGCCGGTAATGGTCCAAGAGTTACAAAGGGCCTCATATGAGCTGAAAGACATCATGGGCCATACATGGGCCGGAAGTTAAAATGGGCTGGAATCATATTGGACGGCCCATATGACGTTACTGGGCCTAATTCAGATAGGTCATAACGGGCGCTGGGTTAGCAGGTTGTAAATAGGCTATATGCGAACATGCCGTTAACAGTCTTTCAGTTGGCCGACCCGCCACCTTTTGACCAAGTCAAACGGGCCGGCCTTTTCACACGAATGGGCCTCTGTTAGGCCGTGCCATGTGTCCACATATACTAGGCGCTTTCTGTCCAATGAGTGGATGACATATGTCCCAACGATGAGCTGACACATGTTTCCTCCAGCCAATGATGATTTTACACGTGGAAAATCCCCATTGGTCGGGGCTGTTAACGGGTTATCGGATCCAAAACCGGACCCGATAGCTTAATGGCGTTCAGTTACGGTGGATGCCACGTGTCGGTCACCCTTGACGAAAGCACTTCTGTGACGCATGATTTATCGTCATGGAAGTGGACACTTCCGTGATGATAATTTTGGTAATGTCATGGAACACTTCTACGACAGCACATGTATGGCTATCTTGATTCTGTCATAAAATCGTCATGGATGTACATGCATGACAAAAAATGTGACCTACTGTGACAAACATGTATCATCACGGAAGTGTAAAATGACCAAGAGAGATACCAGCGTTATCGTCGAGCTTATGATTCGCCGGTTTTAAATAGACGCAGCCAATGTTATTTTGAGATCTATTCGCTCACCACAGTCGCCCTGTCATCACGCCGGATTGCCGCACGTACCTTGAAACTCAGGGTTCATTACCAGGGGCTGTATTCAACCCGGTATATATTGTAAAGTCCGAATACCTTCGGGAGTGTTCGATGTCGCGAGTTTGGCCTTATATGCATCAGCTCCGAATCATGTCTTTGGTCAAATGTTGGGTTTGCCCGGCTCCCATGTTTTGTTACCTTACGTTTCCGCTCTATCAGCTAGGGTGGCACGGGGAGAACTACTGCGATTGTGCCCTGGTTCATCCGGATGAGCACCTCAGTAGAGAAAGCCGAAAAATAACTGTCATGATAAGGCGAGAGCTGGTCAACCACTCGATGACGTATAAATAAAGTATAAATAAAGCCTTTATTATCATAAGCATTGTTTTTACAATCCGCATGTATGTTATTCGAACATGATACTGTTCGAGCACTGACCCTCTATCAAGCGGGCACCCTCTAAGACTTCGTCAAAATAGTGCTCGGGTAGGTCCTGGCCCTCGGGTGGACCCCTAGTCGTAATACGGGTGGCCTCCAACTTTGCCCAGTATGTCTTCACACGGGCAAGGGCCATTCGCGCACCTTCTATGCACGCTGACCGCTTGACAACATCGATATGCGTCACCGCACGAACAAGTCATTGCACTAAACCAAAATAACTATCTGGACTTGGTTCCCCAGGCAAGAGCCGATCCACGACAGCCTTCATGGCAAGTCGGGAGATCCTGTGGAGCTCTGCCCATTCGTCCATCTGCTCGTTCAACAGCAGCGGACGCCTTGGCATGCTGAACTGCGACCAGAATATTCTTTCCGCTTCATGGTCTTCTTGGACTTGGAAAAATTGCATCGCATCAGCAGCGCTCTTTGATAAGTCCAAGTATACGTCCGGAGAACTCCACGCTTGATCAAGAGGGGCACACTTCGGATCGCCGAATTTAGTTCACAATAAAAAGGGCTTCCCAGCCGCGATCTCGCCGGTCTGCCGGAGCTCGTCCCGAATGGCTCTAATCTTAGATCGAGTTTCCTTTGCTGCTTGTAAGGCCTTCTCTAGGTCCGCTGTTTTTTCTTGGTTCTCTCTTTCAAGAAGCTCATATCGGCCAGCGGCATCCTTTAGCTCAAGAGCCATGTTGGCTATTTTCTCCTCACTTTAGCGATGAGCAGCCTATTCGGCTTTTAATTCACCAGCTGCCTTTTTGGCAGCCGCGTTGCTTATCGTGGCTTTCTCCTTGACACAGGCAAGCTCAGCCCGAAGAGTCTCCAGGGCGGTAGCACAATCTATAGTCAAAGCATATTATAAATCCCAGCATCATGCTCTCATTTATATTTACTGACCGCCCAACAGACATCCTTGCGCTTCGTCAAGACGCTTATTCACGTGCGTGATGTCATCATCCGCCACATCAAGTTGCCGCTTCAGTTTGGCACATTTGGCAGCCCGGGCAGTTGCCGGGGCTGCGGCTGCCTATGTACAAAGTTGGCAAAATTATTACCTAGGTTTGTTTCCATTGTGATCCTCTGATCACCCTGTTTGGCTGGCAACCAGAGTCTCAGGGGCTACTGCCTATACACAGTGCACCTTACATCTATGGTACAAAAAATACCACATTATGTACCTCGAAGCCTCTTAGCAGGCTCATGAAAGCTTCATTCAGTCCACTTTTTCACGGACAAAATTCTCTTAATCACCTTACCCATTAAGGTGTGATGTTCCTCTGAGACAGGCACTTGCCACAGAAGAACCGTCAATATATCTGGCTGTGTGTCGGATAGTCTGGGGCTTTTGTTTTCGGTCTTCCTAGGAGCCGAACACCCCGGACCTCGGGCGACCGAAGAATCACCTTCTAGCCTCGTCCTCCTTTCCGGATCAGGAGAGATCCTCCAGGACGAAACCTCGGGGTCGTCCGCCTTATGGGGCGGGGAAGTATGAGGAGACGTCTTGCTCTCCATCATCTCAGGAAGAAGATCCCCCGAGGACGAAGATTGTTGCGGAAGGCTATAGGCCGAATTGCAAAACATACATTTCAAATATTACTCTCACAAACAGGAAAAGAACGGCGTATGCTTACGAAGCACCTTTGTTCACTTACGGCTCGGCTGACGGCTGGCCCCCTTGAGGGCGCTGTGCGGCGACATTGCCCCCTGGGGCAGGGCCCACTGATAGGGAGCTCTTCCCTTGCTAGGAGGCCTCTACCTTCAAGTCTTCAGAGGCGGCCTTTTTCTTCCCGTGGGGGGGAGGGAATACTAGATTCCCCTCTCCGTTCATCCTCTGTTACGGGAGTTCTAATTTCCCCGTATGAAGGTCACTCTTCCCCTTGTCTCCCCCCGATGGCACTTGATAAGATGCACGAGCTAGCATCCTTGTTAATACCGGGTCCGCTGAATCTCCGCGAAGAGGGGCCGAACACCTGATCCTCTCTGCCTTTTTTATCCAGCCCTGGCCGAGGATGGTTTTTCATAATAGTGTAATGATAAATAAAACGACAACATGTTCGGTTGTGGGGCGCCTACTGGAGTATCTGGATGGTTGCAATCGAGGCCTGCGTCCTCCAAAGTATTCGGACACTTTATTCGTGATCTGAAGAATAATTTATACATTCCTTCGAGCGTCGTGCCGAAGAAGTGCTAAACGGTTTGCGGTCCTTCTAGATTGAACTCCCACATATGGAGAGGTCGTCGTTGGCATGGTAGGACCCGATGAACTAGCATTACTTGGATTACTTTGGCAAGACTGATGTTCTTCACAATGAGATCTTGAATGCGGCTTGGCAATGTCCACACATCGTGAAGTGATGCCCAGTCCAGCCCCTTGTTGACCCACGATGCAAGCTATGGCGGAGGACCGGATCAAAAGGCGGGGGCAGCTGCCCCCTTTCTACCTCGAGGTGCTGTAACATAAAACCACTCCTGCTGCCATAGGTCGAAAGCTTCCGGGAAAGAACCCTTTGGCCACAAAGCATTGGCACATTTGCTTATTTTAGCCCCTCCGCACTCCGCGTGTTTCCCGTCGATTATCTTTGGCGTCACATTGAAGGTCTTGAGCCATAAGCCGAAGTGTGGAGTAATGCAGAGGAAGGCCTCACACCTGATGATAAACGACGAGATGTGAAGGAAGGAATCCGGAGCTAGATCATGGAAATCCAGCCCGTAATAAAACATGAGCCCTTTAATAAAGGATGAAGACTGAGGCCTAGCCCTTGGAGGAAGTGCGAGATAAACACGACACTCTCATTGGATTTGGGAGTAGGGATGACCTGCCCTTGAGAAGGAAGCCTGTGGAGGATTTGTGCGGTCAAGTACCTTGCCTCCCTAAGCTTCTTGATGTCCTCCTCCATGATAGAAGAGGCCGTCCACCAGCCTTGAAGGTTGGATCCAGACATGGCCGAAGCGCTTGGGCTAAGCCTTGGGTGTTGGAACTCGAGGAGGGAGAGGGGGAGGATTGAGCGTGGAAGAAAAAGACAGGCCTTGGTCTCTTTATAAAGAGGATGAATATCAAACACCCCCTGCGTGGCCTTGGAAACTTGCCTATTCCCAAGGAATCCTACCTGTGGAACGGTTGGGTTACCCATGCCCGTATTGATGAGCATCCCGTAATAAGGGGACATGATCTCTTCTTCGACAAGATGTGCCAATAAAACCGCCTCATGAAACGTGTAGTAGCAGGTTGGGAAAAACGGTTCGAATAAAGATTGGGACGTGGTGTGATGTCATGCTACGAAGTTGTCAGTAGATTAGACTCGTGGAATATAGTTCTCTCTACGGTGGTATGTGGAATTTGTTTTGCAGAGCTGGACACGATTCTTGTGTTCAAGATCTACTTTGGAGTATTCAGAGAAGGAACCCGTCTTGCAATGCCGAAGACAATCTGTGTGCCGGACTTATCGTCATTCAAGCCTGGTTCAGGGGCTACTGAGGAAGTCCTGGATTAAGGGGTCCTCGGGCAGCCGGACTATATACATTAGCCGGACTGTTGGGCTATGAAGATACAAGATAGAAGACTTCGTCCCATGTCCGGGTGGGACTCTCCTTTGCATGGAAGGCAAGCTTGGAGATTCGGATATGTAGATTCCCTTCTCTGTAACTGACTCTGTGTAACCCTAGCCCCCTCCGGTGTCTATATAAACCAGAGGGTTTAGTCCGTAGGACAAGGAGAACAATCATAATCATAGGCTAGCTTCTAGGGTTAGCCTCTATGATCTCGTGGTAGATCAACTCTTGTAATACTCATATCATCAAGATCAATCAAGCAGGAAGTAGGGTATTACCTCCATAGAGAGGGCCCGGACCTGGGTAAACATCGTGTTCCCCACCTCTTGTTACCATTAGCCTTAGACGCACAGTTCGGGACCCCCTACCCGAGATCCGCCGGTTTTGACACCGACACCAGTCCCGACTAAACGACAGCATTCATACGCGCGTACATAACTACACAGTCAAAATACCATGGGCATGGAAGGAGGCACAACTAGATCGTGGTCCATAATATGGCTCAACCTCCCATGGACCCACATACTTTCACTTTTTCTTTTTCTTTTCAGGTTTCTTTTTTCTAGGCCTTTACTGCTGGCCTGATTGTCGAACCTATCAAGGGACGGATATACCAAGGCGGGAAGTAGTATGGACATGTGAGGGAATCCCTAGATGTTCTTCTCGATAATCATTCTACCTGTCTTTGGGACTCGCACGCAGCTCCCCCTGGTCTTGGCAGGTTAATCAGCTATATTGTTTATCACACTATCTGTACAAATACGCTTTGACGTGTCAATCAAATTACAATAAAAACAGTTTGTGGCCCAATTTATGTGCCATTAACTTGCCTTTTCATTTTATTTCGTTATCCTTATCGATTGCACCCGTACACTTTGGTACGCTTGAAATTCGCCAGGGGCTTCATTACACCCCATAATACAGCAACAAAGTCCAAACACTTTTTTACAGTACAATTCGGCACCCCGAACTTTAGCATTATGTGCATCGTCTCCGAATGATGTCTTTGGTCAATAGTTGGGTTACCTGGCTCCTGTGCTTACTACCTTGCGTTCCTCTATATCGGCTAGGTACTAAAGGGAGAAGTACTGCGATTGTGTCCTGGTTTATCGGGATGAGCACCTCTGTAGAGAAAGCCGAAAACTGACTGTCATGATGCGGCGTGAGCCGGTCAGCTGTTCGAGAGGTTACAAATATTTTGCGATTTTTTCGCATTATGCGGTGAATCAGTTTTTATCCGATCAGGTGTTTAAATTACGCCAAGTTTGCACTTACAAATACTAGGGGCCGCGCCTAAATTTCTATTGGCAAACTCCTATGGCTAAGTGAGGGTGATGAAGCCACATAGTCTGATAGCCTGGTTCATTGCGCTAAACACCTCCTTTAAGGACCAAACTCTGGGATAAAGAGTGTTTAGATTCATCCTGAACACCCCGTACTACCTATGTGGGGGCTGAAGCGGATGACTGGCCAACTCTCAGATTTTACAAAACGGCCGCATAGGAGGTAAAATTTTAAATAACAGGCATTATATTACATAACAGTTCTGTTTCATAATACAGGAAGGGACAACATGAATGATTTCATTCCAAGATAATGTCCTCTGAATACTGCCCCTCTACAATGCGGGATCCCTTCAGGACATCTTCAAAATACTGTTCGGGCATGCGGTGCTCCTTGCCCGCGGGCTGTTCCTCGGTTGCAAGCTTCACAACGTCCATCTTCGCCCATTGTATCTTGACACCGGAGAAGGCCATTCGCGCGCCCTCGATGCAGTCCGACCTCTTAACGGTATCAATACGAGGGCAGGCATTGACCAGCCACTTCACGAGCCTGACGTAGCTGCTGGGTATGGATTCGTCAGGCCATAGCCAGATTATTAAATGCTTCATGGCTAGTTCGGCCGCCCTATGCAGTTCGACCAGCTGTTTTAGCTCATCGTTAAAGGGCACCGGATGTTCTGGCGCAAGGTATTGCGACCAAAACAACTTCTTGATGGAGCTCCCCTCTTTGGCTCAGAAGAACTCCGCAACGTTTGAAACACTTCACGGCAAATCTGCTAACGCTCAGGGAGAACTCCAAATCCGGGTCAGTAAGAGGAACCTTTTCTTCACATATTTGCTCTACATTATAAAGTCCTTACCCGCCGCGATTTTTTTGGCCTCCTGGACTTCCTAGAGGGCGCCCTGGGCTTCAACACGGGCATCGTGTGCGCTTTGGCGGGCCTTAGCAAGTTCAGACTCTTGCTCCGCAATGTTGCGCTCCAAGGACTCACATTTCTTCACGGCATCCTAGAGCTCCTGCTGGACCTCAACGACCCTGGCCTCATGCTTTTCACGGGCGGCTAGTTTCTTGGCCGCTCTCTCCTCGGCCTCGGCCAGTGCCTTCTTGAGGGTCTCCACCTCGGTCACTGCTCCTACAAATAAAATGGCACTATGGTCATTACAAATCAACTATCCTTTCTGATATACAGAAGGTCATTGCATACCTTGTTTATCCTCTAGCTACTTTTTCACGCGGCCGAGCAATTCCTCGGCACGCTCGAGACTTTGCTTCAGTCCGGAAACCTCAGCAGTATGATAGGTCGCCACCAGTAACGACGCCTGCTTGTTCACATTGACTCATCTGGTTAGTCTCCTATGAAACTTGTTTGATCCTCTGTCCGGCTTTTCTTTTCGAACACCGGACAGTGTCTCAGGGGCTACTATCTATACTGTGACACTCTTTTTACATAATTGCATTGCTTACCTCAAAACCTTTTAGAAGGCTTGTGCTGGCTTCGGTCAGTCCGCTCTTCGCGGACTGAATCCTCTCAACCACCGTAACCATAAGGGTATGGTGTTCCTCAACAATGGAAGCACTTTGCAGCGCTTCCATTAGAGTGTCCGGCGCCTCTGGATGGACCAAGGTCACCGGCAGAATTGGTGCACCTCCTCCTTTTGAAAGAGGCTGCTTGCCAAGCTCCGGAGCCGCATAGGTCTCCGAAACCGTATTTGGCTGGGGCTGAACTGAATGTGGCCCCCATCACCAGTATCCACGGGGATTTGCTCCCGCATTTGTCTGATGGCTGAGGTTTCACCCTCCGGCACCGCCTTGACAGCCTCCTGAGTCTCTCCCTGGCCTGGGATCCTTCGGGACAACACCTCGGTGTCATCCATTTCCTTGGGAGAGGAGGCCGCCGGGAGGGACCCGCTATCCATCGCCTTCGGGTCCAACAAATTCGCCGAAGATGAGGATCGCTTGAGGTCGGACCGAGCCGGACTGCAAATGCATGATTCAACATGTTAAGACTATGAAGTAGAGAGGCTGGGAATATAAATGTGTCCAAGTTTTTGAGTACTCACGATTTGGCCAAGGGCTTGTCTCGGGTGCGCCGCTCTGGGCTGCTATCGACATCCCACAGGAGTTATCCGCGAGGGAACCCTTCCCCCTCTTGGACGCTTCTGCCTCTAGGTTTGTGGAGGCCGCTCTCTTCTCCCCCCTTAGGGGGAGAGTTGCTTTCCTCCTCCTCTGCATCCTCTGCAGTGGAGGAGTGAGTCTCGGTGTCTTCGGACGTCAGGTCTAAAGGACCCTTGTGACGGAGACCGCTTATGTTCTCACTGGCCTTCTTCTTAGCCTTCTTCTTCGGCACTTGATAGGGCACCGGAACCAGCCTCTTCGTGAGAAGTGGAATTGCTGGGTCTTCGGGCAGCGGAGCCAGACAATGAATCTGCTCCGCCTTCTTTGTCCAACCCTCAGAGAATCAGTAGGGAGGCTTAGGCTTCTTCCTCGAGTATGCAAGTAAAGGGTACACCTTGAAAACATGGAAAAACTTAACGGACTAGTTGGATGGGCCAAGTCATGCCCATGGTGCTCGGTCGTATCCGTCCATGTCTTGTTGGACTTAAAAAGCACCTTCCAGATGTCTTCGTGCATAGTGCCGAAGAACTACAGCAGGGTCTGGTGCTTGGCTGGATCGTACTCCCACAAATGGCAAGTCCGGCTTTGGCACGGAAGGATCCGGCGAGCAAGCATCACCTGGATCACATTAACAAGCTTGATATTCTTGTCTATCATGCTCGTAATGCGCGTCTGAAGCGCTGTCATCTCGTCCAACAAAGACCACTCTAGGCCCTTCTCTGGCCAGGAGGTGAACTGCATCGGGGCTCCGGACCGGAATTCGGGAGCCGCGACCGAGGTGGTGTCGCGTGGCTCTGTGACGTAGAACCACTGTTGTTGCCACCCTTTGACGGTCTCCACAATGGTACCTATTGGCCATGTGACATTGGGCATCTTGCTCACCATGGCGCCTCCACACTCTGCGTGTTGGCCACCCACCACCTTCGGCTTCACATTGAAGGTTTTTAACCACAATCCAAAGTGGGGTGGGATACAGGGGAAAGCTAAGCACAAGACAATGAATGCCGAGATGTTGAGGAAAGAATTTGGGGCTAGATCATGGAAATCTAGCCCGTAGTAGAACATGAGTCCGCGGACGAATGGGTGGAGAGGAAATCCCAGCCCACGGACAAAGTGGGGGACGAACACTACCCTCTCACGGGGCTCCGGAGTGGGGATGATCTGTCCCTTGGCCGGAAGCCGGTGGGCGATTTCCTTGGCCAAATACCCAGCCTCCCGGAGCTTCATAATGTCCTTCTCCTTCATAGAGGAGACCATCCACTTGCCTTGCGCTCCGGATCTGGACATGGTTGGAGTGCTTTCTTGGGGCAGAAAAGATGAGAACTTGGGCGCTAGAGCTCGAGAATGGGGGAGGCAGAGAGAGAGAAGGTGTGGGTGAAAGAGGTGAATCCTTATCTCTTTATAAAGGCAGTGAATATCAAGCGCCTCCCCACTCGCCCTAAAAACTCACCTATTCCCAAGGGCCGTGAAAACGATACAGTGGGATTACCCATGCCCGCATTGATGAGAATCCTGCAATAAGGGGACACAATCTCTGCTTTGACAAGACATGCCAATGAAACTGCATCTGGAAATATGGAGCGGCAGGCTAAAAAAGGGTTCTAAATAATGGCAGGGCGGCGACGTGATGTCATGGTACAAAAAGTTGTTAGCAGATTGGACTCGTGTAATATTATACTCTCTACGGTTGTGTGTGGAATTTGTTTTGCAGAGCCGGACACGATTCTTATGTTCAAAGACTATTTTGGAGTATTCGGAGAAGGAACCCGCCTTGCAATGCCAAAGACAATCTGCACGCCGGACACCTCATCATTGAAGCCTGGTTTAGGGGATACTAAGGGAGTCCTGGATTAAGGGGTCCTCGGACGGCCGTACTAAGTAACATGGGTCGGACTGATCGGCTATGAAGATACAAGACCGAAGACTCTCACCTGTGTCCGGATAGGACTCTCCTTGGCATGGAAGGCAAGCTTGGCGCCCGGATATGAAGATTCCTTTCTCTGTAATCGAGTTTGTATAAACCTAGTCCCCTCCGGTGTCTATATAAACCGGTGGGCTTAGTCTGTAGAGGCAATCATAATCATACATGCT
Source organism: Triticum dicoccoides (assembly GCF_002162155.2). NCBI lineage: Eukaryota > Viridiplantae > Streptophyta > Magnoliopsida > Poales > Poaceae > Triticum > Triticum dicoccoides. The sequence goes on along the minus strand of NC_041381.1, from coordinate 123,489,456 downwards.
AGACTTCTAGAGTTTTAGCCAGTACGATCTCGTGGTAGATCAACTCTTGTAGTATTCATCAAGATTAATGAAGCAGGAAGTAGGATATTACCTCCATAGAGAGGGCCCGAACCTGGGTAAACATCGTGTCCCCCGCCTCCTGTTACCATCAACCTTAGACGCATAGTTCGGGACCCCCTACCTGAGATCCGCCGGTTCTGACACCAACATGCACAAGCCAAGAAAGAAGCCACTCGCATTACATATCACATGTACTAAAACACACTGGCTTACAATATGTTGCTTTGAAGCCTCGCTGCTGGTGCAATGTTCGTTGAAGATATCATCAGCATCCCATGGTTGCAAATCTAGTTGTTATAGTTTATTCTGCACCCAATATTTAGGTAAAATTAATTTTAATCGCATGCACTGGTTCGAATTAATCATCAATGGTTCATCTAAAGTAATGAAAGAAGGGTGTGTGCATACATGACAATATATCTGCTTCCCTCTATTTTTATGCTTGTTCGAGGTGCCAACCCCAAAAGAACAAATATTTTGCTTGATGGGGTTGGCAACTCCATAATTACTAGAAGCATCAAATTAGCCATGCAACATGGGAACATCAAGAACACACAAAAAATTAATGAACAGAGGCTCGGAGTAGCAATTTAATAACTAGCATCAGAAAATGTAGGGTAAAATGAACAAAAAGCAGCAAAACCACATGCTAGTTTGCTAATGTCTAATTAAGCATAGAGAACATGAAGCAGTCTGATGGAACCAACAGGTGGCATCAGAACAACACCATTATCATAAATATAGCATGCAAGAAGTAAAATAGTAGGCAGTGATATCTAGGAAGTTCATTAATACTTAGGACAAAACTAAAGCATATTAACTATATCTGCAGTGGTATGTAATTTAGCACTTGTAACATATTCACTGCCAGAAGTATGGCCCTACAGGTGCAAGCAGAATAACACATGTCATGAAAAATAGAATGATGCCTTGAAGAAATTCAAAGCTGCACTGCTTATGCTAAGAAAGTGAACGTAGGCGCAGGCCGTTGGATAATAGTACCTGATTCTCGGCGGTGTATGGGTATCATTGTCATACTTGATAGCTAAGGATCGTCGATGGTGCTCGTGTTGTGGTTGAGTTTGGGCTGGCTGTCACCGTCGCTGAAGCGACTCCGGTGCTTCAGTTGCGGCGTCTGTCGACATATAGGAAAGCTCATATGTGGTAAGTGAATAGTTGCACGATAAAGAAGAGAAAAACCGAAGGAGTACAAATCAAAATAACCTGATGAGGCTGTGGTGTCGGTAAAGCAGTGCCGGTGGAGTTGAATATGGCATCCGTGAAGCGGGTCCGGTGTAGTGGACGAAGACTTTGGCAGGCGCGGTGTCCTGTAATGTGGACCATGATGGCGGTCAAGGAGATCTAGAGCGGTGGACAAGCCAGTCGCTGAAGCGGCTCGGGTGAAGTCGTGAGTTGGCAGTTGGGGGTTCCAAGGTGCGGAAGGTAGATCCAGCGGGGTGTGAGGTCCACTGTTGCTGCAGAGGACTAGATTCGGCGGCTTTCCATGGTTGGTGGGGTCGGGGAGGGGAAGGGGAGGGGCTCTAGGGAAGAATGTTGGGGGCAAAGAAGGGCAAACGATGGAGTTACCAAAGCAGCCCTTTTCCGTTCATGCGACAGGGGTAAAACAGGAATATCGCAGGGCTACACTTTCGAGCGCGAGATATTTCGATGTGAGCGGGAAGTTTGGAAGCTTTTTTGGCGCCTGAAATTATATTCTGCTCTTATACGGCCGACTATCATATCATGGCCGAGAATTTGTTGGTTTTGCACGCAAAAAAGTGCAAGTTTTGAAAATCAATGTCTCCAACTCGAAACTTACATTGTCCATTCAATTCAAATATGGATCTTGAGCTAGTACATGCAAATACCATCATACGGTCCAAATCAAATGAAATTCCAAATGTGTTTATCATAAATATGATGACAAAAACAAAATTGTGTATGTGTATGAATAAAGTGGATGATTATAAAGTTTGAACATGCCCGTATGTGTATATCTCCAGGTTTGATATATGAATTTGAAATCACGAAATCCCGGCTTAAAAAATGTACCTCCATTTAAATAAATTACAAAAGCTATGATGGAGCCGAATTCCAAAATTCCAATCTTAGGTTTGTAATTCTGGTACATCAAGGTATATCATGCATGTTCAAAAGTATCATTATCTCATAGTCCAAACTGTGAAACAAATTGATCAACCATGAGTGCACACACTATTGACCATATATATCTCAATTACTCTAAAGTCCCTCAAATATGTACACCTCACTCTTTATCTGAAGCCAACCCCCCACCCCCGGTCCCCCCCCACACACACACAAGTCGATCTCTCCCCCAGACACGAACACACGAGCACATTAACACCCCTTTCTCTTCTAAAGTTCAGACCCCAATATATGTCTCTATCACTTTGTCTCTCGGGCATGCACACATCTCTCCCCCCACTCTCTAGGTCTCCCGACATCTCTCTTTCCCAAACACATGCACTATGTAGAGTGTATCATTCCCATACACACAAAATGTCGCCCCAAACGTCTATCTCCCTAGTTATGTGGTTCTCGCACACTCACCTCACACAGCACCCCCACTGCAAACAAGCACACTTTGTCTCCTTGTGCACCACTCTCCTCTTTCTATATCTCCCACATGCGGACTCGCCCCAGCTCCTTCCCTATATACATATATGTTGTGACTCTTGCCATAGCTCCCTAATGTATCATCATTCTCAATCTCGCACGTTGTTCTCTCCACCATCTATTCTAGATCTCTCATGAAGTCCCTATCACACACACGACGACTTGCTTCCCTTGTGTCTCCGTACGTAGGCCAATTTCAAACAACATCAACATTGTCTCCCTATCTATACGCCATCTATGGAGACAAATGACCCCTCTCTCCCACCTCTCTTCCTCTCTCTCTCTCTCTCTATCTCTCTCTCTCTCTCACACACACACACCCCTCTCTCACACACACTCGATGTCGCTTCCAAATAGTCTGCTCTCCCCTCCCACACCCATGCTATCCCGCTACTACACATGTCACACCATTCCCCCTTCCCTTATACTAGGTTTACATCATTAGTGGTCCCTCTACTCCACATACACACACTCCCTCTCACACAAAAACACGCGCACAAACACACACAAACACGCACAAACACCGATTTATCTGGATCCTCATCTCTCCCCATGTCCGCATGTGTATCTCACACACTCAATCTGATTATGTATATGTGTCTCCACATTACACAACACAAAACCCCACGTACATGTCTCTCTCTATCCTCCACACACGTAGACACAAAGAATCTCTTATCATTGCGTCACTCTCTAGACATATCACACACGCACACTGTCTCTCTCTCTCTCAAACACGCTCAACAAGGGTTTCCCCGTGAATAACTTACCGTCTATTCATCAACAGTCATGGCGGTATAGCAAACACGAGACGTGAAAAAGAATAAATCTACACGTGCTTAGACCACCTAGTATGACTACTAGCACTAGAGCAAGCCGAAAGCGCGCCGTCGTCACCACCTCCTTATCGGCAACGGGAAAACTTTTGTTTTACATAGTCGAGAAGTCATTGTGCTAAGGCCCCACATGCTGAGGCGTTGAATAGAATGTTGATCCTAGTTTATGGAAACAAGTATCGATAATACGTTAGTATCTCCATACTTATATTTCTTCTCTTATAAAAACCCCGAGTTGGTGATGATAGTATGCGTGGCATCTTGCAATATAGACCGTCCGATCTATATCTGACGGATGGAATTAAACTAAAATATACCCGCAGCTCTCTCCACATTTGCAGACAAGGCCTTCCTTCGTTCATCCTTATACCCAACAACCTTACTTCTAAGCAATTAAAAAAGGAAGCCTCTGGAACAAACTGGCCTGGTGGCCGCTGCCGGCGTCGTCCATCCCCATGCCACTGCTCAGTCCGACCACCAATCACTACCACGCCCCACTCCTCTTCACCTTATCTCCTATTTCTCAAGAGATCATTAGTTTTTACACATGGGATTACTCCCGCATTGGTTAATTACAACAATTGTTTTATAAAAATATGCATCTTGATGTTCCATGCAATGCACGGACATCTTGCTAGTACTCCTATAGAAGACAAAGTTGGTGTTGATGGTGCATTTGCCATTCGTCATTTCTGACCATTAGATCTACATCTAATGACTGTGAGGTAAGTTGTTTCCTTTTCTCTACCAATTTGCAGAAAAACCCATAATTACTATCTTAAAACCAACCACATCCCTCCCTCACCTCACCAAAACAGCCCAAGGAATATATTCTGATTGAAACATAATATATCTCTAGTGATATATGTATATCAAAATTAGAGTGTTTTGTATCAAGTTTGTGAATAAGTATTATTCTAATTATGATCCTGTGCAACGCACAAGAACATTGCTAGTATTTCCAACCATGCAAAAAAATCCTAGTATTTCCATAGTTTCGAGTTTTCCATCAAGATATTAGTCACTCATGGTTGATATTTACTTTCAATCACGTACACATATGCACTATGTAACTAGCCTTGCTTATTGGCTTCCAAAGCTTAACTTTCACTCCTACTTACAATATGTAGAGTATTTAACAAATAACTACCACTTTCAACCAGCCCTAGGAAGAAACTATTGTACAAAAAATAGCAAAAACATACCAAAATTTTCTTAATCCACGCCAAAAATGACTATCTAGTGCCGATTAGGCTCGTTTAAACCCGTTTATGACAGGGTTGGTCCACACGTCTATGCTGATGAGGCAGCTTAAACCAACACATTTGTTTGACCGTTGATATGAGGCACCCACATCTAACCTTCTATCTTGTTATTCCCCCTCAAATCATCATTTTTCCTGAACATTACTTCAAACAGTACTCATGCATGTTCGTTGGTGGCATCGATGATGAGGAAGTTGGCCGCCGCTCCGCCGGATGGGCGGGAGGCCGCGCTGGCCTCCGCACGGATTGGCTGGCTAGCCCAAGCGTGACTCACAAGCGAGCAAGAAGCCGCACTGGCCTTCGCTCGAGCCAGATTGCTGGCCTTAGAGCGGCGCGCACAAGCAAGCTGCCGCGCCGCTGTGCCAATCTAGCTAGGAAACCTTGCATACAAGCAGCTGGACGGACCTATCTTGGTTAGCTAGCTTCTGCGAGTGCCGGACGGAGCTGGCATCCGGGCTGCCGCAAGATGGGCTCCGCACCGCCGACGGTTTTGAAATCGCCTTCTGCCAGCGGCGGTAGGTGTGTCCCATGGCTTAGGATGACTAGGTGGACGGGCCGGAGGTAGGAGGTCACTTGGGGATTTCTGTGCAGACTGACATGTAGATCCTACAATTCATAACGCCTAACTTCCCGGTCGAATAGAAGACGTTGACTTAAGGGGCGACATGGGTTGAAACGTGCCGATAACGACACTTTGTAGAGTAGTAGGGCTGGTTGGTAAGGGCATGTACAATGGTTGATAAGGTAGTCTTATCTTAAGTCTACCACGTATGCAAGTGGTAGTAGTTTCTTGGCATTATTAGTGGTTTCTTGGCATTATTAGTGGCTTCTTATAAGGAACAATGTACTACTAGCGACAAAAGGTGATTCTAGGTTGCCTTGTACTCCAACAAGTACTACTAGTGGTCTCGAGAGTGTATACCTCGTTTTATGGGTTCGATCCCGGCCGAACGCACGGCAGCCTTTTTAAAAATAGTAACTTCACTGCGAGCCAATATTGTACATGGGTAGTTTTAGTTCTGAAGTCGAACGTACATGCGCACCACAATCTGGGTGCACTAGATAGCCTAGCCACGTGAATGGGTTTTCCTTCCCATCATCTTGTGGCTCACGTGTTCGCCCTAGCCGCACCTTCCTTGCAGCTTCCTCATCAGCTAGTAGCATATTTAAACTAGCGGCTCCCAATTAAGCCTGAGGAGCTGGAAAGCCTGGCGAGGAATTGGGAACTGTGCAATATGGCTGTGTATGTAAAGTGCTACTAGTACTCTACTACTCTGTAGCTTGTGGCGTTGCACGTATGGACTTCACTCCATTATCGTCTCTATAAAAGAAATTCCTGTTGACGTGATTTTTTTTGAAACGGAGGCAAAAGCTTCGCCTCATCTCATTCATAAAGAAGGAACTACTAACAAAGTTTGACGAGATCCATTACACCTCCACAAATGGAAGCGAAAAGCCTAGTCTTGCTGTATAAAATAACTCAAATTTTCTGCCCCTGCAGTAACCGTTGCTGATAAACAAGCTGCTAATGTGTGCGTGAGAGGAGCGGCTGAGTAGGCCAGCTACACGCTTGAATAGAGCACCGAGAGTACCCACTACGCAGGTGTACTTTTCGTGCATTGATAGTACAGCAATGGTTCTAGAGAACATTAGTACCCTCCACTTCCAACTGTAGCTCCTTGGCCCTGAGATTCAAGAGTTCAAAACTAGTGCACTATACAAGAAGTACAGTACTCCCTCCATTTTTATATACAAGGCCACAAACTCAAATTACAGGTACCAAGATAAAATTTAACGCATATTGTTCCATTCAATCTTTTCTTTCATTTACTCGGATCATTAATACGCAACATGCATGCAAGGAAACTGAGTGGAGAAAGTAGGTAGTGTCATTATGATGGCATGCATGCAAAACGTATATATCCCATAGTGGCCTTGTATAAGTAAATTGAGAGATTACATCACACTACTAGTTGAGAAAGTAGTACTAGTACTGCTACAGTATGAGTACGTAGTAAATAATAGCCTCACCCCTTCGCTAAGGAACGATCTACAGTTGCAAGGGACGAGGCCCTGCGGTTATTACGCTCTTATCTCCTCCTCGCCAGTTCCCCTCCCCCTGAAGAGAAGGCAGTTCGTCGCTGCTCCCACGGATTCGCCAGGCGGTTCTCCTCCTTGTCGGGGTTGGGAGACCTTGGACGACGATCCTATGGGAGAAATCGCACGCCGCTCCGACATCCTCACCGCCGCAAGAGTCGGTGCTTCCTGCACCAAGGTTTTTAAGACGGTGCTTAAACAGGCTTGGGAAAATGTTCTTCTATGGGACAATCCTTTAAACAAAACACCGCTCCCTGGCCATGGTTGCACGTTGACTCCACTAGAGTTGTCGACGTTGAGAGGTAGTCAGATTTTGTCCGATGAGCAGGTCACTCATTGAGTTTGATCATGTAGTACTTAGTTATTCCATTTCCATCCCATAATTTCTCCACTGCGCACCGTCTTATATATAGGTCTGGGTCGGTGCCAACAAAGATTGGCTTGCATACCTCCAACCGGATACAACCATCATTTTGCACAACATCCACAGGAGTTCGTCCGTTCCCGTAGACCCCTTCTCCGCCATTGGTATCGGCCTTCCGGACTGGCTGGGCTTGAATGCGTAGGATGATGCCTACATGAGATTTAAGAAGATAGCAATTGCGGACCCGCCGTCAAAGCAACGCGGTTACGATGATTACTATCTCATCGTGGTGTTCGACACAAGGATTGCCATCTATGCAAGAGGCAGTAACGGCAGAGGCTAGCGCATGTTGGCGGCGGCAGATTTGTGCCCCTACACGTTCGAAGACGCCGTGTGCCATCTAGGCCGCATCTTCGTGGTGACAAGCCAGGGGACTTGATTCATCTGGTTGCCATCCTATGGTACGGGAGATTACAAACGGAATGCACAAACCATCATTTGCATCCCTAATAGTACTCCATTATTTTGCAGGGACCAGTCATCCCCCGATCAAAATAAGATCGCTGACCCTGGATGTGCATTTGCTTCCGCGATTTGGTCTAACCTGGAACCTTGTAGCTGACTTTGGCATATTGGAATCAACTATTAGTAGTCGTTACCCATGGTACCACTGATGTGCAACATGGTCACACAATCTACCACGATCGGACCATCACCATCCACCCAGGTATTCTATTTAGTATTATATTTTTTAACCCTCTTGCCTTCTCTTTCATTGTTGTACTACTTACTAGTACTACTAGGAGTACTTTTTACCTTGGAGGATGCATATAGCTAGATAGGCCCTTGAAGACTTGAACCCACTAGCTGCCACTATTTTTGTTTTTCCATGTCTTACTATCTCATCCATGTAGCCAAGAGTGGCTATATATAATAAGCCGGTTATTTTATTTCCTCTATACCGGAGTAGTACTATTTGCTGCACAGTATTATTGACCGCCATATTTGAGCACAACATTATTATGCATGGACCTTGACTATGTATGTCACCATGTGTCTAGATCTGAGATGTCGCGTGTACCAGATGAACGGCGCCTAGTTCGACCCCCGTGATGCTATGTGGGTGCCAAGGAACACTCTTGGAGAGTACTCACTTTTCATTGGGGACAACTACCCCATTGTCAAGCGGATGCCACCTTCCATGCACGACACCGAAGGCCTACCGTTCATGAAGCATGGTTGTGTCTTCAGTGCGCAGCGCCGGATGAATAACATGTTGGGACGCTATCACTGATTTATGCCGCTTCAGCTTGGATGAGTCTCCATCATGTGGAACCAGACTAGAAAGCTACGAAAATGATTCCCGTTGCCCACCTCCATGGATCATGCCATCCATGAAGAACACCTGGGCTGGAACCTGGAGGAGGACATGTAGCCCATCTATAATGTGTATGTGGAGTATGGTAAATTGTGAACAGTAGCGCTATGAATATATGTAGACTCGTCGTGCACAAATTGATCACATAAATTGGAGATGAACTTGTGTGGCATACTGACATTTGTCCTTTAGAATTTATTACTAGTAAGTGAGTTATGTGTATGTGCAACTTGTGTGGTTGTTGCACGGGCTCCAACATGCTCTTTGAGCAAAAAAAGGTGGCACAACTTTGGATATAGGTGACGTGGCGACATCATACAGTAGCATCGTTCGCTATAGTTGTAGTATACTCCTACTAGGAAGACAACTCCTATAAAACCTTGCGCTTGGCTCTTTGCCTCTTCGGGAGGTTCAACAGTTCGTACTCGTGTGAACCTTGCACTTGGCTCTTTGCCTCTTCGGAAGGTCCAACAATTATGATACTACAGTACAATATGCTTCAGGCAATCTGACACCAACTGAACTGATGCATGTCCACTGCGAGGGCGAGGGCGAGGGAGAGGGAGAGTGAAAGGGAGATGGTGCTGTAGTCAAAACCCTCTCCTCGTCCTGCGAGCCACCGCGCGCGTGGGCGAGGGAGAGGTGTAGTAAGCAAGCTTCTCCTCGTTCGGCGAGTTGACGGGACACATCAAAGAAGTACTAGTACTAGTCCATACTGCATCCTTTCCAGTTAATATGGCTTAATTTGAAATGAGATAAATACACTGGCGGTCAACATATGTAACAATACACTCTTTACGGTGACTATATATAGTTTTGCGGTGATTATACGATCACTAGCTCAACGTAGAGCACCGTATTGCACCGAACGGACCAGCCACATAGTCGACATGGCACTTTGTTGACTGGTTAAATTGTCACTTGGTTTCTGGGTCCCACCTACCAGTTGGCAGAGCAAAGAAACCAGTTAAACAAAACTTTACGCAGGCGCTACAAGAGTTCAACCCTTGCGCGCGAACCACCCTAGCTGTGTATGTGAGTGTAGGCATGTGTACTCCCTCGTTCTTCCAGCAAAGAGTGTACATCGGCTAAAAACAAAGAGTGTACATCTACACTTCCAATGCATTTAGCCTTTAATCTAAATCAAGATTGATTGACTAATGCACCAACTGGTGCTCAAGGTATAGGCTACATGTCTATCCTTAATTACAACATGCAAGGACCTTCATTTAATCTTCTTCTCTCAATGGTCGCATGCACACATAAGTATGCTACTTTTCGGCGTTAATTATGCCCTGGTCAATGTGTAAATCTCTAAATGTACAGTCTTTCACAGACGTAGGGAGTAGGTTGAGCACTTGAGCGTGAGCGTGTGTATTGTGCCGTGTGCTGTGTGCCGCATGGGTGCGTGAGTGTTGCGTGCATCCATGTGTACGTGTGAGTGTTGCATGTTGCATGCATGCATGCATGAGGCTTTACTCCCTCCCATTGAGATGTTCATATTTCAAGCTTCCTCTGTTCCCTCCATATGGTGATACCCCCTATGTTCCCACATACGGCGTAAAAGCCTCCCTCTGTTCACAAATACGGAGTATTTGTCTGTCTAGAGTTTTCAACAAGTGACTACGTACGGAGCAAAATGAGTGAAGTGAGTGTAGAGGCATAGGGATACTGTAGATAGGAAGTTGTCACGATCCATTATTCCCCATCTCTGTCAGAGAGAACTATTCAACTAGTCTTCACAGTGAAGTGACAATACACGCTGCAGCAGATGGGACACTTAATTAATAAGCTGAACCAGCATGTTGGTGTTACTAAATCAGCCTTACCCAATACTACCATCATGTTTGCCAGTAGAGCACGCTTCCGCAAATACGCCTACGCACCTCTCTCCTCCATTAACTGACATATGGGCCCTCTTGAGCTAGACCCACATGTCATAGGTGTAACTATTTACACTCCTAAGGATGCTATATCCTGGTAGTAGTACTAGTAGAATTGAGATTTAATGCACTTTCTTCCCCGTCTTTCACTCTTCTTCCTCCTCTCTTGTTCCTCCTCTCTTATTCTTCCTCCTCTCTTTCTCATCGTCGGCCGCACACCATTTCTCCCCGCTCACTGCTCGCCCGCCCGCGCCATATTCCTTGGTAGCTTGCGCATACCATGTCCCCCCACTCACTGCTCGACCACATGAGGAGAAGCTTCTTTGCTCGCCCACCCGAATCCACTTCCCTGCTGGCTCGCAGGCACCGAAAACCCCAATCACAAAACCGACTGACACACAGAGCTGCGGTTGGAATTCCCTCCCCGATGTTATCTTTGAGCAGATCTATAATTGTATGGCCCTACTCAGCACCGTCCGTCTGGCCGCATGCTCGGTGCCTTTGTACCGTCTACTCGTCTGCAACCGGTTGGGTCTTTTCAAGACACCCTAGTTGCTGATGCCCGATCCTCGCAGGTGGCCTAGACATCGACTTGATGATCCTACAGAGGTTGCCGTGGTGCCCCTCGAGATTCTACCACTACTCGTCCACCTCTCCTTCATGCGCGGCCACTACTAGGCGGGCATGAAGGCTAACGGGATCGTCCTCATCCACCAATCTGGTAGTCCATGGAGTCTCATGGATATCTACACCCAGCTAGAGATTACCCTTCCATCATTGCATACCGCCGCCATCGAGCCTCGTGGCCGACCGGACACTCCTGCCTAGTACACACGAGACGGGTCAAGCTTTTGGCTCAACCTTTGTTTGCTGAAAGTTGTAATCTGCAAAGTGCCCACACCATCAGAAGACTACATGGATTACAAGCTCATTGCCTTGTTCAACATGGGATTAGTCTATCTGGAATCCGATCGCCATACATGGTTATGGCTCACGATCAATCCTGTTGAGGCAACATTTCTATCTAATGCTATAGTGCACGATTGCATCGTTTACGTGGTCGATGCATAGTTTGGCTGCCTATACTGGTGGAATCTATTGCTGTGTAATTGTTCTATCTCATCTCATCTTTACCTTATGCATACGACTGCCTATTCATTGTTACAAATTTAGAATAGATAGTATGTCTATAACCACATCATTGTTATATGTTCCTCTCATTTCCTAGATTTTTATGACCACACATGTTATTGTTAGAGTTGATATGAGAACAGTTGGCATCTAATGATTGTTAGAATAGATATTATGAGCATAACCTCATGATTTCTATATGTTACTCTCATTTCCAAGATTTTTATAGCAACACATGTTATTGCTTAGAGTTGATATGAGAACAGTAGTAAGTGCTATGGTAGAATATGAGTGAGGGAGTCCTGGATTTGGGGGTCCTCAGACAGCCGTACTATATACTTTGGCCGGACTGTTGGACTATGAAGATACAAGATAGAAGACTTCGTCCCGTGTCCGAGTGGGACTCTCCTTTGTGTGGAAAGCAAGCTTGGCGATCTGGATATGTAGATTCCCTTTTTTGTAACCGACCTGATGTAACCCTAGCCCCCTCTGGTGACTATATAAACCGGATGATTTAGTCCATAGGAGGACAACAATCATAATCATAGGCTAGCTTCTAGGGTTAGCCTCCTCGATCTCATGGTAGATCAACTCTTGTAATACTCATATCATCAATATCAATCAAGCAGGAAGTAGGGTATTACCTCAATAGAGAGGGCCCGAACCTAGGTAAATATCGTGTCCCCCGCCTCCTGTTACCATAGGCCTTAGACGCATATTTCGGAACCCCCTACCCGAGATCCGCCGGTTTGGACACCCACATTGGTGCTTTCATTGAGAGTTCCACTGTGATGTTGAAGATAAGGTTGATGGCTCGCCTTGTAATCAAGGACAACATCACCTCCAGGGGAGCCCTGGCCTCAGGGCAAACCCACCGGCTAGGCGGTTTCATCATGACCGCCCGCTCGGACATTGAGCCCACTATGACCTCTCGGGTCATCGAGAATCGCCTCCGCGTCAGCTCGGAACTTGTCGAGCTGATGGATCCGACGGAGCTGTCGTCTTTGAACAAGCTCTCAGATCGCATCGCCGCCCTCGCAGTCACTATGGACTACGACCAGATTGGGCTTAAACCCGATCAGAGGGAGATTAATTCCCCTCCGGTCACCCATCAGATAGCAGTAGTGGAGGAGCAAAGCGATGACTCTCCTCTCATACTGAGGATGGACTATGTCCGGATTACCGAGCTCACCGAGCCGGATATTCGTTCGCGGGAAGACGGGCCCCAAGTCCCGGACATAGAACCGAATTGTGGGTCCGGAAAGTTGGGTAACATCCCGGAAGCTGGATTATTAAACTCAGAAACCCTTCAAGCTCTAGATCTCAGACCGGGTCAGGATTCGGATTTAAATCCGCCCACCCGCCCAGATACAAGCGATCTTTCCCATATCATACAACAGCCCTAAGAGATAGTACATCACTTTTGGGCCAGATTCCTCCTTGTAATGAACAAGGTTAAGGACTGTCACGAGGAAGACGCAATATCGTTCTTTTGCAGAAATTGCATGGACAAGGGAATTCTAAACGACATAAGACGCCGTCACATATCACACTTTGCTGACTTGGCGGCCATAGTACAAAAGTACTGCGCAATGGAAAGCTCCTGGAAAACCCAGGTAGCCTTTTGGGACCCACTAGCTCTAACTAAACCCCTCGTCCGAACAAAAACGGTGTACCCTCATCGGTCACCCGATCCAATCATGAAGAAGCCGAAGCCCACTACAGGGCGCAGAACTGTATTGGAGGGATGGCTCAATAGGCCATGCAAAATTCACACCACACCGGATACCGTACCAACACATAGCCTTAGAGCATGTTGGATACTTCGGCAGGTGGCCAAGAACGGCGAGGATCTTTGAGCATCATCCCGTGGAAAACAACAATACAGTGTTGACAATCTTTGAGATTTTTGCCTCGAATAACAGGCGTAAGCGAACACTCCGCAACATTGCCAAAGTCTGTCAAATTGCAGCAATAAACCCTTGGAACGACACGGCCATAACTTTTAGTGCCAGTGATGAACCGCAATTCAGAACAGTCTGGGCACCAGCCGCCTTAGTCCTTAGGCCAATTGTGGACGGCTTCCGGCTTACCAAAGTGCTCATGGACGGCGGTAGCGGATTAAACCTCATTTATGAGGAAACCCTCAACAAAACGGAAATTGACAAGAGCCGAATTGAGCAAAGCAGTACAACCTTCCGAGGAATTATTCCCAGACGGGAGGCACGATGTGCGGGAAAAATCAAACTAGATGTGGTATTCGGCACGCCGGACAATTACAGATCCGAAGAGATAATATTCCAAGTGGTCCCCTTCAACAGCGGATACCACGCCCTCTTGGGGTGAGACGCATTCACGAGCTTTCAAGCTATACACCATTATGGGTACATGAATCTCCCGTTGCCCGGGCCCAATCAAATCATCACCCTTGACAGTGATTCAGACATAGCACTCCGCGCCGAAAATAAAACCGCCGCCCTGGCCCTCGAGGCACTATCCGAAGCCCTCGCGGCCGAAGAATTAACTGCATTACGCTCCACGGCGGACAGGGATGACATGATACTCGATAAACGATCCAAGTCCATCTCCTTTAAACCAACGAACGAAATAGTCCACGTCCATCCAACGGACTCCACAAAAACAGCATCCATCCGAGCACAACTGGACCCCACAATTGACGCCGCACTGCGGATGTTACTACGCGAGAATTGGGACATCTTCTCCTGGCACCCCTCAGACATGCCAGGAATCCCACGCAGACTGGCTGAGCACAACCTCAACATACTGAAGGGGTATAAACCGGTCAAGCATACACTCAGACGCTTCTCCGAACCAAAACGACAACCAATGGGAGAAGAGCTGGCCAAGCTACTTGAAGCCGGGTTCATTAGAGAAATCAAACACCTGGATTGGCTAGCAAACCTGGTGATGGTACCAAAGAAGGACAAATCCTGGTGCATGTGTGTCGATTTCAAAGACCTAAACAAAGCCTGCCCTAAGGATCCCTTCCCTCTTCCCCACATCGATGCTACCGAATGACACGATGCACTGTGTTTCCTCGATGCATACTCCAGATACCATCAAATCAAGATGGCGGAGTCAGATCAAGCCACAAGGGCATTCATCACCCCATACAACCCTTTTTGCTTCAACACTATGCCTTTTGGGCTTAAAAATGCCGGGGCAACCTACCAACGCATGATTCAAACATGCCTGGAGAAGCAAATTGGCAAAACAGTTGAAGCATATGTGGATGATGTGGTCATTAAGACCAGACACATCAAGTCTTTAATAGACGATCTCAGGCTCACATTCGACAACCTCCAAACATATGACATCAAGCTTAATCCGGAAAAATGTGTTTTCGGTGACCCTGCCGGAAAGCTGTTAGGCTTCATCGTTTCCCATAGAGGAACCGAAGAAAACCCAGCCAAAATCCGAGCTTTGTCATAGTTGGCTACCCCAACAGATCTTAAACAAATCCAGAAACTAACTGGATGCATGGCATCCTTAAGCCGCTTGATCTCCAGATTGGGAGAAAAGGCATTGCCACTCTATTGCCTTCTTCAATGCACCGAACACTTCGAGTGGGCGGACACAGCAACGGCCAGACTGGAAGAAATAGAAGCTCTTTTATCAAGCAACCCAATACTGGCCACACCAAGTGTAGGTGAACCCATGCTGCTATACATAGCCGCAACACACCAAGTTGTGAGCACACACTCATCGTCAAATGAGAGGAGGACGAACATAGGATCCCGCTTCAAAAGCTGGTGTACTATGTATCCACTGTCCTCACACCATGCAAATCTCGGTACCCCCATTATCAAAAAATAGCATACGCGGTCTTCATGGCATCCCGCAAACTACGACACTACTTTCAAGAGTGTTCAATCACGGTGGCCTCCGAAGTCCCACTCAATGAAATAATAAACAACTGCGATCCGACGGGCCAGATTGCTAAGTGGGCCATCGAGCTCCTCCCATTCGACATCACCTATAAACCATGGAGGGCCATTAAATCATAAGTACTGGCCGACTTTTTCACCAAATGGACAGAGGTCGAACTCCCTAAATAGCACGGCGCATACTCCAATTGTATCATGCACTTTGACGACTCTAAAATGCTTGCATGTCTGGGAGCAGGTGTTGTCTTAACATCCCCCACCGGAGATATTTTCCAATATGTACTGCAAATATTATATACAGACTCCAACAATGTAGCCAAATACGAGGCTCTGTTGCATGGTCTTCGGAGGGCCATCTCCATGGGCATCAAATGCCTAGAAGTGCGCTTGGTTTCAAACCTCGCAATATCTCAAATAAATGGAGAGTTCGATGCCAAAGATCCGAAAATGGAGGCTTATCGAAATGCCGTCCTCAAAATGTTAGCTCGGTTCGAGGGGCTCAAATTCCATCACGTGGTTCGAGAAAACAATCAAGCGGCGGATCCAGTCCCACCTAGCATCTTTCTGGAAAGGCTCGTCCGCATTGGCGCTAAGCGCGACCCAGTCCCACCTAGCATCTTTCTGGAAAGGCTTTTCAAGCCATTTGTGGTGTGGCAAGGGGAGACCAGCAATACTAGCCCGGATCCAAACACAACCCCAGATACCAAAAATACTGACATAGTCGAGGGCTCTGCCACCGAAATAACACCCTCGGCCCATCTAATCATGGCTGTCATTGCCCCATGGACCAAACCCTTCTTAGCCTACCTTAATAGGCAAGAACTCACCAAGGATCGAAACGAGGCATGTTGCATAGTTCGACGCTCTAAAGCCAATAGAGTCCATGAGGGAGAACTCTATAAGAGAAGCGCTACCGGAGTACTTAAAAGATGTATCTCCGAAGAGGAAGGGCGACACTTCTTGGCCGAAATTCAAGTCAGACTTGGCGCCACCACACCGCAGATCGGTCCCTTGTAAGCAAGGCCTTCTGTACAGGTTTCTATTGGCCTACAGCCTGGGCAGACACACAGGACCTCGTCCAACATTGCGTCGGATGTCAGTTTTTCGCCAACGAAAGCCATATGCCGCCTAATGCTCTCCAAGCAATCCCCATAACTTGGCCTTTTGCGGTCTGGGGGCTGGATATGGTCGGACCTCTTAAACGGGGAAGCCATAAGAAAAAATATTTGTTGGTCATGGTAGATAAATTCACCAAGTGGATAGAAGCCAAACCTGTTAAAACGGGTGAATCTGGACCGGTGATAGACTTTATATCTGGCGTCGTACACCGTTATGGTGTACCTCACAGCATCATCACCGATAATGGCTCCAATTTTACAACCGATGAGGTGAAAACTTGGTGCGCCAACTTGGGCATCAAGATGGATTACACCTCTGTCTATCACCCCCAAACAAATGGTCAAGTCGAACGTGCCAATGGTCTTATGATGAGTGGCATTAAACCCAGACTAGTGCGATCCTTAAAGGAATCAGACATGCACTGGGTCGAGGAGCTCGACTCCGTACTCTGGGGGCTGTGGACCATGCTGAACCGCACGACCGGATATACACCCTTCTTCATGGTGTATGGTGCAGAGGCTGTCTTGCCCCGCAACATTATTGATGACTCACCTCTTGTGCGCATGTACGATGAGAGAGAAGCCGAGTTGGATCGGCAGGACAATTTAGATGCCTTGGAGGAGGATCACGACATCACAAAAGCCCGTTCCGCATTCTGCCAACAACAAGCTCGCAGGTATCGAAGCAGGGAAGTACGGGCCAAAACTTATAATATTGGCGAACTCGTTCTATGCCTACCGGAGAAGAAAAAGGATAATCTCAAGCCCAAGTCGGAGGGTCCCTTCATCATTGATAAAGTTCTCACCGGAGGAGCGTACCGCATGCGTGATGCAGGAGATAATCGACTCAAGCCAAACCCATGGAACGCGGCCAGACTCCGAAGATTCTATGACTAGCACCGAACTCTTTATTTGTTTCCTTTCCTCTGTTCCTTTTTATTTACTTTTTGTATACTCCCCCTTCTATTTTTTTAGCCCTAAAGCTATAGTGTGACTCAATTACACACTCGTTACACACCAACTTTAAAATATGTGCGCTTGTTATACCCAGGGGCTTTAAATACAGAAGCTTAATATAATTACATTCCGGGCTTCGCGCCCATTGCATATGTGTCCTTTTTCCGCATGAACCTTTTTTCTCCACTATATGCATCGATATGACTTAAGTTTTGGCCAAGCTGGGTTGCCTGGCTCTTGTGTTTATGCCCTACGTTCCCGTTAATTTGTCTAGGGCATAAGGGGAGCACCTGTGCAATTGTTACTGTCGGGTCCTCCGGATGTGTACCTCAGACTGGGTGAAGCCGAAAGCTAGCGTTCTTAAGGGAATATTTGGTTGGTGAACTAAAGATGTCTTTTATCTTTCATAATACGAACCCCCAGATGTTTTCATATACTGCACTTCCAATCGTAGTTCAGACATGCACATTAATGCATGCGTACCCAGGGAAAGGAACCCTTAACAGAACTATTCTCTATGGAAGATGTTTCTTACTACCCATATAATATAACATAACTAGTTCGATACTTGTCCATTCAAGCAACTATGACCCCTACGCCTGGTTTCCACGTGTACCCCGGTTTCAATAACCGAGTGGGTATTCGGAAACACTCCACACTGTTGAGTCGGGAGGTTGAAGTGAAAAGGTCTGCCATGACAAATGAATTACAATCTGGCTAGGGACCAAATATGTCCATCGAACTACATAGTCACTTTGACTAAGACGTTTCTTCTTTTATGCCCTCCAACAGGCTGTCTAGTCTATAGTCCTGCTGGGAATATTTTGTGGCTAATTGTACCTGGTCATATACTAGGCTAACTGGGATTTCATTCCCATCTGACCCTACAGGTCTGACGCAGGCCATATGATTCGGATCAAGCTTGGTGTACCGCGTCTTTACCATTGCCCAAGCTTCTCTTGCACCTTGTCGACAAGCAGATATCTTCCATAGCCGGAAGCGCCAACGTGCTCCCTTAAGTAGCTATACAAGCTCCCCCAGGCATCCTAGCAGGGAAACGGAAGGCCACAAGACTTTGGCGACACCGTGCATAACCTGCCAAACTTGCTCGTGCAGTTGCGCAAGCTCTTGCAGCATATCGCCTACGGATCCGGGCATCTCCTCTCCGGGACGGCCAGTCAGCATACCTGCAGACAAATCGATGTTATCCTGTTTCTTCATCGAACTATATACATATATATATATATATATATAATAGTTCATTCCAGCACTTACTAAAAATGCCACGTTGAAGCCTTTTATTCTCCTTCATGGAGTCAGCTAGCTGAGCATGAACATCTTTTAATTCTATGTTGAGCCGGGTATTGGCATCCAGGATACCATTTTTCTACTGCCTGACCCGTGTAAGTATACGCTCGCCAGCATATTGATGCCTTTGAGCTCTCTGTTCATCCTCTTGTAGGATATCCGGATTCACTCCGGGGTTATCTGTGGAATCTGTCATCAGATCGGCAATGTGTCAAAACCGCTGGTATACGTTATAACGTCTTTTCGATAGACAAAAGTATTACCAGTTGAGTCCTTCTTGGATCCCTCTAGTTTGGTAGATTTTGCCTTTAGCTGGGTTTGACACCTCTCCAGCTCTTGAGATATCAGGCTATTCTTCTCTGAAAGAACCTGTTTATAGAATGATCCTTAAAGCAGTTGTATCAACTGTTTCAAGTCTCCGGGGCTACTAATATACATAATTATCAGATTTTACTGACCCGTATATCTTTCAAATACTGGTCTGTGGCTCTATAAAGCCCATCTCGAGCAGCTTGGATGTACGCATCACCCGAGCTGAAGGCATTGAAAGCTTCTTTGGAGAAACCAGTGTCGCGCAGTGCGGCCCACCAATGCCGATGATTCATGGCGCTCTCTACTTCGGAGTTTGTAGCGGGTATTCTACCCGAATCCTCTATATGAGGGCTGTCCGGTGTCGCTCCCGTATTAACCTCCGCCCTCGAGGCCGGCTCTGAAGCCCGGCTGGTGGAGGCGCGACGAGTAGGATCCCCGGATATAGTCTGGCGGAAGCTCTTCCTGTCAGGACACGAAGGACAGTGTCATACTTTAAGATGACTCTTGTGGAGCATGTTCAAAACCATACCTCTTTGATGATGGTTTTGCCGCATTTTCGCTCGCCTTCCTTTTTGGAAGCCTAGCCGGCGTAGGCACTCCTCGTTGATGAGTTGCCTCGGGTTCGGCATGGCGCGCCGACTGCTTTCCCTTTAAAAAACATAAGCATTATGCTGTGGGTAAGGTGGAAAGAGCGAATCCTTTTTTGAAATAAGTCTCCTATTCACTTACATGTGATATAGGGAGGAGGCCAGGATAGTCAGCAATGGTGTCCACTTCAGTGCCATCACAACTCACCTGGTAGAATACCCCTTCGACGAGCTCCACAAATATATCCAGATCCACTTCGAATCTGGAGTCCAGGGCTCGGTTGCGGTCCTCTGGCTATGGAGCTGGGCTATTTATCTCCTTGGTAAACTTCCGCCATTCGTATTACGGATGGGCAAAATAATAATACATGCTAAAGGACTGGGGGAACGGATAGACTTGAGTAAGGGATAGCAACTCACATAGTTGGGAGGGTTGTACATGGAAAATCCGTCCCGTGGCTTAATACGGACGAACTCCTCTTCTTCTCCTTTGTATAGCTCGGACAGTATTTTCACTAGAGCATTGGTGGAGTCCGGGCCTTTCCTACCACAGCGGATGGCATCGTCTTCACCATTGAAGTGCCACATGGGACGCCCTCGGTGCTGGAGTGGTTGTACCCCCCGCATTATGCATACAGCCATAACTTCAATTATTGTTAATCCGGATGTAGCAAGCGTTCGTATCTTGCTCATCAATTGCGGGATCTCTCTTCTATCTTCCTCCTTGGGGCTCCGGGGACGCCAGTTGCGGAGCTTCACCAATGGAGTATTTGTGAACTCGGGGAGACCCATTCGAACTGGGTCAGGAAGGGAGACGTCCTCTATGTAGAACCCCTCAGAAGGCCATTCTTCGGATACCTTCTTCGGTGTACCAGATAGGTATCCGGTTCCGGCGATGTGCCATACTTTGGCTCCGCCAACTTAAAATATCGATCCCTCTTGGTTACAGGGACGAGGCAGAACAACCTGTTCCATAGCTTAAAATGAGCTTCGCAACCCACAAAAAGCTCGCAAAGGGCGACATAGCCTGCGATATGCGGGATGGAGGCTGGGGTGAAGTTATGCAGCTAGAGGCCATAGTACTCCAAGAGACCGTGGAGGAATGGATGGACTGGAAATCCAACGCCCCTCAGTAGATAAGGGACAAGGCATACTCGCTCTCCCGCAGATGGATTAGGGAAATCCTCTACTTGCTCCCCGCCGTCAAAAGTGGCTAGTCCAGCTCGGACAGGGACTAGGTAAGCAGGTGGGAGGAACCCCTGGGTTTGCAACTTCACTAATTAACCGTGGGATATGGTGCACTTCTCGCAATCACCCTGGTTGGTGCTGTGAGGACAGGAGGAGGAGCTACGGGGACCGGCCATGTTGGGATTATTTTTTTGGGCGCGCTCTGATGATTCTTTGCTTGTGGAGGATGGTGTGGATTAGATCTAAAGATCTCCGTCTCTTTAAATAGATGAGTTACTTACGTGGTTAGCGGTGGAAAGTGTAAAAATGCCCCGACTCCTCACCTTCGCTTGACACGTGGAAGCTGCAAATTATTGAAGTACAAAAGCCAAGGAAGCGTAACATTCAATGAGCCGGGTACTGCTCTTTACAACAGGTACTTTGGAAGAATAAGGAGGAGGAACCCGCCTTGCAATGCCGAGGACAATCTGCACGCCGGACTCATTGACATTGAAGCCTGGTTCGGGGGCTACCGAGGGAGTCCTGGATTAGGGGGTCCTCGGACAGCCGGACTATATACATTGGCCGGACTATTGGACTATGAAGATACAAGATAGAATACTTCGTCCCGTGTCCGGGTGGGACTCTCCTTTGCGTGGAAGGCAAGCTTGGCGATTCGGATATGTAGATTCCCTTCCCTGTAACCGACCTGATGTAACCCTAGCCTCCTCCGGTGCCTATATAAACCGGAGGGTTTAGTCCGTAGGAGGACAACAATCATAATCATAGGCTAGCTTCTAGGGTTAGCCTCCTCGATCTGGTGGTAGATCAACTCTTGTAATACTCATATCATCAAGAACAATCAAGCAGGAAGTAGGGTATTACCTCCATAGAGAGGGCCCGAACCTGGGTAAACATCGTGTCCCTCGCCTCCTGTTACCATTAGCCTTCGACGTATAGTTTGGGACCCCTACACAAGTTCCGCCGGTTTTGACACCGACAATGAGTAGGCCCTATCATAGCTGTTTTCTACTCATTGTTACGTGATGGTTGAACCATGACATATTGCTAGAATATGAAAGCCATTGGCTTATTTTTCAAACATGGGGCATGATGATGACCATGACATTGCAATTCTCTGTCTATGATATGTGTCACTGTTATAATAATCATAATTCCACACATACTCTAAACATGATTGATTATTTTGTCCTTTCGGTCTACAATTTGAATTGTTACAGTAGATGCAAATGCACTGGCCTTCATGATTCCAGGACCTGGAATCATACCAGCCGATGGGTGCTGGTTTATCCCTCGTTCAGCTAACAGTGGTCATTTGATGCTCATTCGCATGTACAAAATTGACAAAACCATTACATCAAACCACATGCAGTACAATGCCTGGGGTGTTCGTGACACTGATGGCTATGGCAGCTTCCTGTTTGAGAAACATCCCAGCTCCGTTGGGCCAGGCGTATTCAATTGGAGGCGGGTTTACAGCCTCGACATTCACTCCTGTTCCTCGGGCTCAATTATCCGATCATCCAACCAATCATCGATGATATCACCGGCGATGATTATCGTGATATGCAACTTCCATTCGCCAGGGGGGACTGTGTTACACATCATACCATGGGTTTCATGAATCACCATATCCTGAGATTCCTTGACACAACTTGTTGCCAGATAATCTTCAGTGTGTGACAGGCATCAAGCTTCCATGCGATGGATGGCTTTTGCAAACTTAGTATATGGCTATGTGCTTCATGCCAACAGAAAATATGCAAAACTTGATTTGTACTGATATCTAGACTGAGCCATGTATTCTGCTGTTGTAGCACAACCCTCTTTTGTTGGATATTATGTATTGTTGTTAGTTTGAAGCACTCCTCTGGTTTGAAAGATAGATACCTTTCTGGGATCAAGTGCATCCTAACTCACCAGCGTAGGATGTACTAATAATGATGATGGAGATGTTGTGTAGAAGACATATCTATACCTACTATTAAAGGGAATAGGTAGACTTGGTTTGGTTTAGTCCTTTTCGTTCGGTTTACACATGCTAAGCAATATGGTCCAAGTACTTGTATGTTGATGGGCATTTTATTGGCTTTCGCGAAAAATAATTGGGTCAAAATAAATCAACATTGTGGGAATTGAACACGTGACCTCATGTATAGCTCTTCGGTGTAACAACCAACGGCCTATGCACCTTTCACATTTACTAATTCCAACTCGCTCTAAATATACGAGTGGCAGTCATCATGTTTAGGCGAGCTAATTAAGAGAATGAGCTAATGAAGGAAGGATTGTGGGCTTAAATATAATATTTAAACAGATGTGGTTAATTAAAGAAAGGATTATGGGTAAACCAGTGAAATAATTAAAAGAAAAATCGGTGCCTTAATAAGTTCTACATGAAGGATTTGAGGTAAAAAGATAGGATAATTAAAAGGAAGGATCTACAGGCTTCAATGTGTTGGGGCTACTAAATTAGAAAAGGAAGGATTTGATTCCCGACTAAAATGAGTGAGGACGTCATGGTAATTAATGAAAGGATTATACTTAAATGCCGTTAAATAGGATAATATTTAAACTGGAATCAGTGGGAGATTATGCCCGGCAAAAAATATATGAACACGGCTATATTGCGACGTACTTTTCTATGTTCATTTTGTAGAAGGATGCTTTGTTGCAGCATGTTCTTCATAGTGAATCCGGTGCTGTGAGACATTATGCTTGCACAAAACGTCAATTTTTTCCGTTGCAACGCACGGGCATTTGTGCTATATACACCCCAGGCATTTGTGAATAGGGTGGGTCTATTATGATAACACCCCTTAAAACCTTATTCTGCACACCCGAACCTGCTAACACCTTCCTCCCTCGCTAAGGAGCCCACCCGATCCGAACACACAGGCAAACAAAAAAATTCACCGCCACCCACTTCGCCCCCACCCCACCCTCCCGGGCCACCTTCTACCACCACCACAGCCCCGGCCCGCCGCCACCGCAACCCCACACCCCCACCTCTCCCTCGACCTCACCCACATGCCCCAAATCCCCTCCACCACTCTTGTGCGCCGCCGCCCAACCTCCCCACCTCACGCCCAAATCCCCTCCACCTCTCTATTCCAGTGCGTCGCCACCCAACCTCACCACCGCGCCGCCACCTCCCAACCCCACGCCGCACCCAGTCTCCACACTACACCTACTGCGCCGTTGCTCCTCGGCTGTGGTGGCCCTCTTCACCTGCCCACCTTCCCGGTCCGATGAGGAACCACCGCGCGGTACCTCAACAGTCGCCATCGAGGCTGCTCCTGATCTGGGAGGAGTAGCACCACCCCATCAGATCTGACGGGTGTCCATGGTGCCGTGCAGTTTGAGGTCGTTGACCATGTCGGGACTCGAGACGCCACCGAGCAGTTCACCAGCGCCAGCCTGCTGCCAGTCCGCCCGTTCCTCCCTTCTTCCCCTTCTCCATCTGCTCTAGCTCATCCCTTTCCCCTCTCTCAATCTTTCTCTGTGCCGCAGCAGGGAAGCAGCCATGGCCGTCGTTGCCCGAAAGTTGCCACCGCCGGGACCCAATGCCCCGCCGACAAAGTTCACTACTAGCACTCGGCTTGCATCTCCCCGCATGTCGATCCGGTTGTAGATGAGGAGGCGGGAGCCCGCGTTTGGAGTGGGCTGGTGGCCGCATGTGTGCCCAGAGGAGACGAACCCCACGCTATTGCCCATGGAGATGGGGCAGCGGCTATGGAAGAGCAGTAGATGTCTGTGTGTAGTTCATAAAAGGCTTATTTTTCTCTCCTTTTTGCAGATTTTGGATTTTGCAATTCCTCTTACGCGGTTTCAATGATGCAGTTCGGTACAACATTGCTTGCGGCTCATTTTTATTTTGCAGCGAGGTTCTCCAATGCGTTGGTTGCAGTTCGGTGCAGGAGGATTTCAATATTGATTGGAGAAGTGTTGAAAAATGGATTGTAGTTAATTATGGAGAATTTTGTAGTTCCCTTCAATCCGATTCACCTGGATGGATCACCGAGCAGTTTACTCGATGTTCTTGTGTAGTGTGAGGCGCATCTGCTTGTAGTCCGCGCCGGATGCTCGTGCAATCTGTCCCCTGCCTGAGGCATGTGTGCAGTGCATTGTTTTCATGGAAAAGTTGGGTGATCCATCCATGTTTTGCATTTATTGATCATTTTTTTTGAAGTGCAGTCAGTTTGTGTAAAAAGAATGTTGTTTCATTACTCCTATATGTGAAGTGAAATTTGTTCGTGTGTTTAAAAAATCAATCTACTGCATCAAACACATGCAGTGTGTTTGGTCCTCCGATGAGGTTCACTTTTGAGAGTGGTACTGTTCACTTGCACCCAACATGAAAATGAAAAATGCGAAAATTTTAGGGAAACAACAAGATAATAATGCGGCGCACTTCGATATATGGCACAGCTCACTTGCCCTCGACTCTGCTGTCCACTATCATTTATAAAAAAGTTAAAAAAAGAGAACAAAAACTCGTATGAGAAAAATTACGTACGAAAAAAGAAATTATGCAGCTCGCTTGCCTGTCCGATCCAGTGCGGTTTTCATTCTAAAGCAGTGCGGCCGGCCGTATGATGTTGTACATCCCGTAAGGGCAAAAAAAATGTTACGAGAGGGAAAAAAAGTAATGCGGCTCACTTCTTGATAGTGTTGTGGTTCATTTACACCGGATGTGAAGTGCCATCTACTTTCTCGTCCTTGACAAAATTACGTTTGAATAAAAGAAACCATGCACTTCTCTTACCCGTGTGATGCAGTGTGGTTTTTAGTCCGTTGCAGTGCGGTTTTCAGTCGGATGAAGTACCAACGTCGATTTGGGTGTCGCGAAAAAACAGTGTCTGCATTTCGGTAAATTCGAAATTTCTCTTAAACCGTAAAGAATTAGAGAGAGTGTTCTACATGAAAGAGTTGCGTATCGTTGATATCTTTCCAGCGGCGTATCGTTTGAATCATTCCGACCAGCGATTTTGCAAAAATTTCGTCAAAAACGGCCGCTGCTACTTGTCGTCCGCCGCAAGATTTTCAAAATTAACTTAAAACCGTAAGGAATCTCAAAAATGTTTCAACATATGAAAGTTGCACCTCGTTCGTAGCTTTCCAATGGCGTATCACACGCCTTGTTTTGACAAACAGTTCAAAAACTGGAGCGAAAACAGTCCCAAATTTTTTAAAAAACTTGAAAAACAGAATTCCGCGATTTAGTAAATTTGAAACTGCTCTTAAACCGTAACGAATTAGAGAACGAATTATATATGAAAAAGATGCGCCTCGATGATATCTATCCAATGGCGTATGATTTGCTTCGTTCCGACGGGCAGTTTAGAAAGAAACGCGCAAAAACGCTCGCTACCACTCATCATCCGCCGCACCATTTTCAAAACAGCTCTTAAACCGTGTGGAATATCGAAAAGTGTTCAACGTGTCGAAGTTGCGCTTAATCCATAGCTTTTCAACGGTGTATTACACACCTGATTCCGATAAATGGTAAAAAAACTAGAGCAAAAACAGTACCAAAAAAATAACGCGTGCAGTTTTTTCCGACGAGAAGTTCACTCGTGTGAGTACTGCAGCACACTTGGTTCAAAGAATGACGTGCACTTGCGTTCAGCGTGCAGTGCGGAAGTGGTGTGCAGAATAGTTATTCTGCTAATAGTTATTCTGCTAATTATATATATATATATATATATATCAATTAGGCTTCAAGTGCATATTTGTTAGTTAAACCTATGGTTAAAATGTGACACTAAATACGACTAGTAAGTAGTACAGTAGCAGTACTAGCATACGTCGGTTAAATTATTCGTCATGTACACACATTGAATTGACGTGACAACACGCTGCGCGTGAGGTGACACAAGAATCTCGGCTGCGTGTTTGGGTATTCTGGACATCAGATTTGGAGTACCACTTATATGTCCAAATATTTCAGTATTCACTTAAAACAATCAATTGATCATACATTAAGTACCATATAACTTGAATTAACCGATGCAAGTCCAAGAAGGATTGGTTGGTGCTGCCGGCTGGTGTCAAGTTCGATCCCACAGATCAGGAGCTGATCGAGGACTTTGAGGCCAAAGTGAGTGATGACAGAGCAAGATCTCACCCTCTGATCAATTTGGTCATACCAACCATTGATAGCGAGCACGACATATGCTACACCCATCCCGAGAAACTTCCAGGTAAGAGACCGTTCGGCCGTCTACTTGCACAAACATATTCCTTTGTTTATAGCTCTATTTTTCTTTTTAGATGCACACCTAGTGAAGCAATCACAATTTGACAGTTAATAAAAAATGAAAGAAGTGACTGCAACATGCCAAAGATGTTATGAAAATGCTAACTACATGCACTAAAACTTGTATTCAACAATACTGCAGGTATCACACTGAGTGGACTAAGCAAGCATTTCTTCCATCGCAATTCTAGGGCATTCAGAAGGGGAACGTGGACACGCAGCAAGATACAGTCGGAGTGCGCCATGCACGCGATGTGTCACTAGACCGGGAATACCTTGCCGGTGATGGTCAACGACCGACAGATGGGCAATAAAAGGTTCTGGTGCTGCACACCAACAAGAACTTCGACCAGTAGAGAACCAACTGGGTGATGCACCAGTACCACCATGGGGATCTGGAGCAAGAGAAGGAGCGGGAGCTGGTCCTCTGCAAGATTTTCTACTAGACAAACACTAGGGCCAGGAGTAAAAAGATTATAAGTTAGTTTGGTGTTGGTACTTGTACTACCTTGTCGTCTACAAGTTGGTATTGTTGTTAACGATCTTTTGGTATGAACTTGGCATTTGCTTCCAACCATCATGCCGGGGGTCGATGTGGATATAAAGCTGAATCATTTGTTTCAAAACGAATTTGCAGGCACCTGATTTTTATTTCATGGGTAGCATAGGCACCTGCCATTCGAATTCCCATTTTTCCAAATTTTTCGAAACAAGTGCATGCACTTATTATCACGATGAAAAATAATATACCTGTTGCATGCCAGTTATCAGTCTGTACTTGCAGAATTCTCTCGTTTATTGAGCAGGTATTTTGTTTTTCAGGTCGAGCAAGTTTCAGCTGGGTTGTAGACTGCCCAGGCTTGGTTTTGTTTTTAACAGGCCTAGCCCATGACGACAACAGGGCACAAAGATCCAGCAGGTATCTACTAGCCTCTGGCCCGCCAGCATTAGTTATATTTTGTCTTACAACATCCTCAGGCATATTTTTACTGAATCAAACACACAACCCAGTTCTATTTTCCTCTTGAAACACCATGTCCTACATCCATTTTCTAATCTCTACCTGTAGTTTTACTAGTTCATATACACATATCATTATATTCAAAATACATAAAATTCCCTTTTCATATTTACATCATCATTTTTGTTGTTGTTTTCCCTCCCAACGCTGATTTTTTTACCACTGGTTTTCCCTTAAACCAACTCAATTGTCCCATGTCTTATTTGCTTACAAAAACAAACCGATTTTTTGGCAAATCAATAAGTTCTTAAAAAAATGTTTATCATTTCAGGATTACAATAGTTCGGACTCCACCGATATATGCGAAATAAGGTTGAAATTTTTTACCGTGGTCCTGGGCAGAAAATGGGCTGGAGTAAATTACTTAAGAATTAGCAAATGGGCTGCAAATTATTAAAAAAATAGCAAATGGGCTCTATGTTGTCCGCCATAGATTTGGAGGCTGAGTTGTGGGCCTACTAAGTTCATGCGTACACAAGGTTTCTCAAAAGTGAAATTTAGTCAACAATCAACTCTACCAGCGTCAGACCGTTAGATGTCAATCTAACGACAATCGTGCTTCTTTAGTCTCTGATCTTCCTGCTCCAGCCGTCCAACCCAGCGCCGGCGGAACCGCCTGCTCCTGCCTCCCATGGTCGGCTGTGCTGCCGGGAAGGCCTCACGGCCCCACCATACTCGCATCCCTGGCTTATCTATCCCTTTACTCACCCACACCTCTTGTTATTTTCTGGCGACAGCAGCTAAACCAGTCAACCCTCGTACTCCTCACCGCGTGGGCAGCCACTGTCATGTCTTCCCCAGCTCCGTGTCGTTCCCTTCGTAGGCCTCGCCGTCGTCCACCGCCATGGTGCTCTCGGTGCGGCGTGGTCAACATGGTCAACGAATGACATCCATCGGAAGTGGACAGTACGTGGAGAGGCTGATAGCTAGGTCCATGGCCGTACACAAGGAAATGCCTCCTTATTACGCGCAAAATAATAACTCCTGCACCTAACATCTGGGACCCACCGGAAGGGCCTCTGTACTTCACGAAAAAACCGTTCCCCCCGCTGACAGGTCGGACCCACTAGCTATATCTTCGCACGCAAGGAAGTGCCTCCTTATTGAGCACAAAAAAATGAATACGCCCTGCCATGTGGGACCCACCATAGTGGGAGTCTGACTTGTGTGCCTACTAAGTTGACGGGGATGGAGGGCTTTGTTAACTTAGTCAATATGAATGATTCTAGCTCCACTAACCGTATGTTGTCCATCCAACGACCATAGTGTCTTCAACCTCTGCTCTTCTTGCACCAGCCGCCCAAACCAACGCCGGTCGTGCCGTATGATCCTACCTCCCGTGGCTGACTTTGATGCCACGGAGGCCTCACCCACACCCCCTATTATTCTGCAGTGAAAATAGCCTCACGTCGTAGCCGAACCAGTGAACCCTCATACTCCTCGCTGTGTGGGCTTCCACTACCGCGTCTTCACCGGCTCCACATCATCCCCTTCCTAGGCCTCGCCGTCGTCCACCGCCCCGATGCTCTCGGTGCGGCATGGTCACGTGGTCAAGGAACGACTTCCATCGGAAGAGTACTATACGTGGAGAGGCTGACAGCTGGGTCCACGGCAGCTGCAAAGGAAGTGCCTGCTTATTACGCGCAAAATAATTATTCCTCCACCTGACAGCAGGGACCCACCGGATGGGCCGCTGTATTTCGCGAAAAAATGTTTCCCCCCTGACTGTTGGGACCAACCAGCTACATCTTCGCACGAAAGGAAGTGCGTCCGGGCAAAATAACTGTCAGGACCCCGACTCAATGCCACATCGATCTAGCATGTAACACCTCATATCACTTTGCGGCCTCACGCACGGTATTCCCACGGGTGTCGCCTTACCTTTGCCCGGGACCATTTGCGCCTTTTGGCACACGTATATGACAGTGTCGCTAGCATCCATATGATAAGGAGCCCGGGCTGACATGGCTAGTCGTAAACCCAAAGTGGCACTAACTTACAGGGACAGGCATCCATGACCTAGCATCGAACGTGTCGGTCATCAGCGAGTGAATCCAGGCTGTAGCACTGGGCTAGCAGGACTCCGGTATTCATCGCGTGACATTTCCCCCGAAGGGACAGACACAGGAACGAAGAAGGACACATGCCGGCCAGCCTAAGTGTTCCGGAGCAGTAGCAAGCTACCATGGCTCGGTGGAAACACTAGGAGACATTTCCCGGTAAGAGAGGCTACTAAGGATAAACAACTAGATAGCCAGATCCCACACATACCAAGCATTTCAATAACATACACACAATATGCTCGATATGTGCAAATACAACATGGCATCACAACATGACTCTACGACTCAAGTATTTATTCAATAGGCTCCGAGGAGCGAGATATTACAAACAGGGGTCTCATGACCCAATATTCAGAGCATACAAGTCAAAGCACATGCGGAAGCTTAACATGTCTGAGTACAGACAACTATAAAATGAAAACGGCTGAGAAGCCTGACTATCTACCAGATCCTGCCGAGGGCACAAGATCGTAGCTGAGGTAAGAAGCTAAACGTCGAAGACCACGCGGAACTAGTAGCGAGACTGAGGTCTCTCTGCAAAAACATAAAATAGGCAAACATGAGTACAAATGTACCCAGCAAGACTTACATCAGAACTAACTACATATGCATCATTTTCAACAAGGGGATGGTGGGGTTTAACTGCAGCAAGCCAGCTTTGACTCGGTGGCTAACCTAAACTACGACTGCAAGCAACTCTTTTGAGGTGGCGCACGCGAGTCCACATATTCACCATATCAATACACCACTATGGATCCGCTCCCGTCTCCCTACGAGAACGCCATCCATAGCACTCATGCTTATCTTGCGTATTTTAGAGTATCCACTTTCACTTGTCTATGAACTGATATAAGCAACCCAGAAGTCCTTTTCCATGGACACGGCTATTCGAATAGATGATGTTAACCCTGGAGGGGTGTACTTCTTCACACACGCTCTCACCACTTACCGCCGTTTACACGACATGTACTCGGCAACCTTCAAGCGGAAGCCCAACGTGGGTGTCGGCCACGGCCTGCCTAAACACTCAAGTCTCTAGTCCAGGTTTATCGCCTATTCGGGTTCCATCCATGAGGAGATCCGGCCGGAGTTTCGCTCACAGCCCCAAACGATGTGAACAGGGTTCCGTGACACCAAACGGGCGCCCGGTGTACCCGGCCACGTGCCTACCGCATCACAGCCCACCCCTCCGGTCAGCGCTGCCCACGGCCTCCAGCATACTACAAACACCAGAAACTACTTCCAACTCTTGGACAGAGGACAAGGGTGATTAAGAAGCCGAGAGGGTCCATTGGTTTCGGGCCCAATGCGTGGTAGTAGCTGAATCATGGATCACAAACACAGAACTTAGTTCCTGAGGACGGCTGCAATGAGACAACCCACCATGTACTCCTACATGGCCTCTCACCGCTACCTTTACCAAATCGTGTTCACACACTTAGCTCACACACACTAGGACATGTTCACACACCTCTGATTCATCCCCGATGAATGTGACCTGATTCAACTCTAAGCAGTAGCAGGCATGACAAACAAGCATGAATGAGTAGGCACAACAGGGCTCAAACAACTCCTACTCATGCTAGTGGGTTTCATCTATTTACTGTGGCAATGACAGGTCATGCAAAGGATAAAGGGGTTCAACTACCGCAGCAAGTAACAAATATGTCGTTGTTGTCCTAATGCAGTAAAAGAGAGCAGGAGCGAGAGAGTAGGATTGTATCAGAATGAACAAGGGGTTTTGCTTGCCTGGCACTTCTGAAGATAACATTGAGTCTTCATCAGTGTCAATGATCACATCGTCGGTACAATGTCTACCGAGGGGGAACAACACCGGCAAACACAGAAGAAACACGATCAATGCAATACACAATATGATGCATGCTATGACATGGCAATATGAATGTGTTTTGGGATAATGCACCTAGCTATGATTTAAATGAAGTTGGTTTGAATACATGATTCAAATTCCAACTCCATATATGATTATTTAAATGCCCTTTATTTGTTTTGTCCAAAACAGAGGAGAAACATTGTTCAAACATGCATGAAAATGGTACAGATGGATTCCTTGAATTTTTCTGATAATATTTCATATATAATTTATTTCATTTGGAGTTACGGTTGAATTTCTATGAATTTTAGAAGTTTAGGGCATTTTCTGGAATTTCCTGAATTATTTTAATTCCAGAAAATATATATTGCGCCAGCATGACGTCAGCACGACGTCAGCAGGTCAACGGGTGGGTTCAGGTCAAACCTGACGTGTGGGGGCCACACGTCAGTGACACATGAACTAATCCCGGTCAAACCCAGCGCTGACTGGGGTTTGACCAGGCGTGGGGCCCACTGTCAGCGGTTGTAGGGTGTTTAGCTGGCTGGGTTAGCTCCTAATGACGAGGCCACGTCAGCTCCCGCCGGAGTTTCGCCGGCGACGACCTAAACTGCGGCGGCAACGCGCCGGACTTGAGCTGCGGGCGACGGATGGATGCGCGAAGGCCACCAGGGGGTAGCCCGCGCTCGACCGCGTCTAGCTGAGCGATCGGAAGGCCTCGGAGTCGCCGGAGATGACGGCGGTGAGCTCTTTTGCGGCTGCCGGAGTTCGGCTATAGAGGGAAACCATGCCACAGAGCACGGGAGGAGCAGCAGTTGGGTGATTTGAGCTCCTTCGGATGCACTGAGCGCGTTGGCGGGCTCATAAGCAAGCGGCGACGGCTGTGGCCGCGACGGCGCCATGGCCGACGGCGAGGGATTCTCGGGCAAGGTGGTGGGGGCTAGCTAGAGTGCGCAAACAGAAAAAGGATGAGAAGGGGGAGATGCGGTAGCTCACAGGGAGGCTGGAGAGCGGTTCAGCAGGCTCGGGGACGCGTCGGAGACGGCGAATTGGCGCGCGGCATCCGGCGGCCGTGCGTGAAGAAGACGGCTCAATGACCGCGATGCAGGGCGTCCAAGGTCTCTTGACTCGGCGGAGAGGATGAGGGCGAGGTAGCCGAGCTACTGGGCATGCCGAGAGGTCGAGGGGGAGGCTCTGGTTGCGGCAACAGCGGGCGGCGGCGATGAGCTCCGCTCGGGCTGCGCGAGAGAGAGAGCCAGGGGAAGGGAGGGAGAGCAGCGAGTGAGGGAGAGGGGACAAGGTCTTCGGGCGTCTCCGTGGCGCTGGTAGAAGGCCCGAGGCTCCCAGGAGGAAGCAGGAGGTGGCCGAGGGCTCTCGGGCGCGCGCCACGCCTCGCCTCTGTCCTTCTGGCGGGGGAGGAAGACGACAGGGGGGAAGCGGCGGTGGGCTGGGCCATGCTAGGCCGGTTGGTGGCGCCAGGTAAGTGGCTGGAGGAGCTGGGCCAGGTAGGTTTCTCTCTCTCCTTTCTAATTATTTTCTATTATTTTTTTTCCTCTGTTTTGATTTAGTTTAGCAACTAAATCATTTTAATAAATTCTGTAGGTTTTTATGTGGCTTGCTAAAATATATACAAAGCCACTCACAAACTTCCAGAATTATTGGAGTCATATTTAATATATATATTAAATATAAATCCAAAGCAAATAGTTATTGGATTAATTCAAATGGCCAAAATAATTATCTCTGTGACTCCAAAAATATTGGTTTGAATTTTACCTCTTACCGATATTTCTATGGAATAACAGGAACATTTTCTTGGACTCATTTGAGAAGATTTAATGTTGGTTATTTTTAGAGGTTTCCTGTGGCTTTTGAAAATTCCTCAATTCAAATTTCATTTGAATTTAAACATGATGCACACATGGAAGCAAGCATAGGTCAGGCCAGAACTAGGGATGTGACAACTCACCCCCACTAAACAAGAATCTCGACCCGAGATTCAAGTGTAGGGTAAGACGATGGGAAACGCAACCTAACACAATCTTCACGATCCAGCTTGCCCTTCATAAGAACATTGATTCGATCACCATCATTGTCTTGATGTCTTGCTCTGAGAACTCTAGCTAATCATGACAAGAAGAGGAAAGGAAAACTCTAGAAGGATCGATCTTCTCGAAGGTCGAACAACTCACGGAATGAGACATAGAACCATCTCTCGGGTTGAGACACGAGATACACATCAAGAGGGGTGGAAAGAAACGGATGACGAAGGTTCACTAGGTGGACAATAATTCCACACTTAAGAAGGTGGTAAACGATTGTTAACGTAGCGAGGAGTTGAGTTGCCATGATACCACAACGAGGCACCTTAGGGATGGTGACTCGTAGATATATCCCCTTAAGTGGCAAAAAGAATTACCTTTGATTCAGAGATCATTGAAACTCTTTAAACCAGCCTAAGGCAATTCTCGAGCGATCGTTTGGAGGGGGTCGTTAGAATGGCATACTCGGACTTGGATGATGTGGATTACCTTGTTGAAGACAACGTAATGGATGAATTTGCTTGCCACCGGAAATGTAAGAGACCCGTGGTAGAATGGCACATTGGCGGTGCAAGCTGGGAACAAAATGCAAATGCTGGGAATGATTCTGGTAACTTGGGAAGAACCCAACAATAGAGAGTGAATTCACTGTTTGAAAAGGTCATAGCATTGCCGAGGAAACTGAGAGGAATCCCAGTTAGTGCCGATGATAACACGTAGCGCTTGTGCGTGCTCTCAAGAACTTGAGCATTTCCATAATCATCAAGATTTTACCAACATCCGTGTCAAGGATCCTGGCAACACAACTTGCTACCATGATGAATGATGATGGATGATGCAGATGCAAAGGAAGATAACACTTTCTCAGATTTCACCTTAGCGAGGCCAAGGAACCGAAAGCTGCATGATCAACCGAGAGACATTTAGCACTCGGCTTCAAATGTTCTCCTTGACATGCTGGTGTATCCATTCATAGATATGGTTTGATAACTAGAACATCAAGTAAAAGGTCGGACTCCGGGAGCAATAGAATCCATCAGGAACAGTTACGGAGGTAAATCCTACGAAATCCTTATGGGGAGGTGGCCAACTTCTTCAATCAAGATACTACAAGTATAGGTCTTCCGGCTGGGTGTGTTGGCCATGACATCCACTTTAGCGGTTATCGAGGGACCAGTATTATAGTTCTTGGGAAATGTTCCAACCATCATATCTGCCTGAGATTCAGATGTGGTTGGTGTCAGGATATTCCAGACTCATCGAGTCTAGGAAGAAAAATGAAAGTTTGCAACACAAATGGACGAGATGACGTTGTAAGAATCTCGGGGAATGAACTACGATAGTAAGCTCCAAAACATGAGCTGGTTCTGCTACAACCATGTGAACACGTTGTCCCAGACAAGCATGACCACAAAGTAGTCTTATAATAAAACACTACCGAGTTCAGGAGGGGGAACCATCAGCGAGGATATCTAAGTTTTGTACAAATCCGTCTGGTACCTTCGGGACTAGCACTTAGAACTTATTAACCTTGAACAAATCAATCAGTGGCTTGGTGTGCTAGGGACACATATAGAATGGAGGTTGCAAGTCTCCGAACCACAGAATACTTTGCACGTATGCATGACTGATTTGGGATGATTCCAAAGGAAACAACATTGACTTTCTCGAATCCACGACGGCAACTTGCATCAAATGCACTTGAACTGGAGGAAGTCACTTCTTACATCCGAACATATGCTTCATGAACTAGCATGAAGAAATGCTTTCAAAAGTTTCCAACACTAGCTTAATGTTCAACAAATCATGGAGGAGATAAGGATGTTGTCAATGGGCTCAACAACAATTCATCCGGGTTTGCTTTTAAAAGGAATTCCATAGTTAAGTGAACACGGTGATAGCATTGGTCAGACCAAAGAATATAATGGTGTATGCTCGAGGAAAACCCACGAGTAAGACAACATTACGAACATCGTTGGTTCTGACTTGATTTGAGGATAGCCCACACCCAAATCAAAGGTTGGACAAGATGATAGGTTCATTAACTGATCACGAGGGTCAGTCGATGAAATATCAATTTTCTTCAACACACACATACAAAGGGTATCCCTTTGAAATGAACTAAGTCAGGTAAGCTTTTATCTTCCAACTCTCCAAGTTGTTTCTTGGCTTAACAAACTAGCTCAGGGGTATCCAACACAGATTCTTGGAGAAAGGGTGGTTTACAGGATAAACCAACTTGATCACGAGCTCAACATAACAGCCAGGTGACAACCTGGTGATACTTTCGAGAAGATATTCAGAAAATCACGAACCACCGATATGTTACTAAGCTCGAGAACAATCTTGCTTTTCAGGGCAAGACGATATGATCAAATGAGCAAGGGATTGAAATAAAATCCTAACTCAATGATCGAGGAGTGCACCAGAAATAGGGACTAGGTAGCACAATCAGTCTTAGAAGGATGATTCAAAAACCAACACGCTAAGAATGAAATTATTATCCTTTAACTACCAAGCAACGATGTTGCTGGGAGTATTGATTTCACACATCACAATTCATTTGTCGGTATTCCGGTTGCATCAACACGAAGACCGAGGAATGACTAATGATGGTGAGAAGTATCACTACGTCAAAATTCATGAGAGTTGGTGCAGTTCTCATGACAATTCTGACATAAAGGGGGTAATACTCCAAGGTAGAACAGAACCAAAAGCTGGATTGGCATTTGATCTGCGGAATACAACTGCTTTGACCCAATCCTGGATATGGAAGAGGTACTGGAGTTTGTTTCTCCAAGTCATTCAGGACAGAATGGCTTGACGGACCACAAGAGTAATAGGCATCGATAAACGAACGCATGCATACTCTTGACTATCAATTGATAGACGAAGGTCAGTAGACAACTAAAGAGGGACAACTCAAAGGAACATATAACTTTCTGAGTTGTGGATGCACAGATTAGTATGTCGAACCAAGTTCAACATAATTCTTCCGGATAACCCATGCAGAAGGGTTGAGCTAGCAGAGTCACAATATAGCATGGAGAACTCATCGAGAGCACTCTTGTTGTCATCTTTTGGTTCGGAAGAACTCCTGCCAAGAATGGTTCATGGTAATTGGAAGAAGGATGTACCATGAACCTCGAGGACTATCGCAAAGGTTACTAATATCCGAAAGGAACTAGCAGCACTATCAACATGATGTAAGTAGGGTGAATCTCGAGTTCAAGAACCCAGGAATAGAATACCTACTCCTAAGTAGCATCACGAGATGCTTTCGAGAATGATGGCCAGAATCTTCACACTGGGAACACAAAACGTTGCTAGATTACTAGGTGACTCCCTAAAACACCTAGGGTCATAATAGTAACTCCAACATAAATGTCAAGGCAATAGAATACCTCAACTCAACAATTAGTGTGATTGAGCTGGCATAAATGAACATCAAAACCAGAGGGAAAGGATTTTGCAAATGCATCAGACTATTTAGAAACCTGGGATGACTCGGACAGCATAACGGCTATAAATGCTCAAAAAGATTTGAGACATGCTACAAAAATGGTGGCATAGCCACTCAGAAGCACAATATCAAGGTCTCGAGATCAATAATTAACATACAGAGGTAGAAACTGAACTGAGACTTAATTCCAACAATTCTATAAGTCTACGGATTAGTAACACGTGATCCTGATAGAAAGAAGAGATAGCCTAGTTCTTAATCCCCGTAGAAGAGAAGAGGTTGACTCAGATCAGAAGGGCATAAGGTATAACGAGTAAAAAGAGCCTTACGTTCCATCCTACAATCAATTCCCTTATATAACTAAAGAATTTCTAGACTCAACTTCGACCAGTTTGGCTTGGTAATCCTACAGGCAGTCAAGCTCTGATACCAACAGCTGTCAGGACCCCGACTCAATGCCACATCGATCTAGCATGTAACACCTCATATCACTTTACGGCCTCACACACGGTATTCCCACGGGTGTCGCCTTACCTTTGCCCGGGACCGTTTGCGCCTTTTGGCACATGTATATGACAGTGTCGCTAGCATCCATATGATAAGGAGCCCGGGCTGACATGGCTAGTCGTAAACCCAAAGTGGCACTAACTTACAGGGACAGGCATCCATGACCCAGCATCGAACGTGTCGGTCATCAGCAAGTGAATCCAAGCTGTAGCACTGGGCTAGCAGGACTCCGGTATTCATCGCGTGACATTTCCCCGAAGGGACAGACACAGGAACGAAGAAGGACACATGTCGGCCAGCCTAAGTGTTCCGGAGCAGTAGCAAGCTACCATGGCTCGGTGGAAACACTAGGAGACATTTCCCGGTAAGAGAGGCTACTAAGGATAAACAACTAGATAGCCAGATCCCACACATACCAAGCATTTCAATAACATACACACAATATGCTCGATATGTGCAAATACAACATGGCATCACAACATGACTCTCCGACTCAAGTATTTATTCAATAGGCTCCGAGGAGCGAGATATTACAAACAGGGGTCTCATGACCCAATATTCAGAGCATACAAGTCAAAGCACATGCGGAAGCTTAACATGTCTGAGTACAGACAACTATAAAATGAAAACGGCTGAGAAGCCTGACTATCTACCAGATCCTGCCGAGGGCACAAGATCGTAGCTGAGGTAACAAGCTAAACGTCGAAGACCACGCGGAACTACTAGCGAGACTGAGGTCTCTCTGCAAAAACATAAAATAGGAAAACGTGAGTACAAATGTACCCAGCAAGACTTACATCAGAACTAACTACATATGCATCATTTTCAACAAGGGGATGGTGGGGTTTAACTGCAGCAAGCCAGCTTTGACTCAGTGGCTAACCTAAACTACGACTGCAAGCAACTCTTTTGAGGTGGCGCACACGAGTCCACATATTCACCATATCAATACACCACTATGGATCCGCTCCCGTCTCCCTACGAGAACGCCATCCATAGCACTCACGCTTATCTTGCGTATTTTAGAGTATCCACTTTCACTTGTCTATGAACTGATATAAGCAACCCAGACGTCCTTTTCCGTGGACACGGCTATTTGAATAGATGATGTTAACCCTGCAGGGGTGTACTTCTTCACACACGCTCTCACCACTTACCGCTGTTTACACGACATGTACTCGGCAACCTTCAAGCGGAAGCCCAACATGGGTGTCGGCCACGGCCTGCCTAAACACTCAAGTCTCTAGTCCAGGTTTATCGCCTATTCGGGTTCCATCCATGAGGAGATCCGGCCGGAGTTTCGCTCACAACTCCAAACGATGTGAACAGGGTTCCGTGACACCAAACGGGCGCCCGGTGTACCCGGCCACGTGCCTACCGCATCACAGCCCACCCCTCCGGTCAGCGCTGCCCACGGCCTCCAGCATACTACGAACACCAGAAACTACTTGCAACTCCTGGACAGAGGACAAGGGTGATTAAGAAGCCGAGAGGGTCCATTGGTTTCGGGCCCAATGCGTGGTAGTAGCTGAATGATGGATCACAAACACAGAACTCAGTTCCTGAGGACGGCTGCAATGAGACAACCCACCATGTACTCCTACATGGCCTCTCACCGCTACCTTTACCAAATCGTGTTCACACACTTAGCTCACACACAGTAGGACATGTTCACACACCTCTGATTCATCCCCGATGAATCAGACCTGACTCAACTCTAAGCAGTAGCAGGCATGACAAACAAGCATGAATTAGTAGGCACAACAGGGCTCAAACAACTCCTACTCATGCTAGTGGGTTTCATCTATTTACTGTGGCAATGACAGGTCATGCAAAGGATAAAGGGGTTCAACTACCGCAGCAAGTAACAAATATGTCGTTGTTGTCCTAATGCAGTAAAAGAGAGCAGGAGCGAGAGAGTAGGATTGTATCGGAATGAACAAGGGGGTTTTGCTTGCCTGGCACTTCTGAAGATAACATTGAGTCTTCATCAGTGTCAACGATCACATCGTCGGTACAACGTCTACCGAGGGGGAACAACACCGGCAAACACAGAAGAAACACGATCAATGCAATGCACAATATGATGCATGCTATGACATGGCAATATGAATGTGTTTTGGGCTAATGCACCTAGCTATGATTTAAATGAAGTTGGTTTGAATACATGATTCAAATTCCAACTCCATATATGATTATTTAAATGCCCTTTATTTGTTTTGTCCAAAACATAGGACAAACATTTTTCAAACATGCATGAAAATTGTATAGATGGATTC
This sequence comes from Triticum dicoccoides, assembly GCF_002162155.2. NCBI lineage: Eukaryota > Viridiplantae > Streptophyta > Magnoliopsida > Poales > Poaceae > Triticum > Triticum dicoccoides. Next base: position 123,448,956 of record NC_041381.1, on the reverse strand, counting down.
CCTGAATTTTTCTGATAATTTTTCATATATAATTTATTTCATTTGGAGTTACGGTTGAATTTCTATGAATTTTAGAAGTTTAGGGCATTTTCTGGAATTTCCTGAATTATTTTAATTCCAGAAAATATATATTGCGCCAGCATGACGTCAGCAGGTCAACAGGCGGGTTCAGATCAAACCTGACGTGTGGGGGCCACACGTTAGTGACACATGAACTAATCCCGGTCAAACCCAGCGCTGACTGGGGTTTGACCAGGCGTGGGGCCCACTATCAGCGGTTGTAGGGTGTTTAGCTGGCTGGGTTAGCTCCTAATGACGAGGCCACGTCAGCTCCCGCCGGAGTTTCGCATGCGACGACCTAAACTGCGGCGGCAACGCGCCGGACTTGAGCTGCGGGCGACGGATGGATGCGCGAAGGCCACCAGGGGGTAGCCCGCGCTCGACCGCGTCTAGCTGAGCGATCGGAAGGCCTCGGAGTCGCCGGAGATGACAGCGGCGAGCTCTTTTGCGTTTGCCGGAGTTTGGCTATCGACGGAAACCATGCCACAGAGCACGGGAGGAGCAGCAGTTGGGTGATTTGAGCTCCTTCGGATGCACTGAGCGCGTTGGCGGGCTCATAAGCAAGCGGCGACGGCTGTGGCCGCGACGGCGCCATGGCCGGCGGCGAGGGATTCTCGGGCAAGCTGGTGGGGGCTAACTAGAGTGCGCAAACAGAAAAAGGATGAGAAGGGGGAGATGCGGTAGCTCACAGGGAGGCCGGAGAGCGGTTCAGCGGGCTCGGGGACGCGTCGGAGACGGCGAATCAGCGTGCGGCATCCGGCGGCCATGCGTGAAGAAGACGGCTCGATGACGGCGATGCAGGGCGTCCGAGGTCGCTTGACTCGGCGGAGAGGATGAGGGCGAGGTAGCCGAGCTACTGGGCACGCCGAGAGGTCGAGGGGGAGGCTCTGCTTGCGGCAACGGCGGGCGGCGGCGATGAGCTCCGCTCGGGCTGCGCGAGAGAGAGAGCCAGGGGAAGGGAGGGAGAGCAGCGAGTGAGGGAGAGGGGACAGGGTCTTCGGGCGTCTCCATGGCGCTGGTAGAAGGCCCGGGGCTCCCAGGAGGAAGCAGGAGGTGGCCGAGGGCTCTCGGGCGCGCGCCATGCCTCGCCTCTGTCCTTCTGGTGGGGGAGGAAGACGACAGGGGGGAAGCGGCGGTGGGCTGGGCCGTGCTGGGCTGGTTGGTGGCGCCAGGTAAGTGGCTGGAGGAGCTGGGCCAGGTAGGTTTCTCTCTCTGCTTTCTAATTATTTTCTATTATTTTTTTCCTCTGTTTTGATTTAGTTTAGCAACTAAATCATTTTAATAAATTCTGTAGGTTTTTATGTGGCTTGCTAAAATATATACAAAGCCACTCACAAACTTCCAGAATTATTGGAGTCATATTTAATATATATATTAAATATAAATCCAAAGCAAATAGTTATTGGATTAATTCAAATGGCCAAAATAATTATCTCCGTGACTCCAAAAATATTGGTTTGAATTTTACCTCTTACCGATATTTCTATGGAATAACAGGAACATTTTCTTGGACTCATTTGAGAAGATTTAATGTTGGTTATTTTTAGAGGTTTCCTGAGGCTTTTGAAAATTCCTCAATTCAAATTTCATTTGAATTTAAACATGATGCACACATGGAAGCAAGCATAGGTCAGGCCAGAACTAGGGATGTGACAAAAACGATTTGCCCCCCTGACTGCTGGGACCCACCAGCTACATCTAGGCACACAAGGAAGTGCCTGAGAGTCGGGACCCACCTGTTCGAAGTGTATGTGGTGTTGTCATTCTGATCGCGAACATGTATGCACATACTGGTCGATGTAGAGGCACGCATGTGTTGTAATAGAGGCGCGCATCTAGCATGTACACGTACATACATCGGCCAGGGTGCAAGAAAGAAAATACGGCTGCGTAAGTACATACGGGCGGGGTCTTGAACGCCTACTCGCGCATACGTACAGCCAGGGCTCGTGTACATGGCTGGATCAGAACGGATAAACGGTGTCATCGTCGTGTTCATGGGGGGAGGCAACAGAATGCGTCGTGTTCATCGGGAGGCACCAAAATACGTCATGTTCATCGTGAGCCTACCGGCTTGGAGGGAACAGCCGATTGAACCGGAGCCTGGCGTACCGTAGAACAGAGAAACTGCCTTGTGTTTGACCGGCCACGGTCGAAATGTGATCCTGTTCATCGGGAGGGGTTTGGCGTACCGCAAAATGGAGGAAACAGACTTATGTTGGACCTCCTACGGTTGAAACAGGCCCCTGTTAATCGGGAAGGGTGTGGCGTACCGCAAAACGGAGGAAACAAACTTGTGTTGGAGCGCTACGGTCGAAATGGGGGTCATGTTCATCGGGAGTGGTGCAGCGTACTGCAAAACAGGACTCCACGGGATATTGTTCATCTCCACCGTCGACCTCCTCGAGCCTCCATGGGCTACTGTCCATCCACCGTCGACCTCCTCCAGCCTCCACCTGCGACTTCTCATCCACGGGCTCCTGTTCATCCAGCCTCCACTGCTCGCTCCTCCACCAGCTACTGCTCAACCAGCCCTCTCCACGGGGTCCTGTTCAACCACCCCTCCATGGGCTAGTGTTCACCCAGCACTCCACCGGCTACTGTTCAACTAGCCCTCCACGGGGTCGTCCTGATCATCCAGCCCTCCATGGGGTCTTGGTCATCCAACCCCAACCGGCTTGATCGGGGTCCTGTTCATCCAGAGGCAACACGACGGGGTCCTGTTCATCCACCCCCACCAGGAACTGTTCATCCAAACCCCCCAACAACGATCACTTTTCATCAAGGGAAGGAGGTAGCAGGGTTCGATCGGCTTCCGTTAGCAACAGTTGGGAATGAATCACTCAGGTTTTGTTAACAGCAAGGGATCGATCGCTCGGGTTCAGTAACGTTGCTAGTGCAATCGGTCGGGTTCAGTTATAGCCCAATGCCTCACTCGGGTTCAGTTAGAGCCCAACGCCTCGCACACACGCACGTACATGTACAAGAGAAATGTGCATCGCTCGGCCCTCAACCACCCACCGTAACCGGGAACTCCCCGAAGTTTTCCTCGCCCTTGCTTGTACCATGGTTTTTTCTGTCATGGACGGCCTAAAGAATGTCATGCTGCTGCGTCTCCGGCCCACCCAGGACGAAAAGCCGATTTTCTGTCATGATGTTTTTCTCATAGAAGTAGGAGCCCACCACGTCTATGATGATATCGGGATTTGTCACAATTATCGTCATAGAAGTGTCATAAGTATGACAGAAAAAAAACTTGTTCGGCCCAAAATGTCACCAATGTGTCTTTTTCTGTAGTGTTAACTATATTATTACTTCATTTTATTAGTGGCACTAGGTCCGAGAAGGTGGCAAGCAAGGTGTACCATGCATCGCAAGAATGGAGGGCGTGGGTTCTTAGACTAGGATGCTGAAGCTGGCTCTTTCAGTCCCTATCTTCCCACTGATGTTTCTAAGGTAGTATTTGGGTTGTAATCCAAACTTGGTCGAGATGGTGCTGCGTCCCCCTGCCTGCCTAGCTTATGTGGCAAACTTGTCTCCTGCTAGTACTCAGTTCGTTCTAGTAGTAGTTGCATAACTTCCCGTTTACACTGAGATGTTATCGGATAATGGTTCTCTATGGTTGAGTTTCTTTAATGAAATCGGAGGGAACCTCCTCTTTTGATATTTAAAAAAATCAGTGGCACTAGAGGTTCCAAAACATTGCCTCAAAGTAGTAGTGCCACTAGATTAAGGTGCAAAATAATAACATTACTGGTTTGTCATGCCAGTGCCAAAATAGTAGCACAAGAGCAGACTCAACATGCAGGATCTTTGGCAAACGGCCAGACCAAAAAGGAACATACCTCGTGATGGGAGCCATATCTGTAGTAAACACCATCGTAGAAGGGCTGACACCAGTCACCAACATGGATGATTCAATTCATGGGACCTTTTTGTGTAGTTCACCTCAAATGAAGCAATGCCCCATTGTCGGTGTCAAAATCGGCAGATCTCGGGTAGAGGGTCCCGAACTGTGCGTCTAAGGCTAATGGTAACAGGAGACCGGGGACACGATGTTTACCCAGGTTCGGGCCCTCTCGATGGAGGTAATACCCTACTTCCTGCTTGATTGATCTTGATGATATGAGTATTACAAGAGTTCATCTACCACAAGATCGTAGAGGCTAAACCCTAGAAGCTAGCCTATGATTATGATTGTTCTCTGTCCTACGGACTAAACCTTCCAATTTATATAGACACCGTAGGGGGCTAGGGTTACACACAGTCGGTTATATAGAAACTAACATCGGTATCGCCAAGCTTGCCTTCCATGCAAAGGAGAGTCCCATCTGGACACGGGACGAAGTCTTCAATCTTGTATCTTCATAGTCCAATAGTCCGGCCTAAGCATATAGTCCGGCTGTCTGGATACCCCCTAATCCAGGACTCCCTCAGTAGCCCCTGAACCAGACTTCAATGCTCAGTGGCGGAGGCAGGAATAATTTTCAGGTGTGGCGGAGTTTATGAAAAAAAAACCATGTACAACTCAACCATGAAGAGTTCACCAGAATAAAATATATGTATTACTTGGTGTTCAACAAATACAACCCAAAATCCAAAAGTGAAGTATTGGCACTCTAAATACCTCACTTGATGAAGATTACATGGTTGATCGATTGCCAATGTATCATATATATTAACTAGACTGGCATAAAGATGACCTATAAAATATAAAACCAATGGATAAAACATGAATTAGTAACTAGTAGGGTATAATGGTAGAAAACACATTATGCAATTGAAGATAGTAAGAAAGAATACATACCCGTAATGAAGGTTTAATTTCATTAAATAAAACATGACAATGGCACTCTTGTTACTTCATTTTGAAATTCTTTCTTAATTTCAGCAAGATCAAGTCCTTTTAAATATCTCTCCCTCGATGTAGCACACCATTAAGTCATCAAGCCAACCATTGGACATCTTGGTAAGCAACTCTGTCTTGATGATCTTCATTGCCGAGAAGGTCCTTTCAACCAATGTCGTTGCCACCGATAGAAGCAACCCCAACTCAATAAGGCGATAAACCAGAGGGAACATAATATGTCTTTCAGTTCAAACTTTTTTTGGCTAGGCTTGCAAGATCAGAACAAATTAACTCATCATGTCTTCTCTATGGTTGATGAACACATGGAAGTCCTACACGTTGGAGAAATCTGCATCATAGATGTCTGTAAGCTTGGGCAAAACTACTCTTTAAATCTGCAAAAAGAACATAAGAAAAATTTACAGGAGCACTATCACTAGAATAATTAAATAAATGTTCAAGCAACTAACATGAATGCATGACACAATTGAACTGATGCGCTCAAGCGGTAGAAGTACAATGAAATTATACCTTTCATTACATAATTATTAATTCTCTTCTTTGGCGGTGGCTTCATCTGCAAACCCTCGCCGACTTTCCAGCACCGTCGAGTTGTCGGTAGCTGCCTCGCGGCGTCCCTGTCGCTGCCTCACCGGTGGCCGGTGGCCAGCTGTGCGCCCACGGCTTACCCGTGGCTGACTGCCGGCTGCCGTGCGTCCGGGCGGTGCGGCCGTGCCCTAGCAGCCGCCTCTCGGTCTACCGATCTCGAACGAGAACGACTCGTGCTCATGTCTCGTCAGAGGCAGTCTCGATCGTGCGCTGGTTTACAGCCCACGGGCATGGCCACATGGCCAATCACTCAATCGGCAGTAACTACGTACCAAGCCCAACAGGAGGCACATCTCACAACTTCTCAGCCCAAAACCTAAAAATTATGCTGGCTAAGAGTAGTGTATATACGTATTTGGATGGCAGTTTAGGTATGGCATTGGCCAAACCACGCCAGATAGCTAGCTTCGCCCCTGACGATGAGTCCGGCATGCAGATTTTCTTCGGCATTGCAAGGTGGGTTCCATCTCCGAATACTCCAAAGTAATTTTCGAACACTTAAATCGTGTCCGGCTCTGCAAGACAAATTTCACATACCACCGTAGAGAGAACAATATTCCACAAATCTAATCTACTGACAATTCTTCATAGCATGACATGAAGCCACGACCCGGTCATTTATTCGAACCGTTTTTTACAACCAGCTACCGCACACATTGCGAGGCAGTTTCCTTGTCATGTCTTGTCAAAGCAGAGATCGTGTCCCCTTATCATGGGATCATCATCAATACGGGTATGGGTAACCCAACCACGCCATCAATTGTGGTGCTTGGAAAATGAGTGATTTTGACAGGCAAGCGGGGAGGCGCGCATTTTTCACCGCCTATATAAAGGGATAACGATCTCCCATTTTCACCCACGCCTTCTTCCTCCTTTTCTCATCCATTCTCGCACTCTCGAGCCCCAGCTCCCAAGTTCTCACCTTCTCCATAGGACCATTAGCAGCATGTCCGGAGCGGGAGGTAAGTGGATGGCCTCCTCTGTCATAGAGGAGGACATTACGAAGCTTCGGGCGGCCGGATACCTGGCCGAAAACATCGCGCACAGGCTTCCACCGGAGGGACAGATCACCCCCACCCCAAAGTCTCGGGAGAGAGTAGTATTCCTCCCTCATTTCGTCCGCGGATTAGGATTTCCACTTCACCCATTCGTCTGCGGCCTCATGTATTACTATGGGCTAGATTTTCATGATCTAGCCCCAAATTTCATCCTCAACATCTCGGCGTTCATCGTCATGTGCAAGGTCTTCCTCCGCATCAAGCCCCGGTCTGTGGGTGCAAATCTTCTGCTTGAAGCCGAAGATCGTGAGCGGCCAGCAAGCGGAGTGTGGAGGTGCCATGGTGGGCAGAATGCCCAATGTTACATGGCTTGATGGCTCCATTGTAGAGACCGCGAAAGGGTGGCAATCGGGATGGTTCTACATCAGCGAGCCATGTGATGCCAGCTGGGCAGCGGCGCCCAAATTCCGGTCCGGCATCCCCATGCGGCTCACTTCCTGGGAAAAGAAGGGCCTGGCCTGGGGTGAACCCGTGGAGCTGACCAAACTTGAGACGTGTATCAAAAGTACGAGGGACAAGAAAATCAAGCTTGTCAACGTGGTCCAGGTCATTCTCGTCCGCCGGATCCTCCCTTATCAAAGACGGGCAATCAATATGTGGGAGTTCGATCCGGCCGAACACCAGATGTTGCAAGAGCTCTTCGGCACGATGCATAAGGACATCTGGAAGGTGCTGTTCAAGGCCGGCGAGGTTCCCCCTCCCACTTCCGAGGACCGCGGACTCAGCACAAAGCGTCTCGCCAATCCGGTAAGTCCTCTGAATATCACAAGATGTACCTTTCCCAGCATAGTCGTGGGAGGATTTTAAGTCACCATGCTGAATAACAAGATTACCTGGAGATGGGGGAGTGGATCGACTGTCCAGCTTTGCTACCTGAAGATCCAACAACCGCACTCCTGACGAAGATGCTGGTTCCGGCGCCTTACAAGGTGCCGAAGAAGGAGGCAGAAAAGAAGGCCACGGAGACCCGAAAGGGTCTCTGGCGCGAGGTTTCATCGGACGCCTTGTCCAAAGACGATGAGGCGCACTCCTCCCACGAAGGGGAGGAGAGGAAGAGGAAGGCCGCCCCATCTGAGGAGGCCGAGACGTCCAAGAAAGCGGCCGCAAGGACCAGGAAAGGTCTCCGGCGCATGCCGTAATAGATTCATCGCCCGAGGATGCCGAGGTAGATTCCTCCCACGGAGACGGGGAAACATGAAGAAATGCCCCCTCCCCGCACTGGGGAGGAGAAGAAAAGGAAAGCCACCCCACAGGGGGAGGCTAGGACGCCGAAGAATGGAAAGACATCGCTTCTGGATCCCTCCACCACGGCCGCCTAGAGCAAGGAGGAGTGGCTACCCAGGGGAAAGCCCCTGGCGAGATCTTAAGTATCTGCACTCTCTAATATTTTTTGTGCGCCTTAACTTCACAGTTCATAATAACACCGAACACGCTTGTGCAGTCCGGCCGGGTCCCATCTCGAGGTATCCTCTTCGGATGGGTCTCTAAGTGAATCATAGATGAATTCACTCCCGAGAGCCACCTCTCCTGGGCTCGCGGATGACACCAAGGTGTTGTCCAAAAGGATACTGGAACAGGGGGACGGCTCTGGAGGCTGCCCAAGACAAAATCCCAGAAGCCTGGCACATGGGGGGTAAGATCCCCATGGGTTATGCGGACGGGAGCCACAACAAGTCTGGCTCCAAGCCGGTTACTGCGCCGGAGCCCCCAAAGTTTCCGGATTTAAGTAGGCAGCCCCTCGCTAAGGAGGGTGAGTCGGCCGTGCCGATGACCTCCGTCCAGCCGGAGGCATCAGATAATTTGCAGGAAGTGCTTCGCGGCGCTTCCATTGACGAAGAGTACCGTACTCTTATGAGTGCGGTGATTAAGAAGGTTCGGTCCGCCAAAAGCGGATTGACCGAAGCCTGCACCAGCCTCCTAACAGGCTTTGAGGTAAGTAATGAAAGGTGCGAGAAAATATTGCCCGATAGATAGTAGCCCCTGATACTCTGTTTGGTGTTCGGAAAGAAAAGCCAATCAGAGGGTCAACTTTTAATCCGCAGGAGTCTATTAATAAATCTCTATGTGAATAAGCAGACAGTGCTGCTGGCCGCTGCCGCCCGCACAGTGAAGGTCGCCGGACTAAAACAGGACCTGAAGCAGTCCGAAGAAGAGCTCAGCCTCACGAAGAGGGAGCTCGAAGAGAACAAGGGTAAGTGAGCATCGTCCATGTGTCATATAAAAGAAAAGATTAACGATGCTAACGAAGAAGCATTATGATTTTTTAATAGTGGCGGCCCTAAAGAAGGCGCTATCCGAGGCCGAAGACAAAGCGGCCACAGAGCGCACTAAGCGCGGAAAGCAAGATGCTCGGGTGGGCGAGGTACAGCAAGAGCTCCAGGAGTTCGGCAAGAAGTTCGAGTCCTTGGAGCGTGACTTCAAGACGCAAGAGTCTGAGCTTGCAAAGGCCCTTCAGAGCATGAAAGATGCCAAGCCCGAAGCCCAAAAGGTCCTCCAGGAAATCCAGGCAGCCAAGAAGATAGCAACGGGTAAGGCATTCATTATGCAAAGCAAGCACGTGGAGGAGGCATTTCTTTTACTTATCTGAATTCGGAGCTCTCCAGGGGCATTCGCAGATCTGCCACACAACATATTGGATGAAGAAGGGATCTCAACAGAGAAGTTGTCTTGGTCCCAGTACGCCGGAGGCGAACACCCGATGCCCGAGTGACCAACTGAAGCAATTGGTCGAACTCCACAAGCCAGCCGAACTGGCCATGAAGGGCCTCATAGTCTGGTTGTGGCCTGGCTAGCCCATACGCGACAGCTATTTTGGCCTTATAAACAGATGGTGAATGCCTATCCACGGCTTGAAGTTATCAAGCTGTCCGTCTGTATTGAGGGTGCCCGCCGGACCTTTTCCCGTGCGAAGTTGCATTGGGCCAAACTAGATGCAGAGAAGCTGGTGAAGGATGGACCCCCGGAGGGTAAGGAGCATCGCTACCCCAAGAAATATTATGATGGCGTTATGAAAGGCGCTCGCCTAGTGGCCGATGAATGTACCAAGGACATAATCTTTGAGTGAATGTACTCATGTCGTCTTTGTAATATAAAAACGAGTTTGTTTGCGCTATATAACTCTTTGTTGATTTAAAATATTACCTTATGTGCGGCCGTTTATAAAATTCTGAAAGTAGTCCAGTCGTCGGCTTTCGCCCCCGTGTAGCTAGTTCATGGGTGTTCATGGAAAACCCAAACACTCTTCATCCAAATTTTTGGTCCTTTAAGGAGGTGTTTAGCGCAGCGAACAAGGAAATCAGACTATGCGGCTTTATAAGTCTAACTTGGCCACAAAAGTCTACAATTTTAAATTTTGGCGAAGCCCCTAGTATTCGGAAGGCCGGATAGGGGCACTATACACGACTAGATCAGACAAGGCCGATTCCTCGCCTTAAGCGGAAACAATCTTTAGGGATTTAGTACCTCTTGAACAGCGACCAAATCTCGTCGCATCATGACGGTCAGTTTTCGGCTTTCTCTTCTGAGGTGCTAGTCTGGAAGAACCGGGACACAATCGCAGTAGTTCTCCCTGCGCTACCTTAGCCGATATAACAGAATGTAAGGTACCAACACAAGGGAGCCGGGCTAACCCAACTATTGACCGAAGACATGATTCGGAGCTGATGCATATAACGCTATAAGTTTGGGGTGCCGCACTGTCAAAAGTGTTCGGACTTCTCTTGCTGTGTTATGGGGCACAATAAGAAGCCCCTGGCAAACTGAACGTAGCAAAGTGTACAGATGCAATATCAAATGTATATTCAAGGGGAATTATGAAGATAGTACTAATAAGCTGAAGCTATACATTATTTCCCGTTGTTATTTGCATAGTACGTCGATGCATATATGTACAATTAATGCGTTAAGTACAAGCTAATAGGACTATTTGACATGTCCTATCCAAGGGCAGGCCGCATGCGGGTATGTAAAACAGGTAGAACGATCGTTAACAGAGACCACCTGGGTATTCCCTTGTGTTCAAAGCCTCTTGCCTCCTTGGTTTTCCCTCCTGTGGTGAGTCTGATGATCAGGTACTCTGAAGGGGTTGCCCAAAAGTAGGGTCCTAAAAGAAGGAAAGGAGGAAAAGAAAAAAAAGGTATGCGAGCCTCGTGGCGGTTGAACCGCACTGTTGGCTGCATCATCGTCTCGCCTCCACCTATGCCCATGGTATTTTGAGTGCGTAATTGTGTACGTGTGGCACGAATGCCACCTGAATGGGGCTGGGGCGGAGGCCGGATTGCTAATCAAGCTCTTGACGTGCCTGACATTCCAGTTGCAGGGTACTCCAAACTCGCTTGACGGTGCTCGGGGTTGTCGTTGCCGAATTGGCGGTCTGCCGAAGAAGGCTGCTTTGTACTTCTGTCGCGAGGGCCGCAGTGTGCTCTTCCGTACGGAGAGAGCGGTCTGTGTTTCCATTGACTATTATAACTCCGTGAGGTCCTGGCATCTTGAGCTTAAGGTATGCATAGTGAGGTACCGCATTGAATCGAGAGATTGCGGTTCGTCCGAGCTGTGCATGATAGCCACTACGGAAAGTGATGATATCGAAGATTAGCTCCTCTCTTCGGAAGTTATCCGGAGATCCGAAGACCACTTCCAGTGTTATTGAGCCCGTACAGCGGGCCTCTACCCCTGGAATTACGCCTTTGAAGGTGGATTTGGTGGGTTTGATCCGTGAGGGATCGATGCCCATTTTGTGCACTGTGTCCTGATAAAGCAGGTTCAGGCTGCTGCCACCGTCCATAAGGACTCGCGTGAGGTGGAATCCATCGATGATTGGGTCAAGGACCAATGTGGCTGAACCGCCATGACGGATGCTGGTAAGATGGTCCCTGTGATCGAAAGTGATCGGACAGGATGACCATGGGTTAAACTTTGGGGCGACTGGCTCCATCGCATAGACATCCCTCAGTGCACGCTTTCGTTCTCGTTTGGGAATGTGGGGGGCATAGATCATGTTTACCGTTTTCACCTGGGGGGGGATTTCTTCTGTCCCCCAGTGTTCAGACGCTGGGGCTCCTCATCATCATCACTGTGCAGCCCCTTGTCCTTTTTTTCAGCATTCAACTTGCCGGCCTGTTTGAACACCCAGCAATCTCCGTTAGTGTGGTTGGGTGGTTTATCAGGGGTGCCGTGAATTTGGCACGAGCGGTCGAGTATGCGGTCTAGACTGGACGACCCCGGATTGTTTCTTTTGAACGGCTTTTTCCGCTGACCGGATTTTGAATTGCTGAATCCGGCATTGGCTGCTGTATCTTCGGTGTTGTCACCATTATTTTGACGCTTATGTCTATTGCGCCGTGGCTTGCCGTTACTGTCACAGACATTTGAAGTGCCGGAATTTCTTGGCGTGGTGCTACTGCGAGCCAGCTAGCTGTCCTCGCCCGCGCAAAAGCAGTTCATGAGTGTCGTGAGGGCCGCCATGGACTTCGGTTTTTCTTGGCCGAGGTGTCGGGCAAGCCACTCCTCGCGGATATTATGCTTAAAGGCCGCCAGGGCCTCGTCATCCGGACAGTCGACAATTTGGTTCTTTTTAGTTAGGAACCGAGTCCATAATTTCCTGGCTGACTCTCTGGGCTGTTGGGTAATGTGACTTGAGTCATCAGCATCCGGTGGTCACACGTAGCTGCCTTGGAAGTTGTCAAGGAACGCGTCCTCAAGATTTTCCCAATTGCCGATGGAGTTTGCCGGCAGGCTATTCAGCCAATGTCTGGCTGGTCCTTTAAGCTTAAGAGGAAGATACTTGATGGCATGTAGATCATCACCGCGAGCCATGTGAATGTGGAGAAGAAAATCTTCGATCCATACCGCGGGGTCTGTTGTGCCATCGTATTATTCGATGTTTACGGGTTTAAACCCTTCCGAAATTCGTGATCCATTACTTCATCAGTGAAGCAGAGGGGGTGTGCGGCGCCTCTATGCCGGGATATGTCACGACGTAGTCCGACTAAGTCTGGTCGGTTATGTTCGGCACAGCCGGACTTATTATTAGTGTATCTGGCATGACGATCATCGTCATGTGTTGTGGCGCGCCCCTGCGATCCGTAGATCGATCTTGGTTGTCCTGCGTTGTTTTCCAATATTTCTTACAGGTCCTGCGTATTGCCCCGAGCCGTAGTATATGGGCGTCAGGGTGCGGGCTAGTATTCGGGCTGATATGCCATTTTGTCTCGTCCATGAGGTGGTCGGTTAGCCTCGTTTGCTGGTAGTGTAGGCTCTAAGGCCTCCTCCTCGAGTTGAGGTAGCAACTTGTGCTTTGGATAACCATTGGTGGGGCACTCGAGTCCGTGTTCCTCGGCTGCCAGGACCTCGGTCCATCTGTCTGTGAGCAGATCTTGATCAGCTTGGAGCTGCTGCTGCTTCTTTTTCAGGATTCTTGCAGTGGCTATAAGCCGGCGCTTTAAGCTCTCCTGCTCTACGGGATCCGTAGGCACGCCGAATTCGTCGTCTGCGAGGCTTATCTCGTCTTCGGAGGGAGGCATATAGTTGTCATCCTCCAAGTATCCGTCTGTCGCCTATTCATCTGGGCTAACCTACCCGTCTTCCTGTTTGGCCTGCTCGAAGGTAGGCTGATCAGGATTGTATTAATCTTCGGCAGCATTCGGATTGTTTTCGTCTCCTGCACCGGTATTGCTGTGGCGGGGCTTAGAGCGGCGCAGGTGACGCCCATGCTTTGATTTCTTCCCTAAGGGGTTATCCTCTGTTGCCTCATCGCCATTGTTTTCTTTGGGGTTGTCCACCATATATATATCATATGAGGAGGTGGCTGTCCAGCGCCCTATGGGTGGTGGTTGCTGTTCTTCTCCTGCATCGTCGTCCATACCGTCGATGTCTTCGGAGTCGAAGTCAAGCACGTCGGCTAAATCGTCGACGGTGGCAATGAAGTGGGTGGTGGGTGGGTGGCGAATTTCTTCGTCATCTACTTCCCAGTCGAGCAGGACATAGTTCGGCCAAGAGTCTCCTTACAAAGAGAGAGACCTTAATGAGTTTAGCACGTCGCCAAAGGGAGAGCGCTGAAAGTTATTCGCGGCGGTGAACTCCATGAGTGGTGCCCAGTCAGCTTCGATGGGCACGAATGCGCGCTGACCGGAACCTACGGCCGGAGACAAGTCTGGGGGCCCGGTGACACAGATTTCCTTAGAGGTGGAGTCTGTGTCCGGCTCTAGTGCCGATGAGTATGCGGCCTCCATGGCGGGGTCCATCTACCCGTCCTCGGACGACGCGATCTGCCCCGGATTTAGGTCCGGAGCTGCTGCAGGTGCGTTATCCCGAATACGGTCCGACAGCCGATCTAATTCATGCCTGTTGTGACCGTCCGGCAGTCCTGGAGCAGGCCCGAGTCCGTTGAAGATCAAGTCTCCGTGGATGTCAGCCGTGTCATTCAAGTTTCCAAACCTGACATGATGGCCAGGGGCGTAGCTGTCAATCTACTCCAGATAATCAAGTGAATTGGCCTGTAGTGCAAAGCCGCCGAATACGGAGATCTGTCCGGGGAGAAAAGTCTCGCCCTGGACCACGTCGTTGTTGATGATTGAAGGGGCCATAGAGCCTTACAGCGACGACACAGAGGAACTCTCAATGAAAGCACCAATGTCAGTGTCAAAACCGGTGGATCTCGGGTAGGGGGTCACGAACTTTGTGTCTAAGGCTAATGGTAATAGGAGACTGGGGACACGATGTTTACCCAGGTTCGGGCCCTCTCGATGGAGGTAATACCCTACTTCCTGCTTGATTGATCTTGATGATATGAGTATTACAAGAGTTGATCTACCAGGAGATCGTAGAGGCTAAAGCCTAGAATCTATGATTGTTCTCTGTCCTACAAACTAAACCCTCCGGTTTATATAGACAACGGAGGGGCTAGGGTTACACAGAGTCAGTTACAGAGAAGGAGATCTAACATCCGAATCGCCAAGCTTGCCTTCCAAGCAAAGGAGAGTCCCATCCGGACACGGGTCGAAGTCTTCAATCTTGTATCTTCATAGTCCAACAGTCCGGCCAAAGCATATAGTCTGGCTGTCCTGATACCCCCTAATCCAGGACCCCCTCACACATGAGCTAGCAGCTTCTTCATTAGTTGCAATAAAATTGAGCAACATCAAGGTTGGTTATGAAGCTCGTGGAATGTTCAACTATAATTTGGATATCATTTGTGCAGTTCAACTAAGATCAATCGTGAAATGTATATCTCTGTTTGCACAAAAAGGTGGAAAGGAGGGTGACTAACAAGTGATCTAACAAACATCAAATGAAAACAGGCATGTTCTTATCTGAATGGCGATCCTACAAGGACAGTTGCAATTTCTAAAGCAGCACCATTGCTAGATATTAGTGTGGGCATTAGGATTAACTATGGCAACCATTAAATATTACATTACTTTAATGGTTCCATTCGTTCATTTTACCAGCAACATTACATTAACAGCTACTAAAGAGTTGGTATTTGGGCACGGGTGAGTAGGCGGACAAGGACAGTTGCATTTTTAATGAAAAGAAGCAACTTATCTTAATGGGAAATTTAGCAGGACATGAAAAACAATGCCATTGATTCATAGTACTGGAGGCATTACATTGAAAACAACATTCGCTTAATGTGTCCTTACTTTTAACAGTGCGACTAATACATTTTACCATTGGCATTACATAAGAGGGGCTCGGGGCAACAAACATCATAATAGGATATCTGGGTTGGTCCCATTTTTGTTTGTATAGCCACCTTATACTATGTGAGGCTAGTAAATCTAGTGCAGGACATACTCTGTTGACTTGTCCCCTAGTCCACACTTTCTTTTTCTTTTTCAACCAATAGATCGGTTTATATTGAGTTTGTACTGTGTTTCCCTTTATTTCCCTATTAGACCAACAGACCAGTTGGATAGATAGTCTCTGCTACTTTTTGCCCCCATTATTTCCTCTTTAGACCAAGTCCTAAATTCAGGTAACAAATCTTCCCCCACCCCCAGCCCCTTTCTTCCTTGTTTGAACCAAGTAGTACTAGATCCGACTGCATGTACTAGTTTTACCTCTCAACAATAAATATTTAGGTGGCTTTCGAACAGATGATTGATCCTATCTAAGAGGGGGCCTGGGAAATAGTAAAATATACAAATGCAGTGACGTTAGGAGCTGGGGAAGTAGAGCAAGGCCGGTTTCGACAGAAGTTATACCTGAGGGTCGTCGGGATGTTGCTATGTTGGCGGCAGGAGGCCGGATCTGCCCACACTACGGCAACGACAAAAAAGGGGTCGGAGGCCCTCCCTAGCTAGTGCTACATGGGAGAGAACGGCAAGGCATGCTGATCGGGACACACCGGAAGTGGGTAAGAGCTGTCATCGTGGATGACCGCGTGAACATTGCACATTCTCACCTTCCCTGGTGGAGAGGACCCGGATGGATCTGTGATCAGCGGTGAGTAGAGAGAGAGAGTGTATAGCCACCGTTGTCCAGTTTAGATCTGGAGAGGACGAGACGGTGTGAACGGAGCAACACTAGCAAGCAAGCATGGAGGCTCCTGCCTATATAGTGGAGTAGTTTTCTTTTATCTACCAGAGCCGTTTGGCCTCGTCAATGACTGTCGAGAAGTTTTCATGCACGTGCCCTAGAGGCGCAGTTGTCGTCATTTTGATCTGTAGCACCATATTAACATATAACACAAAAAAATGCCACATGACAAGAAACCATAACCTCACTGCCCCCAAGGAGACAACATGAATCCCGACGGAAAAACTAGACGAGGATCAAACCTCAAATTAACGATAAACTCATAGAAAAGGGGTCCATCGATAGATGTCCTAATTAACATATCCTACTTGACCAGTGCCTTGGAGGAACTCAGTTGTCGCTGTTTAACCCTCACAGTGATTCGAAGCAGATGACACCTAACATTGCGAGATGACAAGAAACCTTTTTTTAATTTCTCATCAGAACTACAACCCTGTACAACATAGCCAGCATGATATGCAGACGATAGCCAATCCAGCGGTCTGCTGGAGTATGGTCTGCATGGATGAACTGATCATTTGTGTCATGCAGGCATCGTCCAGGAACCGATGTTTATATATCACTGCTCCAGTACTATCGCTCATCTCTCTCTTCTATTATCTCAGCTAACTTGTAGGGCCGGTGTCAGATATCGGGTTTCGGCAAAACCCTTAAGAATCGCACTCTAGGGTACGCGCGAAGATCTTCTCCCTACCGATCCATGCCCACAACCTCGCCATGATTCTAAGCTAACACGATAAACAAACAAGGGATGCAAGGTTTATACTGGTTCAGAACACCATTGTGGTGTAATACCCTACTCCAGTGTGTGGTGTGTGGATTGCCTCTTGGGCTGATGATGAACAGTACAAGGCGAAGAACAACCTCGGGAGGAGAGGTGTTCTTGTGCTGGTGTGGCGTGTGGATGAACTGAATGATCTGTCCACCGACCCCTTGCTACGGTGCTGGCTAGTCCTATTTATAGAGGCCCTGGTCCTCTTCCCAAATATTGAGCGGGAAGGGATTCCACAACAACGGGATTTGAAAGTGGACAGCCAGTACATTCTATCCTGACTAAAGGTGGTCTTCGCTTGCCAAAGGCTCTAGGGATGACGCTGCCTTGGGCTCCATGGTGACCTCCGTCTTGCCGTCCTCCTAGTCCTAGTCTCATTGCACCGATATGGAAACCTTTCCTTGATGCCTCGGTAATCCGCGCCTGCACTTGCCCCCTTAGCACCAAAGAGGAAATGAGGACACTGCGCACGCTGGCGCCCGCCTGGTCTTGATCGTCATGGCTTGCATCATGTGCACCTCGCCAGGTACCTCTCGCCTTGATCTTTCTGCCTCCTCGCGAGCCTGCCTGGTGAGGCCGCCCCTGAGGTGGCCTTGCATCGTCTGCCCCGCAAGGCCTGTCCCCTCACAAGGGTCTTGAACTTGGGTTGATGAAGACGGGCGGTACTGGGCCACTGCTGAGCCGCGCCGCAGGCTACAGGCAGGCAAGTCTAGATACCCCCATATCCAGAACACCGACAGTAGCCCCCAGACCCAAGGCGCCCTCGGAGTTGGCCTAACAACGAAGCCAAAGGGCAAGTGCGGAGCGTGGCAGGTCCCAACAGCCTGCGGCCTTGGTTGACGCGTGGCGACTGATTGGACGTGGGCGTCTTCGCTTCCCCACACTGCCTCGCAACTGCCCGATTTGACGAGTGCGTGCTGCATGCAAAAAGGACTCGTCATTACATGTGATCATGGAGGCCGACAGTTGGCCTCCCTTGGGCTATAAATGAGGAGGGGTGGAAGCCCCCATTGCGTATAACTTCTTGCCCCGGCTGCTTCTTCTTCCTCCTTGCTCCGGTTGCTTGCAACGTCCCATGGCGCCCGTGAAGAGGTTCTCGGCCGCGGAAAAGGGGAAGGCTCGTCGGGAAGAGCATGGCTCTCCTCCGCCCAAGCAAGGTTGCGGTCACCCTCGCAAGCATCCCGCGACTCCCATCATGGCTCCTCATGGTCGTGACGGTCTACCTTCGTGTGGTGGTGGTCGCATGCATCAAGGCAGCCCAGGAGGTGGAGGAAGGCGCGTCGTGGCTGCGGAGCCTCCCCGGTCATGCTTCCATTCGGCAGAGAGGCTGACAGAGTTTGTTGTTTGGTCGGACAACCCGGCCGGAAACTGGCTCCATCTCCCTCGCTTCTTCGCCAGTGAACTACCGGCCGCTGCCCCCGGCGGGCTTTGGCTGCAGGCGGACGGCTGCTGCAG
Source organism: Triticum dicoccoides (assembly GCF_002162155.2). Lineage (NCBI taxonomy): Eukaryota > Viridiplantae > Streptophyta > Magnoliopsida > Poales > Poaceae > Triticum > Triticum dicoccoides. The sequence continues at coordinate 123,430,613 of NC_041381.1, read as the reverse complement.
CCGGGCCTCATGGGTCGCGGTGGAGATCTCCATCGCCGGGAACATGGCTATGGCCCGGGGCTGGCAGACGTTTGCCCGCACGCGTGGCCTGGGTCGGTGGGGCGCTGTCCACTTCAAGTTTGATGGTGATGCGACCCTCTACGTGAGGGTGTTTGGAGAGGACGGCCGCCGTGTTGAGTGCTGCCCTGAAGACGATGACGGCGGTGAGGTGCTTGGCCTTGGCGATGGTCGGTGTTAGTGTCAAAACCTACGGATCTCGGGTAGGGTGTCCCAAACTGTGCGTCTAAGGCTAATGGTAACAGGAGGCTGGGGACACGATGTTTACCCAGGTTCAGGCCCTCTCGATGGAGGTAATACCCTACTTCCTGCTTGATTGATCTTGATGATGTGAGTATTTTGGATTTCGGGTTCCGGCAGACCCTTAAGTTTCGAACTCTGGGGTGCGCACGGAGATCACTCCCCCTACCGGCTCACGTCTCGTCACCTCGCAAAGGATCTAGGCTACACGATGAACAACACAAGGGACGCAAGGTTTATACTAGTTCGGGCCACCATTGTGGTGTAATACCCTACTCTAGTTTGTGGTGTGGTGGATTGCCTCAGGGGCTGATGATGAACAATACAAAGGAAGAACTGCCTCGCGAGGGGAGGAGTTCTTGTGCTGGTCTTATCCCTTTGGAGGGATTGATTCTAGATCAGGATCGGATGCCTCTATGCTAGGGTGGCTGGCTCTATTTATAGAGCAAGGCCCTGGTCCTCTTCCCAAATATTAAGTGGGAAGGGCGCCAACAATTGGCCATTTTGAAGGGGAACATCTAGTACACTTATCCTGACTAAAGTTGGTCCTCGCCTGCCAAAGACTCTGACGATGACGCATTCCTGGGCTCCACGAGGACCGCCATCCTGCTGTTCTGCTGGTGTTGGTCTTGTTCCACCGAAATGGTTGCCTTTGCTCGATACCCTTGCCTGCGCTAGCCCCCTTTGCACCAAAGTGGAAACAAGGACTGTGCGCAGGCCAGCATTCGCCTGGCGCCCACCTGGCTTCGGTCGTCATGGCTTGTGTCATGGGCACCTCGTGAGGTACCCCGCCTTGATCTCTCCGCCTTGTCGCGAGCCAGCCTGACGAGGCTGCACCTGAAGAAGCTCCCTGGTGTCCGCCCCACGAGGCTTGGCCCCTCGCGAGGGTCTTGAGCTTGTGTTGACGAAGATGGGCCGTACTGGGCCGCTCCTTGAGCCACGCCGCAGGCCGCAGGCAGGCAAGTCTGGGTACCCCCATTCCCAGAACGCCGACAGTAGCCCCCGGGCCCAAGGCGTGCCCGGATTTAGCTTAGCAGAGAAGCGAAGGGGAAAGTGCGAAGCGCCATGGGCCTCAATAGCTTGAGGCCTTGGGCGCCGCGTAGTGATTGATTGGACGTGGGCGTCCCCGCTTCCCCACGCCCCTCGGCAACTCCACGACTGGACAAGTCACTGCATGCAGACCGTGTCATGATTACCTATGATCGTGGAGGCCGACGGTTGGCCTTCTCCGGCTATATGTACGGAACGGCGCGATCCCTTCCAATCCATCCCTTCCTGCTACTCTCCTTCTTCTCCTTCCTCACCCTTGCTCCACCTTCCACCAATGGCCCCGCCGAACAGGTTCTCGGCCGTGGAGAAGGGAAAATCTCATCAGGAAGGGCCCGGCTCTCCCCCGACCAAGCGTGGACGGGTCCGCACCCGCAAACATCTTACGGCCTCCGCAGTGGCTTCCCGCGGTCGTGGAGGCAGTCCTCTGCGCGGCTGTGGGCGCCCAGCTGCCAATGGGAGGTACGCTGCAGCTACGTGACCCCCTAGGCCGCGTTCCCGCTCGGCGGAGGTGATGCCTGAGTTTGTCGTGTGGTCAGCGGACCCGACCAGCACCTGGCTCCAGCTCCCCCGCTTCTTCGTAGGTGAACTCCCGACTGGTGCTCCGGGCGGCCTTTGGCTTCAGGCAGATGGTTGCTGCAGTAAGGCCTCCTGGGCCACGCTGGACGTCTCCGCCACCGGGGGCCGGCCCTGGCCCGCGGCTGGCAAACATTTACCCATGCGCGCGGCCTGAGCCGACGGTGCACCCTGCACTTCAAGTTCGAAGGCGATGCCACCCTCTACGTGAGGGTGTTCGGGGAAGACGACCGCCGCGCTGGGTGCTGCCCCGAAGACAATGACTGCGGCCGTGCGCCCAGCCCCGATGCTGATCAGGATGAAGGTGGTGGCAGGCGCGTGGGCAGCGGTGTCGAGGCCCGCCAAGCTTTGGTGACTATCCTTCACACGGCAGCTCCTCCAGCGGTGGTCGCGACCAGCCCCCGCGCCGTCGCACCCGCCTGGGAGAAGGCATTGAGTTGGTCTGCCACCGCGCCCCGGTGAAGCAGGAGATGGAATCCAGCTGAGCTCCGGAGGCAGTACGAGCCTTTGCCGTGAGCCGGTGCCGGGCAAGTCGTGCTCCTTTTGCTTTTGTTCCTTCCCTGCGCAAAAAGAAGGTAGTCTGGGGCCCTGCGGGGGCGTGTTGAACTGTTGTTGTTTAATTATCGCGCTGTTCCTGCTGTTTCTGCGTTATGGTTTTGTTCCGCGTGCTTATGTGCGGAAATTAGTTAGCTTGGGGGAGCCCGAGTGGTCTTCGCCTCCTGAGGCCAGGGCCTCACCGTGCGTCTTATGTCCTGCAAGGGTTAGTCGGTAGGGGTAGTTTCCAGCCTTGGCAGCAGGGACTACCAACACAGGTCCTGTGATCGCGTCGCGATGCCCGTGGGGCACGGACTGGGAGGGGTGCTCCCACAGCGGATTCGGATAGGGAAGTTTCAAACCATCGGGGTAGAAAACACTCGCGAGGGTGCCCGAGTTCCTCCCTCGCGAGATTTGTGCGAGAGAAAATGAAGCAAACGAGTGAAAACGACAAAGCGTCGCGAGCTAGAGACGGTAACAGCTTCAATAAAACTTCAAATAGGAACAACGAAACCAACTGCAGAAAGCAAATGAAAATGCCGCGTCCGGTACCTAATCTAGTCTTCGACGTCTTCACGCCAGCGCGGAGCTAAGTGCTACCACTGGGCGTGGGCGGTGGCCCCCGAGGCCCAAGGGCGGCACTCCGGAGACTCCGGGGCGTGTACAACCCCACTCATTATTACGTGAGAGTGTCACGGGCGGCGAGCTTCATAGGCATTTGCCTTCTTCATAGGCACCGGGGCTTTTCCAAAATGCGGCAGCTTCACAGGCATTTGTGTTCTTCAGAGGCACCGGGCCTTTTCCAAAACGCAGCAACTTCAAAGGCATTCGCCTTCTTCACAGGCACCGGGCCTTTTCCAAAATGCAGCAACTTCACAGGCCTTCTCCTTCTTCACAGGCACTGGGCCTTACTACGGGGTAAAATCTTCGGAGATGTTGAATGTTCCACGCGTTTTGGACGGGCACCCCCTCCTGAGTCTCCAAGCGCGCGGAGCTGGGCCTAGAAACATGAACAACCTTGAATGGGCCCTCCCACATAGGAGAGAGCTTATGCAACCCCTCCCTGGAGAGAACCCGTCTGAGCACGAGGTCCGCTACCTCAAGAGTCCTGGGGCGGATGTTGCGGCAGTGGTATCGCCGCAGCGCCTGTTGGTACCTTGCTGCTCGTAGTGCGGCCTCTCGACGGCGCTCCTCCCCCAACACGAGATCCATCCCCCGCATGGCGTCCTGCTGTGCCTCGTCGAACGCCAGGACCCGTGTGGAACGATGCCTGACCTCGTGAGGGAGAACGACCTCAGCTCCATAGACCAGAAAGAACGGGGTCTCGCCTGTCGGCTTGGTCACGCTCGTGCGGATAGACCACAACACGGATTGGAGCTCGTCGTATCGGCACCTGCCGGAGGCCTCCAGCTTCTTCTTGAAGGCCCTCAGGACCTCCGTGTTGGCTCGTTCGGCCTGGCCGTTGCTCTGGGGGTGTGCCACCGAGGCGTAGCATATCCGCATTCCAAGGTTAGCACAATATGTTTTGAAGAGATTGCTGGTGAACTGTGAACCATTGTCGGTGATAATGCGGTTAGGCCCCCCAAATCGGCTCACGAGGCCCTTGATGAACTTGACTGCTGAGCCTGGGGGTATGGTGCGGACAGCTTCCACCTCAGCCCACTTGGTGAACTTGTCCACGGCGACGTAGAGGTAGCGGTAGCCCCCTGGCGCCCGAGGGAATGGGCCCAGAATGTCCAGCCCCAAACTGCGAACGGCCATGAGAGGGGTATGGTCTGCAGTCCCCCCGCCGGCTGGTGGATCTGCTTGGCGTGGAACTGGCAGGCCTCACAAGCCTTCACCAGCTCGATGGTGTCGTTAAGTGCTGTGGGCCAGTAGAATCCGCTGCGGAATGCCTTGCCAACGAGGGTTCGCGAGGATGAGTGGTGCCCACAGTCTCCACCATGTATGTCTGCCAGCAGCTCCTTCCCTTGCTCTCAGGGAATGCAACACAGAGACACGTCATTCCGTCGCCTCCGGTAGAGCTCCCCATCCTTGATGTTGTAGGCCGTGGCCTGCCTTGCCACGTGCTCCGCGTCCTCCTCCTTCTCCGCAGAGTCCCTTGTGCCATGTAGTCCTTGAATTCTGCCATCCAGCATCCTTCCTGAGGCTCCAACGCCAGGAGCAGGCGTGCCCATGAGGCCGGGCCGCAGGCCGGGACTCCCGAGGCACGTGGCTGAGGGAGTTCCTCCCTAGGTTGCGCTGTGCTTGATAACGATGGTGTCGCCGAGGGTTTGAAGAGTCGGTCCTCGAAGACGCCAGGCTCCTAAGGCAGCCGCCTGGATGACCTCTTGGCGATGTCGTCAGCCTCTTGATTGGTACCGTGAGGCACATGCTGCAACTCAACCCCCCAAAACTGTTTCTCCATCTTGCGGACCTCCGTGAGGTACGCTTCCATGTGCTCATCCTTCGGCTTGTACACCTTCTTGGAGAAGTTGACGAGTAGTTGCGAGTCGCCCTTGACGGTGATTCGTTTTACTCCCAAGGCGATGGCTGCCCTCAAGCCCGCTATCAGGCCCTCGTACTCCGCTACGTTGTTGGAAACCTTCTCCCCATGCTGGAAGCAGAGCTGCATGGCGTAGTAAAGCTTGTCCTAAGTCGGGGATATGAGCCCTGCGCCAGCCCCCACGCCTTGTCGCGCGAATGCTCCATCAAAGTACTTTACCCAACCATCCGGCGCTTCACTCCCCGGGGAGAGCGACCGGTCCTCGCCCATTTTGAGCCCTGGCGCATTTGTCCATTCCACCACGAAATCTGCGAGCGCAGCCCCCTTAATGACCCTGGTAATGCTGAATTCTAACTAGAATGCCTGCAGTTCGATGTTCCACTCAGCGACCCTCCCAGCTGAACTGGGTCTCCTGAGTACACTTTCCAGGGGGTAGGCTGACATGACCTTGATGGGATGGCCTTGAAAGTAGTGCCGTAGCTTGCGCGAGGCTACCAACAGTGCGAGGAGGAGTTTTTGAGGCATTGGGTACCCCGCCCTTGCGTCCCGTAGCAACGTACTGACAAAGTACACCGGGTGCTCTACGAGATTGAGGGTGCTGGCACGGCCCGCGTCTTCTGGAGGTTGGGGCGCCTCCTGAGGCGGGTGGCCCTTAGTTCTTGGTCGCCTAAAGGGCCCTCCTCTACTCCAGGTGCGCTCCCTTGGCGGGGCTGATCCTTCTCTGCTGAGGTCATGGTCTTTGCGAGGCCTTCTTGGCCCTGTTCTGCCTCGGCCGGGAGTGCGTCGGCGGCTGAGGCCTGACGCTCCTTTCTGACTGCCACCAGGGCTGTGCTGGCGGAGTAAGGGGTGGCTGCAAGGTGAAGCACCAGGGGCTCTCGAGGGCGAGGGGCCACCATCACCGGGGGGCTGGTAAGGTACCTCTTGAGGTCTTGGAATGCTTTGTCGGCCTCTTAAATCCATTCGAAGGGGCCTTTCTTTTTCATCTGCTTGAAGAAAGGCAGCGCCCGCTCTCCCAGCTTGGAGATGAAACGTCCTAAAGCGGTTACACGCCCTGTGAGCTTCTGCATTTCCCTGAGTGTCTTTGGCGGGCTCATGTCCTCGATTGTCTTGAGCTTCTCTGGGTTGGCCTCAATGCCCCTTTGAGATATGAGGAAGCCTAGGAGCTTGCCCGAGGGGACTCCAAACACACACTTCTCTGGGTTGAGCCGTAGGTCCACTTCGCTGAGGCTCGCGAAGGTTTCTTCCAGGTCTTGTATCAGGGTCTTCGCCTCCCGAGACTTCACCACAATGTCATCAATGTAAGCTTCAGCGTTCCTCCCGAGCTGTCGCCCCAGAGCGATGTGCATCCATCGCTGGAAGGTCGCGCCTGCATTACGCAACCCAAACGGCATGCAGGTGTAGCAGTATACCCCACACGGGGTCAGGAAGGCCGTTTTCTCCATGTCATCCACCGCCATTTTGATCTGATGATAGTCGGAGAAGGCATCCAGGAAGCATAGTAGGTCACACTCGGCGGTGGAGTCAACGATCAGGTCGATGCGAGGGAGCGGGAATGGATCCTGCGGGTATGCTTTGTTGAGGTTGGTGAAGTCGACACACATGCGTTCCTTTCCTCCCTTCTTTGGCACGATGACAGGGTTGGCCAGAAAATCTGGGTAGCGGACCTCGCGAATGACCCCTGCAACTTCTAACTTGCGGGTCTCTTGGACGATGAAGGCCTGCTTTTAAGTGGACTGTCGCCTTCCCTTCTTCTTCACAGGGCGCACATTGGGGCACACGTTGAGGTGATGCTCAATTACATCCCTCAGGACTCCCGCTAGGTTATTAGGCTCCCATGCAAACACCTTCCTATTCGCGTGCAGGAAACTGACTAGAGCTTTCTCCTGCTCAGGTTCGAGGTTGGTGCCTATCGTGAAGGTAGCACCGGTGGGATCATCCTCATCGACCGGTACCTGCTTGGTCTCCGCCTTGTCTTGGCTGAATAGCTGCTTCTTCTTGGCTGGCGCAGCCCTCTTGGGCTCGATGGCGTCCAAGCCAGCGGGCTGCGCCACCTCCACGGTCTTGAAGGCAAGCTGGACCGCTTGCAATGCATCCCCGGTGTCTCCGGACAAGGTAAGGACGCCGTTGCTCCCGGGCATCTTCATGAGGTTGTATGCTGGGTGAGTTGCGGCCATGAACCGGGCCAGGGCTGGGTAGCCGAGGATGGTGTTGTACAGGAGGCCGATGGGGGCGATGTCGAAGTCAATCAGCTCTGTGCAGAAGTTGTCATAGGTGTCAAAGGTCACCGGGAGGCGGATCTGTCCCAAGGAGCCGGTGGAACCGCCTCCGACGCCTAAGAAGGGCCTGCTGGGCTGAAGCCGCTCTGGCGGCACATGGAGGAGGCTGAAGGCTTCCACCGAGAGCATGCTGAGACCAGAACCGTCATCGATGAGGGTCCTGGTGACGGCCACCTTGCAAATGGTGGGGGTGCATAGCATTGGGAGGGCGCCCGAGCGAGCTGAGTTGGAGGGGTGATCATCCGAGCTGAAGGTCAGATCGGCCTTGGGCGTCGCCCAACCCGGAGGAGCCCCATGCCGCGCGCATGTGGCGCCGATCTGCCGGACGAATGGCTTCATATGGCATCTCGAGGGTGGCGCCTGCGAGCCATCAAGGAGAGCTGCGACGACCGGGGGGTGCCAGTGCAGCATAATGGGCGAGGAAGAGGCCGCGCAGCTCCTCCCAAGAGGCCACAGAAGCCGTTGGCAGGTGGAGCAGCCACATGCGCGGAACGCCGGTGAGGGCCATGGGAAACCAGTTGGCCATGACCCTGTCATCGCCCCCGGCCTTGAGGACGGCCTCCTCGTACGCCAGCAGGAAAGCCAGCGGATCCGCCATGTCGTTGTAGCGCGGCGGCATCTCTGGCTTGAACTTGTGCGGCCACTGGACCTGCCACAAGGCGGGAGCCAGGGCTCGGAGCCCCCTGGCCCCAGTGCTAGCATCGGCAGCCGGAGCAGGCGGCACGTTGCCCATCATGAGGGCGAAGCGCGGTGCTGATAGAGAGCGGGTCGACGGAAGGGAAAGCTCTGGCGCACCCCCACCTAGCGCACCAAATGTCGAATTTTGGGTACCGGCAGACCCTTAAGGTTCGCACTCTAGTGTGCGCGCGGAGATCACTCCCCCTACCAGCTCATGTCTCGCAAAGGATCTAGGCAACACAAAGAACAACACAAGGGACGCAAGGTTTATACAAGTTCGGGCCACCATTGTGGTGTAATACCGTACTCTAGTTTGTGGTGTGGTGGATTGCCTCAGGGGCTGATGATGAACAATACAAAGGAAGAACTGCCTCGCAAGGGGAGGAGTTCTTGTGCTGGTGTTATCCCTTTGGAGGGATTGATTCTAGATGAGGATCCGATGCCTCTATGCTAGGGTGGTTGGCTCTATTTATGGAGTGAGGCCCTGGTTCTCTTCCCAAATATTGAGCGGGAAGGGCACCAACAATAGGCCATTTTGAAGGGGAGCATCTAGTACACTTATCCTAACTAAAGTTGGTCCTCGCCTGCCAAACACTCTGACAATGATGCCTTCTTGGGCTCCATGATGACCTCCATCCTGCCGTTCTGCTGGTCTTGGTCTTGTTGCACCGAAATGGTTGCCTTTTCTCGATACCCTTGACTGCGGTTGCCCCCTTTGCACCAAAGAGGAAACAAGGACTCTACGCAGGCTAGCACTCGCCTGGTGCCCGGCTGGCTTCGGTCGTCATGGCTTGCATCATGGGCACCTCGTGAGGTACCCCGCCTTGATCTCTCCGCCTCCTTGTGAGCCAGCCTAACGAGGCTGCACCTGAAGAAGCTCCCTGTCGTCCGCCCCACAAGGCTTGGCACCTCGCGATGGTCTTGAGCTTGTGTTGATGAAGATGGGCAGGCAAGTCTGGGTACCCCCGTTCCCAGAATGCTGACAAGTATTACAAGAGTTGATCTACCACGAGAAAGTAGAGGCTAAACCCTAGAAGCTAGCCTATGATAATGATTGTTCTTGTCCTACGGACTAAACCCTCCGGTTTATATAGACATCGGAGGGGGCTAGGGTTACACAAAGTCGGTTACAAAGAAGGAGATCTATCATCCAAATCGCCAAGCTTGCCTTCCAGGCAAAGGAGAGTCCCATCCGGACACAGGACGAATTCTTCAATCTTGTATCTTCATAGTCCAACAGTCCGGCCAAAGTATATAGTCCGGCTGTCTAGATACCCCCTTATCCAGGACTCCCTCAGTAGCCCCTGAACCAGGCTTCAATGACGATGAGTCCGGTGCACAGATTGTCTTCGACATTGCAAGGCGGGTTCCATCTCCGAATACTCCAAGGTAAATTTTGAACACTCAAGTCGTGTCCGGCTCTGCAAGACAAATTTCACATACCACCGTAGAGAGAACAATAATCCACAAATCTAATCTGCTGACAACTCTTCGTAGCGTGACATCATGCCACAGCCCGGCCATTATTCGAACCATTTTTTACAACCAGCTACCGCACACATTGCGAGGTGGTTTCCTTGGCACATCTTGTCGAAGCAGAGATCGTGTCCCCCTTATCGCGGGATCCTCATCAATACGGGTATGGGTAACCCAACCGTGCCATCAATCATGGCGCTTGGAAAATGTGTAATTTTGACGGGCAAGTGGGGAGGCGCACATTTTTTCACCGCCTTTATAAAGGGATAAGGATATCCTGCTTTCACCCAAGCCTTCTTCCTCCTTTACTCATCCGTTCTCGCACTCTCGAGCCCCAGCGCCCAAGCTCTCACCTTCTCCATAGGACCATCCGCAGCATGTCCGGAGCGGGAGGCAAGTGGATGGCCTCCTCCGTCACAGAGGAGGACATTACCAAGCTTCGGGCGGCCGGATACCTGGCCAAAAACATCTCGCACAGGCTTCCTGCGGAGGGATAGATCAACCCCACCCCAAAGTCTCGAGAGAGAGTAGTATTCCTCCCTCATTTCGTCCGCGGACTAGTATTTCCACTCCACCCGTTCGTCCACGGGTTCATGTATTACTATGGGCTAGATTTTCATGATCTAGCCCAAAATTTCATCCTCAACATCTCGGTGTTCATCGTCGTGTGCGAGGCCTTCCTCCGCATCAAGCCCCACTTTGGCCTGTGGCTGCAGATCTTCTGCATGAAGTCGAAGATCTGAGCGGCCAGCAGGCGGAGTGCGGAGGCGCCATGGTGGACAAAATGCCCAACATTACATGGCTTGATGGCTCCTTCATGGAGACTATCAAAGGGTGGCAATAAGGGTGGTTCTACATCACCGACCCGCACGACGCCAATTTGGTGGCGGCCCCCAAATTCTGATCTAGAATCCCCATGCGGCTCACCTCTTGGGAAAAGAAGGGCCTAGCCTGGGGTGAACCTGCAGAGCTAACCGGACTACAGACCTGCATAAAAAGTATGAGGGACAAGAAGATCAAGCTGGTCCAGGTCATGCTCGTCCGCCGGATTCTCCCATGTCAAAGACGGGCATTTAATATGTGGGAGTTCGATCCGGCCGAACAACAAATGCTGCATGAGCTCTTCAACACAACGCACTAGGACGTCTGGAAGGTGTTGTTCAAGACCGGCGAAGTTCCTCCTCCCACTTCCGAGGACCGCGGGCTCAGCGCAAAGCGCCTCGCCAATCCGGTAAGTCCTCTGATTATCACAAGATGTTCATTTCCCAGCATATTCGTGGGAGGATTTTAAGTCACCATGCTGACAAAACAGGATTACGTGGAGACGGCAAAGCGGATCGAGTGTCCAGCTCCGCTACCTGAAGATCCAGCAACCGCACTCCTGACGGGGATGCTGGTTCTGGTGCCTTACAAGGTGCCGGAGAAAAAGGCCGAAAAGAAGGCCACAGGGACCAGGAAGGGCCTCCGGCGTGAGGTTGCACCGGACGACTCGCCAGAAGACGACGAGGCGCGCTCCTCCTAAGAAGGGGAGGAGAGGAAGAGGAAGGCTGACCCAACTGGGGGAGCGAAGGGTCCAAGAAAGCAGCCGCAGGGACCAGAAAAGGTCTCCAGCGCAGGGCCATGATAGACTCGTCGTCCGAGGACATCGATGCAGATTCCTCCCATGGAGACGGGGCGAAACATGAAGAAATTCCCACTCCCTGCACTTGGGAGGAGAAGAAAAGGAAAGCCGCCCCGCAGGGGGAGGCTAGGACACCGAAGAAGGGAAAGACATCCCTTTCGGACCACTCCACCACGGCCGCCTACAACGAGGAGGAGTGGCTGCCCAGGGGCAAGCCCCGGGCGAAGTCATAGGTATCCGCACTCTGTAATACTTTTCGTGCAACTTTAACTTCATAGTTTGTAATAACGCCAAGCACGTATATGAAGTCCGGCCGGGTCCAATCTCGGGGAATCCTCTTCGGATGGGTCTCTGAGTGAGTCGAAGATGAATTCACTCCCAACGGCCACCTCCCCACGACCTGCGGATGACACCGAGGTGTTGTCCCAAAGGATACCAGAGCAGGGGGCGATGGTTCTGGAGATGCCCCAAGGAAAAATCTCAGATGCCAGGCACATGGGGGGTAAGATCCCCATGAATTATGCTGACGGGAGCCACAACAAGTCTGGCTCCCAGCCGGTTACTACACCAGAGCCTCCAAAAGTTCCAGATTCCGGTAGGCAGCCCCTCGCGCAGGAGGGCGAGCCGGCCGTGCCGATGACCTCCGCCCAGCCGGAGGGATCGGATAATTTATTGGAAGTGCTTCAAGGCGCTTCCATTGATGAAGAGCATCGTACTCTTATGAGTACGGTGATTGAGAAGGTTCGGTCCGCCAAAAGCGGATTGACCGAAGCCTGCACCAGCCTCCTAACAGGCTTTGAGGTAAGTAATGAAAAAGTGTGAGAAAATATCACCCAATAGACATTAGCCCCTCATACTCTGTTTGGTGTTCGAAAAGAAAAGCCAAACGGAGGGTCAACTTTAAAAACCGCAGGAGTCTGACAGTACTTGTCTATGTTAATAAATAGGCGTTGCTGCTGGCCGCCACTGTGCGCACAGCTGAGGTCGCCGGACTCAGGCGGGACCTGGGGCAGGCTGAAGAAGAGCTCGACCTCAGGAAGAGACAGCTCGAGGAGAACAAATGTAAGTGATACCCCGTCTGTGTGTCATGTAGAGGAGAAAAATTGGTGATGCTAACAAAAAGCATCATGATTTTCAATAGGGGCCACGACCGAAGTGGCGGCCCTGAAGAAAGCGTTGTCTGAGGCCGAAGCCAAGGTGGCCACGGAGCGCACCGAGCGTGAAAAGCAAGAAGCTCGGGTGGGAGAGGTACAGCAAGAGCTCGAGGAGTTCGGCAAGAAGTTCGAGTCCTTGGAGCATGACTTCAAAACGCAAGCGTCCGAGCTTGCCAAAGCCCTCAAGAGCGCGAAAGATGACAAGGCCGAAGCCCAAAAGTCCCTCCAGCAAATCCAGGCGGCCAAGAAGATAGCGGCGGGTAAGGCATTCATTATGCAGAGCAAGCATGTGGAAGAGACATTTCTTTTACTTAACCGAATTCGGAGCTCTCTAGGGGCATTCGCAGATGTCGGTGTTCTCGGAATGGTGGTCCCCAGACTTGCCTGCCTGCGGCTTGTGGCATGGCTCAAGGGGCAGCCCAGCATGGCCCATCTTCATCAGCACGAGTTCAAGACCCTCGCGAGGGGCCAAGCCTCGCGGGGCAGACGACAGGAGGCTTCCTCAGGCACGGCCTCGTCAGGCTGGCTTGCGAGGAGGCGGAGAGATCAAGGCGGGGTACCTCGTGAGGTGCCCATGACACAAGCCATGACGACCAAGGGCGCCAGGCGGGCGCCAGCCCGCGCAGTGTCCTTCTTTCCTCTTTCGTGCAAAGGGAGCAAGCGCAGGCGAGAGCATCAAACAAAGGCATCCATTTCGGTGCAACAAGACCAAGACCAGTAGAACGGCAGGATGGAAGTCATCGTGGAGCCCAAGCCAGCGTCACCACCAGAGCCTTTGGCAGGCGAGGACCAACTTTAGTCAGGATAAGTGTACTAGATGTTCCCCTTCAAAATGGCCAATTGTTGGCACCCTTCCCGCTCAATATTTGGTAAGAGGCCCTGGGCCTTTGCCTATAAATAGGACTAGCCACCACAAGGTAGAGGCATCAAGCAATCAAGGGGATCCTCACCTAGAAACCAGTAGAGAGAGCGACTGAACTCCCCCTAGCAGTTCATCGCACCAGCCAAAAATAGACCCTCGCGAGGTTGTTCTTCCTTGTACTGTTCATCATTAGCCCAAGAGGCAGTCCACCACACCACACACTGGCGTAGGGTATTACACCACAATGGTGGCCTGAACGAGTATAAACTCTGTGTCTCTTGTGTTGTTCCTTTGATTGCTTAGTTCATAGCGAGGCGGTGAGGTGCAGGTAGGCAGAGGGGTAAATCTCCGCGGGCACCCCAGTGTTCGAATCTAGAGGGTCTGCCGGAACCCGAAATCCGACAGAAGGTCGGCCATGCAACATATCGGATGCTACGGAGTTCTACCGTGCCGAGGAAGGGAGCTCAACGGAGAAGTTGTTTTGGTCCCAGTATGCCGGAGCCGAACACCCGATGCCCTTGAGTGACCAACTGAAGCAATTAGTTGAACTCCACAAGGCGGCCGAACTGGCCAGGAAGGGCCTGATACTCCGGATGTTGCCTAGTGAGCCTCTGCCCGACAGCTACTTTGGCCTTATAAAGCGGATGGTGAATGCCTGTCCGTGGCTTGAGGTTATCAAGCAATCCGTCTGCATTGAAGGTGCCCGCCGGGCCTTTGCCTGCACGAAGATGCATTGGGCCAAACTGGATGCTGAGAAGCTGGTGAAGGATGGACCACCTGAGGGTAAGCAGCATCGCTACCCCGAAAAATATTATGATGGCGTTATGAAAGGCGCTCGCCTTGTGGCCAATGAATGTAGCAAAGACATAATCTTTGAATGAATGTACTCATGTCGTGTTTGTAATATGAAAACGATTTTGTTTGCGCTTATATGACACTTTCTTGATTTAAAATATTACCATCTGTGTGGCTGTTTATAAAATTCTGAAAGTAGGCCTGTCGTCGGCTTCTGCCCCCTTGTAACTAGTACTGGGGTGTTCGTGGAAAATTCAAACACTCTTTATCCAAATTTTGGTCCTTTAAGGAGGTTTTCAACGCAATGAACAAGGCAATCGGACTATGCGGCTTTATAACTCTCACTTATCGAACAACGCAAGGAAGTTTACCATTTTAAATCTCGGCGAAGCCCCTAATATTCGGAAAGCCGAATCGGGGCGCTATACACACCTAAATCGGACGAGGCCGATTCCTTGCCTGAAGCGGAAAAACTCTTTAAGGATTTTGAACCTCTCGAACATCGACCAGCTCTTGCCGCATCATGACTGTCAGTTTTCGGCTTTCTCTACTAAGGTGCTCGTCCGGAAGAACCGGGACACAATCGCAGTAGTTCTCCCTGCTCTACCTTAGCCGATATAATGGAACGTAAGGTACCAAAACAAGGGAGCCGGGCTAACCCAACTATTGACCTAAGACATGATTCGGAGCTAATGCATATAATGCTATAAGTTCGGGGTGTCGCACTGTCGAAAGATAAAGTCCCCGTGGATATCGGTCGTGTAGTTCAAGTTTTCGAACCTGACCTGATGGCCAGGGGCGTAGCTATCGATCTGCTCCAGATGGCCGCCGAACACGAAGATCTGTCCGAGGAGAAAAGTCCCACCCTGGACTACGTTGTTGAAGGTTGAAGGAGCCATCGAGCCTTACAGCAACGATACAGAGGAACTCTCAATGAAAGCACCAATGTCGGTGTCAAAACCGGCGGATCTCGGGTAGGGGGTCCCGAACTGTCCGTCTAAGGCTAATGGTGTAACGCCCCGGATCCGATGCGCCAGGTGTCTGCCAGTTATTCGCCGTTATTGCCATGTCATTTGCTTGTGTGTTGCACTTCATCATGTCATCATGTGCATTGCATTGCATACATGTTCGTCTCATGCATCTGAGCATTTTCCCCGTTGTCCGTTTCTCAATCCCGCGCTTCGATCCGGAGGGCCACGACCGGATCCCGTCGCTGGCGCCTTCCTCCATCCGTCCGCCTCGGCTTCCGTGCCTCGCCGGAGGTCCGGGACCTCGCCCCGCCGCTGGTGCCTTGCTCTGCCGCCGCCGCCCTGGTCGGGGTCGAGCGGAGGAGCCGCTCGACCCGGCCGCTTGCACCGCGCCCACGTGGGCCCCGGCCCAGCAGCGCTAGGCCACCGGCCCAGTGCCCCGGCCTGCCAAGCCCTCCCCGCCAACTGGGCTCAGCCCGCTAGGTGAGCATCCCCCCTATCCTCCGCCCCGTGCGTCATATAGTTATCCCGCACTCATATGTTTTTTTTCCTGAAATCGGCTAAGTCCCCGATTGTCTGTGTAATTTTTCTGCCATGTTTGACCTGTTGTAGCTCCGCGTCCGTAGCTCCGTTTCATGCGTGTAATATGTCAAATTGTTCGTCTCAACGAGTACATCATTTCATTCCATTGCATCATATTCATTTGAGGTCATCTTGATTCCTGAATCATCGTTGCAAGAGTGCTTCATGATGTTATCTGCTGTCTGTTATCAGAACGAGCTCTTTTGTCATTTTTGCCATGGTTGATGTGTGCATCCTATGAGCTTGATGTCTACATGTGTTTTGATCTATGCCATGTCTACTTTACAGGGGTGCTTACCATGTATTTTTGTGATCAATATGGTGACTAGCACAAGCATGCAAACTGGGCATCGTGATGTTGCTGATTTTAGTCCCTGTTCTGCTGTTATTTTGATGCCATGTAAACTTGATGCTACAGAGAGATCCATGCATATTTTGAGATACTTCAGTAAGGGTGTTTTGAACATATGGTTATTGTCTATCCATTAATGGCCTTGTTGGGAATTATGGAGTAGCCTAGCATTTTATTTGAGTGCTCTATTTTTGCTTCAAAATGTTTCCTGGCAGATTGTTTACATGTTATTCAATTTAGCCAAGGTTGTTGTAGTTGATCCTTGCATGCTATGGACTTGTTCTTGCCTTGATTTGTTCCATAAACATGTCTTCTTGATGATGCTATGCTTATCTTGTCATGCAATGACTTATGGGGAGTGAATCGAGCTTGTTAAGTAGTGTACACGCTGTTGCTGTTTTGCTAGGCTGAATCTGTTATTTCGTGATGCTATATAAACATGTTGCTACTAATCATTATATGCATAATCTGGAGATGTTCTATAAACATGTTTTGATCTACATGTCCTCCTCTATCCATCCATGCCCCTGATTGAATTTATAGGTTGTTGTAGCTTGTTGTAATCTTTCTCTAAAGTTGCTTCATAATGTTGTTGTCAACCTGTTAACATTAAGTTTAGTTGTTTCCATGTGTTTTCCTAGTGATCCATGCACCCTATGAACTTTCTATTGCCATTCTTAGCTTCACAAACATGTCTTCTTACTGTTGGTTGCCTTGCCATGCCATGTATTGCTCTGTAGTGAGTGGTACAAGCTCATTTACATGCCTTCATAATTCTGTTTCTGCCATGTTTGAATCTGTATTATAACTTGCCATGTTTACATGGGTGCCATCATATTTTCTGATCCTTTTTGGCTTATGGTCAGTAAAGGACATTTGATCTATGCATTTAGTAGATTCATGTCGTGCCTCTGTTTGCCATGATAAGTTCCTGTAACATGTTGTTTGATAGCTCTGAACATTGCATCGTGATGTTATTTTCTGCAAAGTCTGAATTGTTATTACTTGCAATCTTACCATGTGTGTTTGAGCATGTTCTAGTGATTTCTGGAGATAGCTCAGTGTTCATGTTTTGTTATGCTTTACCTGTAAATCATGCCCATGTCTTTTGTTTTTATTTTGGGGTGCTGTAGCATGTTCTTTTGATGCTTGCAATATGCCTAGTTGCTGTTTTGGACAGATTGTTGCTATAACTTGTTTCATGTGTGTGTGTTGAACCGTTGCTCCGTTTTGAGTGTGCTCTATATGAAACTTGCTTAGAATTGCATGTAGCTTCATATTATCATGTTGCATCCTTGTTTTGAGGTGTTTGCTTGATGTTTGAGTGCATTTTGCATCAATGCCATGTTTATCTTGCTTTGCTCATATCTTCTAGGCCGTAACTCCGAACTAAATGAACTTTATATGTAACTTGACTAGAATCTCGTGTAGATCATCTTGGTGCATGAAAGTGCGTTATGTCGACTAGAGGGGGGGTGAATAGGAGATTTTTATGAATTCTTCACTGAGGAATTTGCCGGTGAGGAAATTCCTTAGCGAAGAACTATTAGCAGCGGAATAAGTACTTAGAAGTAAGCATCACAGAATACAAGCATGGTCATCATGATGAAATGAAGACAAGCACAGAGTACAGAAAGCGTAATGATAGGATAACACAAGATGAAGACAAACAGACTAAAGAAATTGAACTGAGGAAATTGAGAAAGTCTTCAAACACAGATATGAACAAACACTCAACACAGTAATGAGGAAATGAAAGGGTTGAGGAAATAGAACCAGTTAGGTTGGTGAAGACAATGATTTGGTAGACCAGTTCCAACTACCGTCTCAGTTGTACGTCTGGTTGGAGCGGCTGAGTATTTAAACTCGAGGACACACAGTCCCGGACACCCAGTCACTGAGCACGCAGCTCAGGACACCCAGTCCTCACCGTATTCTCCTTGAACTAAGGTCACACAGACCTCGTCCAATCACTCGTGGTAAGTCTTCAGGCGACTTCCAAACCTTCACAGACTTGGTCACTCAGCGATCCACAATTCCTCTTGGATGCTCTAGACCTTGACGCCTAACCGTCTGGAAGAAGCACAGTCTTCAAAGGCAACAAGCGTCGGGTCCATGCAGGATCAATTTCTTCAGTGATGCTCAATCACTTTGGGTTTGTAGGGGTTTGGTTTTGGGTTTTCCTCACTCGATGATTTTCGCTCAAAGTCCTCGGAGGATGAGTTGCTCTCAAATGACAATTGTCAAGTTCTCTCGGAGCAGCCAACCAGCTAGTGGTTGTAGGGGGCGGCTATTTATAGCCTAGGGAGCAGCCCGACATGATAAGACATAAATGCCCCTCAATAATATGACCGTTAGGTGGATAAGATATTTTGGGACAGCTGGCGCGCAGCACAGCAACGGTCGGAAATTTGACTCTTAAATTCCTCAGGGCTATCATGTTCCTCACTATGTAGGTAATTTGCACTGGCGAATTCCTAACTCCTCAGTCAGAACAAATTCATCAGCGACCAGAAGAACTTCGTCTCTGTCACTGAAGAAAGTGACTGAACTGTCTGAGATTTCCAAAGGCTTCACTCGAAGGGATTGGTAGGTGTAGGATTTTGAGTTGAGCATCACATGGAAATTTTTCCTTAGTATTTCCTCGACCCCCTTTAACAGTGCGGTGTTTCCTATGACTCAAGAAAGAGAAAATGAAAGTACGAAAACAAAAGTCTTCATGCTTCATGTTCCACAAATGAATACCAAGTCTTCAAGGTCACACCAATTTCTTCACTTTCAAAGTCTTCAGAAAGTCTTCAGAATATCAAAGTCTTCAGTTGAAGAACTTCATTTTTAGGGGTCGACTTTCTCTGTAAATATCAAACTCCTCATAGACTTATAGACCTGTGTACACTCACAAACGCATTAGTCCCTGAACCTATAAGTCTTCAATACACCAAAATCACTAAGGGGCACTAGATGCACTTACAATCTCCCCATTTTTGGTGATTGATGACAACATAGGTTAAGTTTTCAACGGGGATAAACATATGAAGTGTATACACTGATATTGAGGAATTTGATTACAAGATATAGAAGAACTCCCCCTAAAGATGTGCATAGTGAGGAATTTGCTTTTGAGGCAATGCACATTTGAAGAGTTGAATCATGGAGATCTCCCCCTATATCTTGTAATTCATACACGCATTTGATATAATATGAAGAATTTGAAATGCATGATGAAAAATGGTGCCTGATGAGATTCAACATGTGTGCAATGTCATTAACGAGGAATAAGCATGCAAAGCATAATGCACCAAAAGTATCAGCGCACCATCGGGTTTAAGATTACAACTCGATCCAAATAAAAGTTTCAGAAGAACGAGAGTTGTAACTTAAAAAGATGCCCTTAATATAGACCCGCTTGAAGACTAACTCAGATTTCTCCCCCTTTGTCATCAGATGACCAACAAGATTGAAACTGAGGACTAACGCCCCTGAAGAATTTCAAGTCGATGGAGGAGCGCCAGCGTTGTCGGGGTTGTTTGTTGTAGCAGGGCCTGCCACAGTGTCGTCCAAATCTTCATACTCATTAGTGTCACGCAATGAAGAATAAGAGCTGGCCACCAGTGGAGGAATTTTGACCCTCTTGAATTTCTTCGGAGGAGGTGCAGACCAGTCAAATTCTTCCTTGAGACCCATAGTCTTCAGTTCTTCAGCGCTATAGACATGAGTGAGGACAGCCCAGGTGCGGTTGAAGGTTTCATGAAGGTAGTATTGGTTCTTCTTCACTGCATTGTGTGTTGAGGTCATATTGTGAAGAAGTGCACCAAACTGACGCTTTACCCATTTGTGATTGCGATCAAACTCACGGTCAGTCATCACCCTGGGAGCTGTGGCTTGAGGATTTTGCTTGGGTGAGGTATTTGCGGCAGAGTCATGTGTGGCAGTATCGTCATTGGTAGAGTAAGATGCAGCCTTGCGAAATTGACCATCCAATGGACGAATGCCTTCATCGATCACAGCAGCGGCCTTGCCTTTATCATCAGCTGATGAAACTGTCTGTTTGAGGACTTCAATGGGAGGCAAGTAGCTATCGTAGTTCAGAGTGTCAGCTTTGTAATTCAGTGAAGATCTTGCCCTGATGAATCTCATAATCCAAGGAGCATACGGCTTCAGCTCGAATGGTGACATAGCAATATTGGCCAGAGTCCTCATGAAGAAATCATGGAAGTTGACGGGAACGCCATGAATGATGTTGAAAAGCATATTCTTCATGATGCCAATGACTTCTTCATCATGTGATTCATGGCCTTTGATAGGACTCATTGTCTTCGTCAGAATTCGATAGACAGTCCGAGGCACATAGAGTAATTCCTTGACGAGGAATTTGGTTCGTGGGGCTTGCCTTGGCTTCAAAGGCTTCATCAGCACTTGCATATAGTGATTTGAAAGTTCTGGTTCGTTGTAGACACAACGAGCACCATCAAGTGGAGGACTGAGTGGTAGAGCACGAAGCAATTCAGTTACTGGTGCCTTGTATTGAGTATTTTCAGACATCTAATCTACTACCCATGAGTTCACGTCTTCAGCGTCTTCGGTGATGTGCAGAGTTGCATAGAATTGAAGAATGAGTTCTTCATTCCAGTCACAGATATCAGTGCAGAAATTCAGAAGTCCTGCGTCGTGAAGAACACTGAGGACTGGCTCAAAGCCGGGCAGAGACTCCATGTCCACATGAGGAATATGTGCATGATCGAAGACTTTGTCTTTGTTGAAGAGCACTGAGGAATAGAAATTGGCTTGGCTGGCAGTCCAGAAATGCTTCTTCCTTATGCGAGCAGAATACGTGCTCGGCAAAGAAATCTTCAGCCTTGAACTTCTGTTTGCTTGAGAATGGATTCTTTGGCTTTGGCAGAGGGGTGTCAGTGAGTTGCATCACCACCTCAGGAATCGCGAGCTCAGGTTCTACAGGCTGAGGAATTTCTTGTTCCTCAACTGGTACAGTCTGAGGATCAGCAGCAGCAGGTTCTTCAGCACTAGTGGCTGGAATTTCTTCATGGACAAATGAAGTGGGATGAGTTTCTTCAGAGCCATTTGAACTGTTGGTGCAGGGGGCTGAGGAATCTGTTGGATTTGGGTGAAGAGTGGAGAATTTGGATGCTGACTTTCCCAAAAGTCATCGTTCATCACTGGCGTTGTGCTTCCAATATCCACATCTTCTTCAAGTTCCTCAACACCGGCCTCTTCAGCTGTGAACTGAGGCATAGGCGAGGAAATGATTGGGGTTGAAGGGATTGCTTCCTATTCAATTTCTTCATCAATCTGCTCTGACGAAGCAGCAGAATGATTTTCTTCATTAGATCCGCTTGGGGTCTCAGTCTTCTCCAAAGGAACAAGGTACTTTGATGGCATGGAGGAAATCGGAACAACATCAATTGGATTTTCGAGTGAGGTGATCATTGGCTTCATTTTCTTCGCAGCCGAAGAGTTTGAAGCAGCTGATGCCTTCCTTTTCTTCACTGCAGCTCGCTCTGCAGCCTTGGTCTTCTTCACATCAGAAGCAGATGGAAGAATTGGAGTTGCTGTGGGCGCAGGAGGAGCTGAGGAATCTGGTTCATTTTCTTCGGGCGCAACTGATGCAGTTGCTCCGATCTCTTCGGTTTCTTTAGGCGCACCACTAGTGGATGCCCTGGCAATTTCTTCAGCGGCTGGAATTTCTTCACCAGCCCTGGAACGAGCATGTTCTTTAGCAGGCTGAAAGTCATCAGCAGTGCTGGCATGTTCTTCAACAGACTGAGTAGAGTCTGCAGCCTGAAGATTTTCTTGTTGCGATGGGGCTGCAACATTTGTGAATTTCTTCGTCAGATTGACGAATCTTACTTTAGCTCCTTGCCAATCAGCATAGTAGGCATCAAAGTCTTTAGTGAGGGCTTGAATTTCAGACTGAGCCTGGAGAAGTTCCTCAGGTGTCATTCTGACAACGTTTTCTTCACGAGCTTCTCCTTTCTGTATTGAGCTTTCCTGATCTCTCTTGCCTTTTCAAACTTCCATTTCTCTTCAGTGATGAAATGTGACTTTCACCAGGGGTCAGATGAATATCAGGCATGGGGGTGTTTGGATCCTTGTGCCAGAGATCAATCTAATCGAGGATTTTCCTCGGATCCAACAGCAGTGGCACAGATGTGCCTTTGGCTCTAGCGGCCTTCACTTGTCTGTCTCTGATTATTTCTGCAAGTTCATCATCAGAAGCTTCATCATCAGAAGGCACATGGAATGCGACCTGTTTCTTCTCGGGACTTGGCCGATGACCTCGTCCAGCTGTGGCCTTAGTCTTCAGCAGAGTCGGTCCAGATGATGACTTTGGTGCAGCTGAGGAACTTGCTGAAACACCAGAGGCAATCGAGAAACCAGCAGTCCTTTGATATGTAGCCAGATGCACAAGAGCTGAGGACTTTGAAGGAGCTGTTGAGGACTTTGGTGGAGCTGTAGCAGTGTGAGGAATTTGCCGTGAGGGCACTGTTGGTGAAGCACTTGGCTTACGAGCAGGCTTCTTTGGCATGGATTTCCTCGGTTTGACCGAGGCCTCAGTAGCAGTAGCAGTGGCAGAATCCTCATTGAATTTCTTCACTGCCTCCTTGGCTTGTCTTGCCAATTTAGCCTGGCGCTTAGCCCATTCTTCAGGAAAGTCCTCACCACGTTTGATGCTTGTAGGGTCAGCTACTTGGCCAGGTGCCAATGGATCTCTTGGGCATGGAGGATTGAGGGCGAATTTCCTCATGTACTTTGGAGTCACATATCTGTATTCCCTCCATTCCCTTGCCCATCTCCGTTCAATCCTCTGAATGCACACCTTGCGCTGATTTTTGTTTTCTTTGCCAAATTTTGCTACATCAGGTGTGCAATAGTCAGCATAAATTTCCTCAGGGATTTCAAACGCAGTCATAACCTCAGGTTTCTTTCCTCCTTTCTACGGCTTCTTACCATCTGCCATATTCTTCAGTTGGGGAATTTGAACAATCGAGTTCTCTGAAGAAGTATGCAGTTTTTCTTTGAGGAACACTGCAAATGAGTTAAGTTGATGAGAACCTAGTGATTCAGCAGCAGACATGAGTACCTGTGAACAGAGTACAGGTGCGAGGAATTTGGAGAGGTCATATGCGTTCTGAGAAGGTTTTTCGAAAAGAACAAGTTTTGAGGAATTTGACCAGATGAACCTTGAGGAATTTCACTAAGCGTTCTTGTCTTAGGTTCCAGAGTTGTACAGATCGAAGATCCACACAATTAGGGAATCTTGAAGAAAATGATTGCTTAGAGAAACAGTTCAAGATCATTATGATGTGAGGTGTTCATATGTGTGAAGATTTGAAGAATAAACACCTTTGAAGATTTTCAGGAAAGTTTGAGAATCAAAGTGAGTAATAAAAGTAACTTTTAATTACCCGAAGTGAAGAACACGACGTACTGAGAAGAACAAATGTGAAGTTCGTCAGGTTAGATCTCCCATGCCATAACTTGGCAGAGGAAGACAGCTACGGCGGCGGCGGAGTGAAGATTTCCGCGGTCGGCGTGAGTACGACGGCGACGAGGTCGAGGCAGCGAAGCTCTTCCTCACCGGCGACTAGGTCGAAGATTAACTCCTCGCTTCGGAAATTATCCGGGGATGCGAAGACCACTTCCAGTGTAACTGAGCCTGTACAACTGGCCTCGACACCTGGTATGACGCCTTTGAAGGTTGTCTTTGTAGGTTTAATCCTTGAAGGGTCTATGCCCATCTAGTGCACTGTATCCTGATAAAGCAGGTTCAGGCTACTGCCGCCATCCATCAGGACTCTCGTGAGGTGAAATCCATCGATGATTGGGTCTAAAACCAATGCGGCAAATCCGCCATGGCGGATACTGGTTGGATGGTCTCTTCGATCGAAAGTGATCGGGCAAGAGGACCATGGGTTGAATTTTGGGGCGACTGGCTCCATCGCGTATACGTCCCTTAGTGCATGCTTCCGCTCCCTCTTGGGAATATGCGTTGCGTATATCATGTTTACCGTCCGAACTTGAGAGGGGAATCCCTTTTGTCCTCTGTTGTTCGGCGGCCGGGTTTCTTCCTCGTCATCGCTGTGTAGCCCCTTTTCATTGTTTTCGGCGATTAATTTGCCTGCCTGCTTGAATACCCAACAATCTCTATTGGTGTGGTTAGCTGGCTTTTCGGGGGTTCCATGTATTTGACAGGAGCGGTCGAGTAGGTCCAAATGGGACGGGCCCGGAGTTGTTCTTTTGAATGGATTCTTCCGTTGACCGGGCATGGAGCCTCAGAATCCGGCGTTGACTGCCGTATCCTCATTGTTGTCGCCGTTAATGCGGCGTTTGTTTTTGTTTTGACGCGACCTGCCATTGCGGTCCTTGGTATCCGGACTGCCAGCGTTTTTGCTGAGGTTGTTGCTACGAGCTAGCCAGCTATCCTCTCCCGCACAGAAGCGGGTCATGAGTGATGTGAGGGCTGCCATGGATGTCGGCTTTTCCTGTCCTAGGTGCCGGGCCAGCCACTCATCGCGGATGTTATGTTTGAAGGCAGCGAGGGCCTCTGCATCCGGACAGTCGACGATTTGATTTTTCTTTGTTAAGAACCGTGTCCAGAATTGCCTGGCCGATTCGTCTAGCTGCTGGATTATGTGGCTTAGGTCATCTGCGTCCAGCGGTCGCACATACGTGCCCTGGAATGCGGCTTCCAGGTCTTCCCAGCATCCAATTGACTCTGCGGGTAGGCTGTTAAGCCAAAGCCGAGCTGGTCCTTTAAGCTTGAGCGGGAGATATTTGATGGCGTGAAGATCGTCGCCGCGGGCCATATGTATATGGAGGAGATAATCCTCAATCCAAACCGCGGGGTCTGTTGTGCCATCGTAGGATTCGATATTAACGGGTTTAAAAACTTCAGGGATTTGATGATCCATTACTTCGTCAGTGAAGCATAGTGGGTGTGCGGTGCCTCTGTATTGAGCAATATCGCGACGTAGCTCGAGAGAGCGTTGTCTGCTATGTTCGGCCCGGCCGGAGTAGTTGTATCCGGCGCGACGGTATTCGTCGTGGGTCTTGGGGCGCCCATAGATAGATCTGGATTGTCTTTCCTTGTCCTCCAATATATCCCGCAAGTCCGGCGCGCTCCCCCGTGGCTTCATGCTTTTTGAGCGATGCCGGGGTACGGTTTTGGTGGAGGGTTTGCATGCCTCTCTGTCGCGGCCATGAGGTGGTCGGTCTGCCGTATTGTGCGGTGGTGATGCAGGTTTGTATGCTTCCTCCTCTAGTCGGGGGAGCAACTTGCGCTTTGGGTAACTTTTGGAGAGGCGTTTGTGTTCATACTCTTCGGCCGCGAGGACCTCGGTCCATCTGTCGGCCAGTAGGTCTTGATCAGCTTGAAGCTGTTGCGGCTTTTTCTTTAGGCTGTTTGCCGTGGCCATTAGCCTGCGTCTGAAACGCTCTTGTTCGACGGGATCCACAGGCATGACGAATTCGTCGTCGTCGAGGCTTGCCTCGTCTCCGGAGGGAGGTAAGTAATTATCATCCTCGACCTTTTCGTCTACTGCCCTCTCGTGAGGGCTTGCTTCTGCCTCCTCCTGCGCTGGATCGTGCTGGAGGGGGTTGTCTTCGGCACTTTCTGGTGTGTTATTATCTCCTGTGCTGGAATCTCCATTCTTGCTGTGGCGGGATTTAGAGCGGCGCCGCTGATGTCGGCGCTTGGGCTGTTTCGTTAAGGAATCGGCCTCCGTTGCTTCTTCGCCGTCCCCATCTTTTGGGGTGTCCACCATGTATATGTCGTATGATGAGGTGGTCTTCCAGTGTCCTGTAGGCACGGGTTCTTGATATTCTCCGGCATCATCGTCCATACCGTCGATGTCTTCGGAGTCGTAGTCGAGTAGGTCGGTTAGATCGTCAATGGTGGCTACGAAGTGGGTGGTGGGTGGGCTCTGAATTTCTTCGTCGTCCGCGTCCCAACCATCCTGGACGTAGTTCGGCCAGGGCTCTCCGCATAGCGAGAGATGTTTCAGCGAATTTAAGATATCGCCGAATGGTGAGTGTTGAAAGATGTCTGTAGTGGTGAATTCCATGATCGGCGCCCAATCGGATTCGACTGGCAGGGGCGTAGGAGGTTCGGAGTCCGGCAGAGAGTCCGGTACCTCGGAGTCATGAGCTTTATGTGGGACAAGGTAAGTGTTCGGCTCTATCGCCGTAGAAGTTGCAGCTCCCGAGGCGGTGTCCAGCCATCCATCCTCGATCTGAGCGATCGGCTCCAGACTATGGGTCGGAGCAGATTTGTGTGCGGCCTCCAAGGTGCTGTCCGGCGGCAGAGTTAGGTCGTGCCCATCGTGACAGCGCGGCATGCTCGACTGTGGCTCAGATCCATCGAAGATCAAGTCCCCGCGGATATCAGCCGTGAAGTTTAGGCTTCCAAACCTGACCTGACGGCCAGGGGCGTAGCTTTTGATCTGCTCCAGATGGCCAAGTGAGTTGGCCCGCAGTGCGAAGCCGCCGAATACGAAGATCTGTCCAGGGAGAAAAGTCTCACCCAGGGCTGCATCGTTGTTGATTGAAGAGGCCATCGAGCCTATCGGTGACGACACAGAGGAACTCTCAATGAAAGCACCAATGTCGGTGTCAAAATCGGCGGATCTCGGGTATGGGGTCCCGAACTGTGCGTCTAGGCGGATGGTAACAGGAGACAAGGGACACGATGTTTTACCCTGGTTCGGGCCCTCTTGATGGAGGTAAAACCCTACGTCCTGCTTGATTGATATTGATATTGTGGATGTTTACAAGAGTCGATCTACCACGAGATCAAGGAGGCTAAACCCTAGAAGCTAGCCGATGGTATAATTGTAATGGTTGTTGTTATTGTGTCCTATGGACTAGAGCCATCCGGTTTATATAGACACCGGAGAGGGCTAGGGTTACATAGAGTCGGTTACAATGGTAGGAGATCTACATATCCGTATTGCCAAGCTTGCCTTCCACGCCAAGGAAAGTCCCATCCGGACACGGGACGAAGTCTTCAATCTTGTATCTTCATAATCTTGGAGTCCGGTTGATGATGATAGTCCGGCCGATGATAGTTCGGCTGATGATGGTAGTTCGGCTATCCGGACACCCCCTAATCCAAGACTCCCTCAGTAGCCCCTGAACCAGGCTTCAATGACGATAAGTCCGGCGCGTATATTGCTTGGCATTGCAAGATGGGTTCCTCCTCCGAATGATAGAAGATTGTGAACACCAGGATAGTGTCCGGCTCTGCAAAATAAATTCTACATTCCACCGTAGAGAGAATAATATATACACAAGTTCAATCTGCTGACATTTTTTGTGGCATGACGTCACACCACTACCAAGCCATTACTTGAATCATTATTTATTCTACCGCCTCAGCGCATTTAGCGAAGCGGTTTCCTTGGCACGTCTTGTCGAAGCAGAGATCGTGTTCCCCTTAATCCGGGATTCTCATCAATACGGACGTGGGTAACCCAACCGCGCCATTGATGGTGACGCTTGGGGGATAAGCGAGTTTTACCAGGCTGGTGGGGGACGCGTAGACTTCGCCGCCCATATAAGGGATAAGGATTTACCTTTTCACCTATGCCTTCTTCCTCCTTTGCTTATCCATCTCCGCGCACTCGAGCTCCAGCGCCCAAGTCCGCACATCTCGTCTCAGCCTTCCCCAGTTATGTCCGGAGCGGGAGGCAAGTGGATGACCTCCTCCGTCACGGAGGAGCACATCGAAAGACTGCGCAGCGCCGGCTACCTGTCTGGCGACATCGCGCACCGGCTGCCCGACGAGGGGCAGCTCATCCCCACCCCCAGGCCCCATGAGAGGGTCGTTTTTCTTCCCCACGTCCTCCGCGGACTTGGTTTTCCACTTCACCCCTTTGTCCGGGGGCTCATGTTCTACTACGCCTGGATTTCCAAGATCTGGCGCCGAACTTCATCCTCAACATCTCGGCGTTTATCGTCGTGTGCGAGGCCTTCCTCTGCATCTAGCCCCACTTCGGCCTGTGGCTCAAGACCTTCAATGTCAAGCCGAAGGTAGTGAAGGGCACTCAAGCGGAGTGCGGAGGCGCCATGTTGGGCAAGATGCCCAATGTCCTTTGGTTCGAAGGGGCCTTCGTGGAATCCGTCAAGGGATGGCAATCGGGGTGGTTCTATATCACCGAGCCGCGCGACCCTACGTGGGCGGTGGCCCCCGAGTTCAGATCTGGTATCCCCATGCAGCTCACCTCCTAGAAAGAGAAGGGCTTGCTGTGGGGTAGTTCGGAGGAGCTGACGGGACTCCAAGCCTGTATCCAGAAGCTAGTGAAGAAGCTCAGGCTGGTTAACATGGTCCAAGTCATGCTCGTCCGCCGGATTCTCCCATGCCAAGAGCGGGCATTCAACCTGTGGGAGTTCAATCCGGAACAGCACCAGGCGCTGAGCGGGCTCTTCGACATGACGTACGAAGGCGCCTGGAGGGTGCTGTTTAAGGGCGCTGAAGCCCCCGCATCCGCGACTGAAGACCGCGGATTTCGCTCGCAGCGCAAAGCCGACGAGGTAAGTGATTCTACCCCTTTACGGGACACTTGCTTTTCATAGTTTGACTCTATGCGGGTTTTAATTTCCCCTTTTCCTTTGACAGGACTGGATGAGGAAGGCGGAGCAGATTATCTGCCTGGCTCCCATGCCAGAAAACCCAGTAGACGCCCATCTAGCGAGGCTACTGGTTCCGGCACCGCATGTGGTGCCGGAGAAGAAGGCCAAGAAGGAGGCCACGGGTGCTCGAAAGAGTTCCTGTTTTCAGGTGTCCAACGACTCCGGGGCGGACTCCTCCCCCGAAAACGAGGAGGAGAAAGAGGACTCTCTCCCAGAGGAGGGAGAGAGGAAGAGGAAGGCTTCCCCAACAGGGGAGGCCGAAGGGTCCAAGAGGGGAAGGACTATTCCCCCGGACAGCTCCGCCAACATCAACGTTAGGGAGGAAGAATGGCCTTCAAGGGCCAGGCCTCCAGCGAGATCGTAAGTATCCGGATTCCTGAATGAGTTATAATTTCTTTTTCTGTGTCACATAGTGTCATTCTGATGCCGCATGCCGCCTGTAGTCCGGCCAATGATGATCTCCCCGCTTCATCGAGTGGGTCGTTGGCTCCGTCGGATGTAGACTCCATCCCGACCGCCTCCACCCCTCGCAACCCCGAGGACGCCGAGGTGGGATCCAAAGAAGGGACCCATCAGGGGGAGGCTCCGGAGGCGCCACAAGGCGGCCTCCCGGACTCTGCGCCGGACTCCATATCAGAACCCGCAGTGGTTCCGGAGTCCGGCCGGCGGCCCCTTTGCAAGAAGGGCAAGACCGTGACACTGGTGGCTTCCGTCCAACCAGAGGCGCCGGACAACTTGTTGGAGGCGCTCCAGAGCGCTTCCATCGAGGAAGAACACCGCACTATTATGAGTGCGGTGATTCAGAAGGTACAGCTCGCCAAGAGCAGGCTGACCGAAGCCTGCAGTAGCCATTTATCAGGCTTTGAGGTAAGAAGTTAAAAATATGCAATGTAATACCGCATAGACAGTAGACCCTGATGCTCGGTTCGGTGTTCGGAAAGAAAAGCCGGAGTGAGGATCTGGAAAAAAAAGAAGATATACGCAGGGTTGCTAAAAAATTATGTCAATATGGGTTGCAGGCTGTGCTGCTGACCTCTGCCTCACTGACTGCGGAGGTCGGTGCTTTGAAGCAGGAGCTCGAGCGGTCCAAGCAAGAGCTCGGCCGCGCCAAGAAGCAGCTCCAGGACAAAGAAGGTGAGTAACACCACTTTGAACTTGTACCTTACAGAAAAGGATTTAGGTTGCAACAAAAAATAACAAGGATAACATGGGTACTGCAGGGGCCACGAACGAGGTGGCGACCCTGGAGTAGGCCGTGTCTGCGGTCGAACGCGATGCGGCCGTGGAACGGGCAGAGCGAGAAAAACAGGAGGCGCGGGTGGCGGTGGTTCAGCAAGAGCTCCAAGCTCTCATGGAAAAGCATGAGAGTTTGGAGCGTGACTCAAAGACTCGAGAGTCCGAGCTTGCCTCGGCTCTCGAAAGTGCCAAGACTGCCAAGGCCGATACCCATAAGTCCCTTCAGGAGATTGAGTTGGTGAGGAAGATAGCGGCGGGTAAGGCATTTTTCATGCAAAGCAAGCATGTGAATGTAAATTACGTGTTACTTACCCGAATTCGGAGCTCTCCAGGGGCGTTTGCAGATCTGCCTCGCAGCGTGTCTGATGCCGCCGCATTCTACCCAGCCGAGGAGGGGAGCTCAACGGAGAAGGTCTTCTGGTCTCAGTATGCTGAGGCCGGCCATCTGGTGCCCCCTAGCGACCAGCTAAAGCAGCTAGTCGAGCTTCACAAGGTGGCCGACCAGGCCATGAAGGGCCTCATAGTCCGGCTGTGGCCTGGAGAGGCCATGCCTAGGAGCTACTTCGGTCTCGTGCGACGGTTGGTGGATGCGTGCCCCTGGGTGGAGGTTATCAAGCGCTCCGCCTGTATTGAAGGTGCTCGTCGGGCCCTTGCCCGCGCAAAGGTGCATTGGGGCAAGCTGGATGCGGAGAAGCTAATCACTGACGCGCCACCAGCGGGCAAGGAATATCGTACGCCCGAGATGTACTATAAGACTGTCCTGAAGGGTGCCCGCAAGATTGCAGATGAGTTCCCTAGAGATGTAATTATTGAGTAAATTCGCAATGTGTTATCCTGTGCGCTGAAAACTTTGTTCATATGCGCTAAGAAACGCTTGTTAATTTAAAATATTACCTTCTGTGCGGCCGTTTATTAAATCTGAGAGATGGCAAGTCGTCGGCTTCAGCCCCCATGCCACGAGTGCTGGGGTGTTTGGGATAAATTTGAGCACTCTTGTTCCCATTTTTGGGTCCATCTAGGGAGGCGCTCAACACAACGAACAAGGCAACCGGACTTATAGTGCTTGAACACTCTCACTTAGCCATAGAATTCTATAATTTTAAATTTCGGCGAAGCCCCTAGTATTCAGAAGACCGAATTAGGGGCGCTATCCGCGCCTTCGTCGGACATTATCCGAAACTTCGCTCATAGCGGCGTAGGTCTTTAAGGACCCGAAAGGACCTCTCGAACAGCGACCAGTCTCTCGCCTTATCATGACAGTCAGTTTTAGCTTTCTCCACTAAGGCGTTAACCCGGCTCAACCGGGGCGCAATCGCAGTGGTTCTCCCAGTGCTACCTTAGCCGATAGAACGGAACGTAAGGTGCCAAACTTGGGAGGCGGGCAAACCCAACTATTGACCCAAGACATGATTTGGAGCTGATTCATATAATGTTATAAGTTCGGGGTGCCGCACTTGTGAAAGTGTTTGGACTTTATCACATCATAATGCGGGGAACATAAGCCCCTGGTGTATTTGGCCGTACCAAAATGTACGGATGCAACATGTCGTAAATGAACATATATATATATATAAGGTAATGCAATTATGGGCAAAAAGTGCTGCATTTTATTCGAGAAGATCTGCTATGAGTGCAGAATGATACAAATAGTGCGGAAAGCAAGGGATTGGACGAATTAAAGGCATCTCCCTCCAGGGGTAGGCCACGGAATGGTGTATTTAACAAATTTAATGCTCGTAATGGAGACCACCTGAGTGTTCGTCGCGGCCTTTGTCCCTCCCTGGCTGTTGCATCATGAGTTCGGCAGGTTCGCCGCCGGACAGAGTTCTGTATAAAAAAGAGAGAAATAAAATATAAAAAGAGCGACACAGTTGGGAGCCCCTGGTGTGGTCGAACCGCACTCTGGGTCTGCTGTGGTTGTGCCTCTCCCCCTATGCCCATGGTATGTCCAGGGCGTAATTATGTACGCGGAGAGTTTGTCTTGCAATTGTGTGAGGGCTGGGGTTGAGGCCGCATTGCTACGCGTGCTCGGAACGTGCCACGTGGTCTTGGTTGATGTTGCTCCGGGCGCGTTTGGCTGTGTCCGGTCGTTTAACGGCCGGACTCGAAAATTGCCTTAAAAGACTGCTCTGTACTTCTGCCGTGAGAGCCACTGTATGTTCCTCCGTTCGGAGGGAGCGTTCCGTGTTTCCATTGACCGAGATGACTCCACGAGGACCTGGCATCTTGAGCTTAAGGTATGCATAATGCGGCACCGCGTTGAATTTTGCGAACGCGGTTCGTCCGAGCAGAGCGTGATAGCCACTACGGAACGGGACTATGTCGAAGAATAACTCCTCGCTTCGGAAATTATCCGGGGATCCGAAGACCACTTCCAGTGTAAATGAGCCTGTACAACTAGCCTCGACACCTGGTATGACGCCTTTGAAGGTTGTCTTTGTAGGTTTAATCCTTGAAGGGTCTATGCCCATCTTGCGCACTGTATCCTGATAAAGCAGGTTTAGGCTACTGCCGCCGTCCATCAGGACTCTCGTGAGATGAAATCCATCGACGATTGGGTCTAAAACCAATGCGGCAAATCCGCCATGGCGGATACTGGTCGGATGGTCTCTTCGATCAAAAGTGATCGGGCAAGAGGACCATGGGTTGAATTTTGGGGCGACTGGCTCCATCGCGTATACGTCCCTTAGTGCACGCTTCCGCTCCCTCTTGGGAATATGCGTTGCATATATCATGTTTACCGTCCGAACTTGAGGGGGGAATCCCTTTTGTCCTCTGTTGTTCGGCGGCCGGGTCTCTTCGTCGTCATCGCTGTGTAGCCCCTTGTCATTGTTTTCAGCGATTAATTTGCCTGCCTGCTTAAATACCCAACAATCTCTGTTGGTGTGGTTAGCTGGCTTTTTGGGGGTTCCATGTATTTGATAGGAGCGGTCGAGTATTCGGTCCAAATGGGATGGGCCCGGAGTTGTTCTTTTGAATGGCTTCTTCCGTTGACCGGGCTTGGAGCCTCGGAATCCGGCATTGACTGCCGTATCATCATTGCTGTCGCCGTTAATGCGGCGTTTGTTTTTGTTTTGACACGACCTGCCATTGCGGTCCTTGGTATCCGGACTGCCAGCGTTTTTGCTGAGGTTGCTGCTGCGAGCTAGCCAGCTATCCTCTCCCGCACAGAAGCGGGTCATGAGTGATGTGAGGGCTGCCATGGATTTCGGCTTTTCCTGTCCTAGGTGCCGGGCCAGCCACTCATCGCGGATGTTATGTTTGAAGGCAGCGAGGGCCTCTACATCCGGACAGTCGACGATTTGATTTTTCTTTGTTAAGAACCGTGTCCAGAATTGCCTGGCCGATTCGTCTGGCTGCTGGATTCTGTGGCTTAGGTCATCTGCATCCGGCGGTCGCACATACGTGCCGTGGAAGTTGTCGAGGAATGCGGCTTCCAGGTCTTCCCAGCATCCAATTGACTCTGTGGGCAGGCTGTTAAGCCAAAGCCGAGCTGGTCCTTTAAGCTTGAGCGGGAGATATTTGATGGCGTGAAGATCGTTGCCGCGGGCCATATGTATATGGAGGAGATAATCCTCAATCCAAACCGCAGGGTCTGTTGTGCCATCGTAGGATTCAATATTAACGGGTTTAAACCCTTCAGGGATTTCATGATCCATTACTTCGTCAGTGAAGCATAGTGGGTGTGCGGCGCCTCTGTATTGAGCAATATCGCGACGTAGCTCGAGAGAGCGTTGTCTGCTGTGTTCGGCCCGGCCGGAGTAGTTGTATCCGGCGCGACGGTATTCGTCGTGGGTCTTGGGGCGCCCATAGATAGATCTGGATTGTCTTGCCTTGTCCTCCAATATATCCCGCAAGTCCGGTGCGCTCCCCCGTGGCTTCATGATTTTTGAGCGATGCCGGGGT
Organism: Triticum dicoccoides; assembly: GCF_002162155.2. Lineage (NCBI taxonomy): Eukaryota > Viridiplantae > Streptophyta > Magnoliopsida > Poales > Poaceae > Triticum > Triticum dicoccoides. The sequence goes on along the minus strand of NC_041381.1, from coordinate 123,397,120 downwards.
ACGGTTTTGGTGGAGGGCTTGCCGTATTGTGCGCTGGTGATGCAGGTTTGTATGCTTCCTCCTCTAGTCGGGGGAGCAACTTGCTCTTTGGGTAACTTTTGGAGGGGCGTTTGAGTTCATACTCTTCGGCCGCGAGGACCTCGGTCCATCTGTCGGCCAGTAGGTCTTGATCAACTTGAAGTTGTTGCTGCTTTTTCTTTAGGCTGTTTGCCGTGGCCATTAGCCTGCGTCTGAAACGCTCTTGTTCGACGGGATCCTCAGGCACGCCGAATTCGTCGTCGTCGAGGCTTGCCTCGTCTCCGGAGGAAGGTAAGTAATTATCATCCTCGACCTCTTCGTCTGCCGCCCTCTCGTGAGGGCTTGCTTCTGCCTCCTCCTGCGCTGGATCGTGCTGGAGGGGGTTGTCTTCGGCACTTTCTGGTGTGTTATTATCTCCTGTGCCGGAATCTCCATTCTTGCTGTGGCGGGATTTAGAACGGCGCCGCTGACGTCGGCGCTTGGGCTGTTTCTTTAAGGAATCGGCCTCCGTTGCTTCTTCGGCGTCCCCATCTTTTGGGGTGTCCACCATGTATATGTCATATGACGAGGTGGTCTTCCAGTGTCCTGTAGGCACTAGTTCTTGATATTCTCCGGCATCGTCGTCCATACCGTCGATGTCTTCGGAGTCGTAGTCGAGTTGGTCGGTTAGATCGTCGATGGCGGCTACGAAGTGGGTGGTGGGTGGGCTCTGAATTTCTTCGTCGTCCGCGTCCCAACCATCCTGGCCGTAGTTCGGCCAGGGCTCTCTGGATAGCGAGAGATGTTTCAACGAATTTAAGATATCGCCGAAGGGTGAGTGCTGAAAGATGTCTGCAGCGGTGAATTCCATGATCGGCGCCCAATCGGATTCGACTGGCAGGGGCGCAGGAGGTTCGGAGTCCGGCAGAGAGTCCGGTACCTCGGAGTCATGAGCTTTATGTGGGACAAGGTAAGTGTTTGGCTCTATCGCCATAGAAGTTGCAGCTCCCAAGGCGGTGTCCAGCCATCCGTCCTCGATCTGAGCGATTGGCTCCGGACTATGGGTCGGAGCAGATTCATGTGCGGCCTCCAAGGTGCTGTCCGGCGGCAGAGTTAGGTCGTTCCCATCGTGACAGCGCGGCACGCTCGACTGTGGCTCAGATCCATTGAAGATCAAGTCCCCGCGGATATCGGCGGTGAAGTTTAGGCTTCCAAACCTGACTTGACGGCCAGGGGCATAGCTTTCGATCTGCTCCAGATGGCCAAGTGAGTTGGCCCGCAGTGCGAAGCCACCGAATACGAAGATCTGTCCGGGGAGAAAAGTCTCACCCAGGGCTGCATCGTTGTTGATTGAAGAGGCCATCGAGCCTATCGGTGACGACACAGAGGAACTCTCAATGAAAGCACCAATGTCGGTGTCAAAACCGGCGGATCTCGGGTAGGGGGTCCCGAACTGTGCGTCTAGGCGGATGGTAACATGAGACAAGGGACACGATGTTTTACCCAGGTTCGGGCCCTCTTGATGGAGGTAAAACCCTACGTCCTGCTTGATTGATATTGATATTGTGGATGTTTACAAGAGTGGATCTACCACGAGATCAAGGAGACTAAACCCTAGAATCTAGCCTATGGTATAATTGTAATGGTTGTTGTTATTGTGTCGTACGGACTAGAGCCATCCAGTTTATATAGACACCGGAGAGGGATAGGGTTACATAGAGTCGGTTACAATGGTAGGAGATCTACATATCCGTATCGCCAAGCTTGCCTTCCATGCCAAGGAAAGTCCCATCCGGACACGGGACGAAGTCTTGAATCTTGTATCTTCATAATCTTGGAGTCCGGTTGATGATGATAGTCCGTCCGATGATAGTTCGGCTGATGATGGTAGTTCGGCTATCCGGACACCCCCTAATCCAGGACTCCCTCGTGGTAAGTCTTCAGGCGACTTTCAAACCTTCGTAGACTTGGTCACTCGGCGATCCACAATCCTCTTGGATGCTCTACACCTTGACGCCTAACCGTCTGGAAGAAGCACAATCTTCAAAGGTAACAAGCGTCGGATCCACGCAGGATCAATTTCTTCAGTGATGCTCAATCACTTTGGGTTTGTAGGGGTTTGGTTTTGGGTTTTCCTCACTCGATGATTTTTGCTCAAAGTCCTCGGAGGATGGGTTGCTCTCAAATGACAAGTGTCAAGTTCTCTCGGAGCAGCCAACCAGCTAGTGGTTGTAGGGGGCGGCTATTTATAGCCTAGGGAGCAGCCCGACATGATAAGACATAAATGCCCCTCAATGATAGGACCGTTAGGTGGATAAGATATTTTGGGACAGCTGGCGCGCAGCACAGCAATGGTCAGAAATTTGACTCTCAAATTCCTCAGGGCTATCATGTTCCTGACTATGTAGGTAATTTGCACTAGCGAATTCCTAACTCGTCAGTCAGAACAAATTCATCAGCGACCAGAAGAACTTCGTCTCTGTCACTGAAGAAAGTGACTGAACTGTATGAGATTTCCAAAGGCTTCACTCGAAGGGATTGGTAGGTGTAGGATTTTGAGTTGAGCATCACATGGAAATTTTTCCTTAGTATTTCCTCGACCCCCTTTAACAGTACGGTGTTTCCTATGACTCAAGAAAGAGAAAATGAAACTACGAAAACAAAAGTCTTCACGCTTCATGTTCCACAAATGAATACCATGTCTTCAAGGTCACACCAATTTCTTCACTTTCAAAGTCTTCAGAAAGTCTTCAGAATATCAAAGTCTTTAGTTGAAGAACTTCATTTTTAGGGGTCGACTTTCTCTGTAAATATCAAACTCCTCATAGACTTATAGACCTGTGTAAACTCACAAACGCATTAGCCCCTTAACCTATAAGTCTTCAATACACCAAAATCAATAAGGGGCACTAGATGCACTTATAGTGCATCTTAACTTGATGTTTAACAACTTGAACATAAGGTTTATTCAGATCTGGACCAATTTCGAAATATGCATATGAGGACTTACCGGAATTGTTATATGTTGTTCCCAGGCACATTTAAACTTGCCTTGATGTGTTGCTCTTGTTTGCATCATCTCTTGCCATGAGTAGCTTCATGTAGCTTTGTCATGCATCATGCTTGTTGTGCATCATGCCTTGTTCATGTGTGGTGTGTTTACCATGTTGTGTGCTTCTTCTTGTTAGTTCCTGTTTCGTTGCGATCGTGAGGATTTGTTCGTCTACGCTTGGTTCATCTTCATGGCTTCATCTTGTTCATGGACTCGTTCTTCTTCCTTGCGGGATTTCAGGCAAGATGACTGCTACCCTGGATCTCACTACTATCATTGCTATTCTAGTTGTTTCGTTCTATCGCTATGCTGCGCTACCTATCACATGTTAAACAAGCCATCCCAAATTGCCATGAACCTCTACCCTTTGACACCTTTCCTATGCAAACCGTTGTTTGGCTATGTTTCCGCTTTTGCTCAGCCCCTCTTATAGCGTTGCTAGTTGCAGGTGAAGTTGAAGATTTCTCCATGGTGGACATGATTTTGGTTGGGAAATCACAATATCTCTTATATTATTAAGGCATCTATATATTTGGTAAAGGGTGGAAGGCTCGGCCTTTTGCCTGGTGTTTTGTTCCACTCTTGCCACCCTAGTTTCCGTCATACCGGTCTTATGTTCCCGGATTTTGCGTTCCTTACGCGGTCGGGTGATTTATGGGACCCCCTTGACAGTTTGCTTTGAATAAAACTCTTCCAGCAAGGCCCAACCTTGGTTTTACATTTGCCTCACCTAGCCCTTTTTCCCTTGGGAGTCGCGCTCTCGAGGGTCATCTTTATTACAGCCCCCCCCGGGCCAATGCTTGTCTAAGTGTTGGTCCAAACTAGAGCACCGTGCGGGACCATCCCTTGGCAACTTGGGTTACGTCGGTACCTGTACGCTTAGCTTATCCGGTGTTGTCCTGAGAACGAGATATGTGCAGCTCCTATCAGGATTTTCGGCGCATCGGGTGGTCTTGCTGGTCTTGCTTTACCATTGTCGAAATGTCTTGTAAACTGGGATTACGAGTCTGATCGGGTCTTCCTGGGAGAAGGTCTATTCCTTCGTTGATCGCGAGAGCTTGTCATGGGCTAAGTTGGGACACCCCTGCAGGGTATAATCTTTCGAAAGCCGTGCCTGCGGTTATAGGCAGATGGGAATTTGTTAATGTTTGGTTGTAGATAACTTGACACCAGATCCGAATTAAAACGCATCAACCGTGTGTGTAGCCATGATGGTCTCTTTTCGGTGGAGGCCGGGAAGTGAACACGGTTTCTGGGTTATGTTTGATGTAAGCAAGAGTTCAGGATCACTTCTGGATCATTATTAGTTGACAACCATTCTGCTTGCTCTCTTCTCGCTCTTATTTGCGTATGTTAGCCACCATATATGCTTAGTCGCTGCTGCAGCCTCACCACTTTACCCCTTCCTTTCCCTTTAAGCTTTGCTAGTCTTGATACCCCTGGTAATGGGATTGATGAGTCCTCGTGGCTCACAGATTACTACAACAACAGCTGCCGGTACAGGTTATGCGATGATCATGACGCGAGAGCGATGTTTGCTTGTATTGGAGTTCTTCTTCTGCTTCTTCTTCGATCAGGGATAGGTTCCAGGTCGGCAGCCTGGGCTAGCAGGGTGGATGTCGTTTGAGTTTATGTTTGTGTTTCATCCGTACTCGGATGTTGCTCTTATGTATTGTGATGTTGTATTCGAGTGGCATTGTATGCCTTATGTATGTATCCCCATCTATTATGTAATGTTGATGTAATGATATCCACCTTGCAAAAGCGTTTCAATATGCGGGTCTATCCTTGGTTGGACCTTCGACTTCCTTTTGGATAGGGTCACATATTGGGCGTGACAAGTTGGTATCAGAGCCTCGACCGACCCTAGGAGCCCCCTTGATTGATCGGTAGTTTGGCCGTTGTTGAGTCTAGTTATATCGGAGAGTAGGAATTCTTTTTACTCCTCATCCCCTTCGTCGCTCTGGTAAGGAACCTTGATGTAGGTGTTTTTGAATTACTTCTCTTCCCCTTCAAATTCTTCTTTAGGATCACGCAGTTGGTTTTTCGATCGTTGGCTCTCAGCTCTTTTCATCCGGTGCATTTCTCGTCAAGTCGACTCGAGCCTCTTCATCTTTGAGTTCAATCCTCAGTAATTTTCTTTTCCCACCCGCCCACCCTTCTTCTTCTCGGAACTGGAGTCCGTTATCGAGTATCCATCCTACTCGTTTGAAGTCTTTGCATTCTTTCAACCGGTGTTTCCTCTTCAAGATATTCGTCGTTTTCCCTATCAAGTTGCCTTTGTTTTCCCGCCCTCACACACTCTTCTTCCCGGAGCCGAGTCTCTCTCGACCATCTATTTCATTCGTGTGGAGCCTCTTTAGTCTTTCATAAATTGTTTTCAACCGGCGAATTCTTGTTTTGTTCGTCATTCTTCATCTCTTCTCCGGTGGATTCAATTCAAATTTTTTGGGTGATCATATCCTTTTCCTCGAAGTGTTCTCCTTGCTCGTTTGCCTCTCGCCATTCAATCATTCCGGAGTTCGGAAGACATCTCAGGGGATTCGCCTGTGTTCGAATTAATTCGAGGTTGTCAACTCATTCAAATATTTCAATTGTTCCGGTGCAAAATCTTCTCTTCAACCCTTTCCAACGGTGTTTTCTCTTCAGTGGGCCCTAACCCACAGGACTTTTTCCAGGATCTTACCTGACTCTTCTACTTCCCCGGAGTTATTCTTAAATTCTTTCAAGTGTGACATAAGAATGGATTCCATCAGTCAGATGCCATCTCCAAGTTCGCTTTCAAATTCTTTTCATCTTTTGGTTCAACCCTTCCTCTCTGTTTTTCATTCTCGCGAAGTATCTCAGTAATTTTGGTGGCGTTCCTCATCGTCATATGAAGACCGAAGAAGAGTTTTCCTCTAAATCTTGTCTGTTCTCTCGAAGTTTCGTGGCTCTAGCTTCATGTTATCCTCTCGAATTGTTCCAATTGTCAGATATTCTTTTCTTATCCATCCGGAGTGTGTCAGAAGTTGATTTCTGTTTATTTTCACCGGAGGCCATCATTCCAGTTTTCGTTCTCCAATTATCCCGGCGCTTCATTCAAATGTTCATTAATCAGTTCAAGTTCTCTTCGTTCTCGTCTCTCTAAATCCCCTCAAGCATATTTGCCTTCTAATTCTTCCGGTGATTCATTCTCTTCCATCAGTCATTTTCAATTCTTACGGTGGTTCGTTCAAGATTCTTTTTCCTCGACTATCATTTTAATTCATTCATTCTTTTCAATCCTACCGGTGATTCATGAAGATCTTCTCTAGTTTGTGATATGTCACTTATCAATTCTTTTTCAAGAAGAATAAGTAGTATGCAAAATCCATTGTTTGTCATCAATTTAATTTGATGAAGGATAACATACAATAAATCATATTCTTATTTCATCCAAGTGAGTATCCTTTTCTTCGGAGTTTGTTCTTGATGAATAAATTCTAGTCCCAAGTGTTTCCCATCTTTTCTTTTCCGGAGTTCAAATTTCCTCAGCCATTTCGTCGGAACCTCCATCTAAATCATCGCAAGGCTCATCTTATTTTTTCATCCTTCATTCTATCTCATCATCCTTTTGTTACCGGAGTTCTTCATGGTGGTTCTTCATGATTTAATTCATTCTTCAAGTGTTCATCAAGATTTTGTTGGTGGAATTCAAGTATCTTTTCTTCTCGCATCTCGAAGTGCAATTAATTCTTCATATTCTTTTGAATTGGAGTTTTGCATTCCTTCGTTCTTCTCAGCTATTTAATCATTTCCGTTTGCGGCTGGTTATCACCTCATAATTTCTGAGATGTTATCCATAAGTCCACAACAAGCTTATTCTTTCGTTGTTGATCTTCTCAACAACTCTGTTCAACCCTTCCTTCTAAATACTTTTGATTCCATTCTGCAATTCTTCTGTAGGCTTTGTGTTGTTCATCTCGCCAAGTGTCATCCCATCTTGTGAAGTTCATATTCTAATTCTTCCATTTTCAGTCGGAGTGCTGCATAAATCCTTTCAGTCTTATTCGTTTCTTATCTCGTTCTAACCGGAGTGGTTTCATAGTCTATCTGATTCCGTGAGCTTTCGATTCTCGTAATTCTCGTCGTTCCTTCTTCTTCTCGAATGCTCTCGATTCTTTGCTTCTTCTCTTGAGTTCTTGTTTCACCTCACCCCCCTTTTTTCCCTTCCGTCTCGGTCCTAAGATCTCGGGACGAGATCTCTTATTAGTGGAGGAGTGTTGTAACGCCCCGGATCCGATGCGCCAGGTGTCTACCAGTTATTTGCCGTTGTTGCCATGTCATTTGCTTGCGTGTTGCATTTCATCATGTCATCATGTGCATTGCATTGCATACGTGTTCGTCTCATGCATCTGAGCATTTTCCCCGTTGTCCGTTTCGCAATCCGGCACTCCTATGCTCCCCGACGTCCCCTTCTTGCCTCTCTTCGTGAGCGGGTGTTGAACTTTTTCAGAATGGACCGAGTCTTGCCAAGCGGCCTTGGTATACCACCGGTAGACCGCCTGTCAAGTTTCGTGCCATTTGGAGTTCGTTTGGTACTCCAACCGTTAACCGGGTAACCGCAAAGGCATCTTTTGTGTGCAGCCCAACACCCCTTCCAAACTGGCCCAAAACCCAACTAACTCCCCTCCATGCTCTCCGCCGTTCAAGCACAATCGCGTGGCCGAAAACCGCTCCTCATTTGGACTCTCCTAGCTCCTTCTACCTATAAAAAGACATCCCCCGTCCAAATTCGCAGTCTAAACCCTAGATCAAATCGCCCCCGCCGCACCCGAACATGTCCGCCCGCCGCCGGACAAAGTCCGCCACCAGCCTCCACGTTGCCCGGCCAATCCCGTGCCGCCACCTCAGCGCCGCTGCCTCCGTGCCCAACCGCATGCAGCCACGTGTCCTCCCCCGCGCCCACATCGCCGCCGGCCCGCGGAGCCCATCCGGGGCCCGCGCCGGGCCCGAGCTGCTCCGCCGCCGCGCGCCACCGCCTCCTGCGGCCGGAGCTCCAGATCCTCCGCCGCCAGCTCCCTCCTCCGCCGCCGGAGCCCCGCGTCGCCTCC